>NW_024582527.1:54304-89894 GCF_018398535.1 Haplochromis burtoni | reverse complement strand
TGCAATTGCAACAATAACAAATTGAAAAGATTTTTTCATTCCCTGTAATGTATGGCTGCTGAGTAGCCATACCAGACATGCACACAGGGTGACCAGATCACAATAAGCCGCATGTCGGACTTTTCAACTCTTGCTAGGTAAACACCATAAGAATAAAGGGAAGTTTTCACTCTCCCTTGTTATTTCAGCTGCGGTTCTGTCTGGTAACAGTCTATAGGTTTGAGTAAGGATGTATCCATAGGTCTTTTTGGAGCACTAGCTGACAATTTATGAATCTTTAGCCAAATATACTGTGTGGCTTCACACCATTTTTTCTCTTATGTGAAACTGAAAAATAACTCCATTTCTCAGTATATCTGTCATCTGCTTTGTGGTATTTTCCACTATATTGCACAGAATGATATATTTGTTCATGATAAAAGCATGACCTAAATATGTACTAAGGAAAATCCAGTGTTTAGAAAGGTGGATGTCCTGCAGAGCCTGTAAAATGTGGGACATTGGTTCAAGATGTGGGAGAGGGGGAAAGCATAAAAATGCTGTGCAGTCCCCCTTAAAGAGGGACATCTGATCCCCCTCCCTGCACAACATGAAGTATGAAGTAACACCAGTAACACCTTAAGGACGTAAACCAATGTGTAGACAGTGATGTGCAAAGCTTTTCTTAACCCTCCTATCTATGAAAGTGACCAAGGTACACAAAGTTAAAGCCGCTGGGATGCCTGTCACTTTAACAAAGTTCATAGTTCAAGCTGCACGTGCTTGAATCAACATGGCGTCGCCTGCTCAATAGAAGTGGAGCAGAAAGTAAATACAGAGGTACGGGAAGGTAAGGAGCTCTCGTGGAATGTTACCGCTAGTCAAAAACAGCGCACTACACAAAGTGTTCCGTTAAAATACCGACGTCGTTCCTCTGAAACTGCAAAGAATGTAACTTCCTGCTCGAGCTAACATCAAGTCGTTCAGTTTGCCATATAACCAAAACATAATTACTGAAAAGCAGTAAGTGCATGTACTGTTATGTAGAGTAACAGCATTGTTTTACATAGTCACGGTGACACATTAATTGTAGCAGTTATTTGAAAGTTGCACAATACCCTAAACCAGGCTTGAGAGTAGAGTATGAGACTTTTTTCACGTTTTAACTCCGTGAATGCGAGCTCCTGATAGGCCTACTTATTGTTTGGTGCTTTAGGAATCAGCACAGTGATGGCAGATATCAGCAGCAGCCCAGCGGCCATCACTCCAGCCTCGCTCTCCCTGGAGGAGAAGCCTGATGACCTCTCCAAAAATGATGTTGCCAAGCCTGTTGTTCAGGCTGAAGGAGAAAGCCAGGGGGCTCCTGACCCCGGCATGTACCGCTACATCAAAGAGGACCTGTTCACGTCGGAGATCTACAAAGTGGAGATCAGGAATCTGCCCAGGTTCATAGGCTTCAATGACCTGAAGAAGTTCTTGGCCAAGCATGGCCTCAACCCGCACAAAATCAAGCTGTTTGGCAGGCAGACGTTTGCTTTCGTCACCTTCAAGAACGAGGAGGAGCGCGACAAGGCCATGAAGATGGTGCATGGCATGCAGTGGAAGGGCCAAGTGCTTAGTGTCAAGCTGGCCAAACCCAAGGCAGACCCCATCTTGAGAAAGAGGAAGGAGAATGAGGGGGAGAGCGCGCCCCCATGCAAACGAACAGATGATGGGGACGAGGATGAGGAGCCGCTCAGTGTCCAGATCGCCAACGTCGTGACACCTCTGTGGAACATCTCTTATGAAGAGCAGCTGAAGAGGAAGGAACAGGAGGTGGTGGTGGTTCTGCAGAAGCTGGCCAAGTAAGTGTAATATAATACAGATTTGGTGTTATTTATAGGTCATGTTGTACTTTTTATGGGACTTGCTGACATGTCCGTACAAGTTAAACCGTTGTTTTCTTTCAGAGAGATCGGCAGCACCAACAAAGCCATGGTGCCGTGGCTGTTTGCACAGAAAGGGAAATACAACAACATGTGTTGTCCTCTGGAAGCCCTCCGACCGTCTCCTACACAGGTATACTTTGAATAGTTGCTTTTATTTGTCCATAAAAGGCAGGTGGTTATGCAACAGTTAAAAAAAAAAAAAAAAAAAAGGATGAAAAAAAGGCAAAGCACAAAATAAAAAGTAACTAATTAGAGATGGAAAATGACGTACATCAGTTTATTCTGTTTCACGATCTCTCAGCTGTTTTCATGTCTCTAAATATTGTATATAATTTAATATTCATCCTTCTGACCCGGTTTCCGATCGTGACAGACAGAGTACAGAAACAAGTGCGAGTTCCTCATATCGGTGGGTGCAGATGGCGAGGATAAAACTATTGGTTTCCGCCTGGGGAAATACAAGGGAGGGTCCTGTGCTGTGGTGGGGCCGGCTGACACGTGCCACGTGCCGCCAGAGGCCAAGAAGATGGTCAGCGAGTTTCAAAAGTTCATCAGGTATTATTATGTGTGCTCGTGAGGATCTAGGAACAGTTTAGTTTGGGGAACTAAAGCTGCTTGGAAAAAGTAGTTGAACCTAAATAAAAAAAGATCAAATTCATAATGTACATGTCATGTTATTTGAGAAATATGATACAAATAAGTGGAAAAAAACAAAGCAAGTTGTCTAAAAGTTACTAATCGCTCAGTCTGGCTGTGATTTTTGCAAACAGAACAACTCCATACTCCGTGTACAGCCCAGAGACATATGAAGGACACTGGAAGCAGCTGACTGTACGTACTACGAGGACCAAACATGCCATGGCCATGGTGTTCTTCAACCCACAGGTGATGAAATGTTGAAACTGAACTAGCGCCCCATGCTGTTAAAGGTCTCCCTTTTGATTCGCTTCATTTGTTTAATGACTCTTAGAAACTTGAAGAAGAGGAACTTGGTGCTTTAAAGAACTCCATGAAGGAGTACTTCACAGAAGGAGAGGGGAAAGACAGCGGCGTGACCTCTCTGTACTTTGTTAGAGAGGGCCAAAGGTAAAACTAAACTACATGCTCAGTAAGTCATAATCTGTATGAATTTAATGACTGAATGTCATCTTAATAATACTCTGACTATTTATGTAACTTCTTGTATTTTATTTTTTTTGCCTGTTAAGGAAATCTCCAAACCCAGAGGATCTCCCCTGTGAGCTGGTGGTTGGAGAGACCTGCATTCAAGAAGAAATGCTTGGTTTGAAATTCAGGATTTCTCCGCATTCATTCTTCCAGGTGAGGAAGAGCAGAAGCTGCATGTTGTGGAAGTTATAAGGTCTGGTTTGCAACTAGAATATTTCAGGATTTCTTTCTGTGAGGATGAGTGAACACATGTTATCGCAGGCATGGTAATCCTTTTCTGAAGTTCTGATCTCACCATGTTATCCTTCTGCAGATGGGGTGAAATGGTGGTACTCTGTGCTGTGAACAAGCAGCTAGGCCAGGGGTGGACAACTCTTGGCCTCGAGGGCCGGTGTCCTGCAGGTTTTAGATGTGTCCTTGATCCAACACAGCTGATTCAAGTGGCTAAATGACCTCCACAACATGTCTTGTAGTTCTCCAGAGGCCTTGTAATGAACTAATCATTTGATTCAGGTGTGTTGACCCAGGGTGAGATCTAAAACCTGCAGGAGACAGGCCCTCGTGGCCTGGAGTTCCCCACCCCCTAGCTAGGCTCTTCTAAGGCTCATCACAGAGCCTAACAAACAGAAGTAGATCACTGTACTTCACCATGCTTTACCTTTTTTTTGCAGGCATTCCTAAAATGTGGAAACCTCTCCAAATACAGGGCTTAACTCAAAAATATCCCACAAGGCTGGAGTGACTGTGAATTTAATACATTCATCTTATGTTTGTTTGTTTTGTTATTAATCTGTGGCTAGGACACTCGGGTATGGTAGACGATGGTCCCAGTTGTGTTTGCCAGCTTTAACATCAGGTGCTCAGCCTCCATTAACAATCTGTTTCTGTGTGCTAGGTGAATACAGGAGCTGCAGAGGTGCTGTACTCTGCTGTGGGGGAATTGGCCCAGCTGGATCAGGACAGCATAGTACTGGATGTGTGCTGCGGGACAGGAACCATTGGCATCTCTTTGGCTAAGGTAATGTTGTTGTTTTTTTTTGTCAATGTATATAGGTGTTGTGTGCATTTTCTCATTAGTCATGAAGCAGGACAAATGCACACTGACTCGGTTTCATGTTGCCTTTTTTTGCCACCCACTTTTATATCTAGAGGGTGAAAAAGGTGATAGGGATTGAGATGTGCCAGGAAGCAGTGGAGGACGCCAAAGTTAATGCAAAGCTGAATGGTAGGCACCACGAACATCATCACTTTTATCTTTTTGTAGCATTTAGTTTGGGTAAAGCGCATAAGTTGTGGTATTGATGTGATTAACTTTAGTAATTGTATGCATGCTGCATCCCTCTCTTATTTTTGTGTTTTTAAGGTCTCAGTAATGTTGAGTTTCACTGTGGAAAAGCTGAGGATGTGTTCCCCAACATCCTCAATGCTGTCGTTTCATCCAGTGCGACTGCTATCGTAGATCCACCACGAGCAGGCCTACGTGAGTGCACGTTATGATCAAAAGATCTACTCAGGTTAAGATGGTTGTAGTAAGAGATGATTATTTTTTCTTTGTTTCCTTAGACTCAAAGGTGATACTCGCAATCAGGAGAGCAGAGCATTTAAAGAGGCTGGTTTATGTATCATGTAATGCCAAGGCAGCAATGACCAACTTCATTGAGTAAGTGAATTTTGTAGTAGAAAATAAGCCAAAATAAAAACTTTTTAAATGTGACTCCAACTGGAATTGTTTTTTCCTTCAGTCTGTGCAGAGCTCCATCAAACAGAGTTCATGGAGCCCCATTCCGTCCAGTGCGATCCATAGCTGTGGATCTGTTCCCTCAAACCATGCATGTTGAGATGATTCTGCTGCTGGAGAGAGTGGACTACAGCGAAGACTCGGTTTTATAGCTGGAGAAATGAGTCTCTGTGCAGTTTGATTGGCAAATTGGGCTTCCTCCTCTATAAATGTATCCACACAGTACTCTGAAGAATTAACATTGTCATTTACATATTTGTAAAGTCAAAAAGTAACACAAGTTAAATCCCAGTTTTCACAGTGAGCGATAACTGTAGTGTCTTTTTGCTTTGACCTAAAGTTTAATTTTCAAACTAATACTGTGTTTTCTGTTATTCCAAACAGTATTGCTAAAAGCTTAACCAATAAATTACCACCTCAGCTCACTTCCCCCTTTTTAGTTTTGATCCTTCAATCACTGAATAAACAAAAGCTCTTGTAGCTATTAGTCAAGACATTTTTATTTTGCATAACAAATATCACCAAAGTCATGGAGCTCAGGTTGCAATACATACTTCATAATCTAGGCAGCAACACTTCAAACAAGTCATTGGTACAACTTAACAGCAACGCATGGAAGCAGTATCCCCCCCTCCCCCGACACTTATGGGCTTTGCATGAAAACACATACACAAAGGGAAAGCACATTCGTAAAGTGATCTGTACTATCACAGGAGCCTTGGGTAAACAGATGTTTCCTCTTGTAGAAAAACCGCGGGGCAAATACTTGAGTGCACAGCAGTTTCCATTTTGTTCCAGCAAGTGACGGGTCTATGCATTTTCCTGTTAGTCCATATTCTCTTCAGTTCACAGCAACATTGAGTTTTCTATAAAATGCATAAGACTATAAGCTTTGGTATACACAGTTTCATCAGCTTGTTGGACTGAATGACTTTATCGCTGTTGTTTACATCAGTGCCAACTAAATTTTACAAGTTTGCCTTGAAAGAAAAAAAAACCTATTTGTGGCAAACGTACACAAAATAGTCCATTCAGGTGAATCCTACAAATCTGGATGAGTTGTAGGCATATTTTCTTGAGACGTTTCTTGGCCATTTTTAACTGAAAACACTATCTTAAATTCTTTATCAAGTAAATAGAGATTGGTCTTTCCACTTCCTGCTGAAGGGTGTTTTAGGTCCAATGTACAATATATACTCTTGAGCCCTTCATGAAATGGATTAACTAAGGCAACATGTAACCAACATGATTTTTTTAAAATAAGAATAAAAATGAAAAGCAACTGAAATGCGCTTTGTGGTTAGCAACTGTGCATGGCATTAGCATATGAATAAAAATCCAAGTACGAACTAAGCGCATAAGTGAAATGATCCCCAACATGTTACAGTACTGTGTCCCTGTGCTTGGGGTATACTGCAGTGTCACCATGTAGCAGGAAGCTCTTGTAGAACCTGACCTTCACCCGCTTAGGCCTAATGTCAGATATTTGTATGGGCACATGTGCGTGCCCTTTTATACTAAAGATAATTTAGAAGTAATAGCTTGGTATCATTCAGAGATGGTGTCACAGTTTTTTTCCAAACAGTACCTCCAGCTTCACAGCTGGGTTAGTAGTCGGTGAAATTCATTACTTATAATTAAATGAAGGAGTCCCTTTTTAATACAGTCGTATTTAACAAACATGCATTTTTGTTAAGAATATCGACTGACATCACTGAAGTTTCGTATTCCATAAAACAATCTGTACTAGTATCAGCGATGAAGACATCAGGTGGGCTCTAGCTTATGTCTTTTACTGAAACAAATGAAAAAGGCAAGACCCTCAAGAAAAAGTCAGCCCAAATATTCCACTAGGAATTATTCCAGGAATAAAAGCAACAGGCAACAAAAACATCTGACAGGACACGAGTGTGTAACAACAGTGAGCACTTCACACCGCATGTTGCCAACGTGCAAACCAGAGACAGCATCTGTCAATTCTGGGGACAAACAAGACCGCACACAGCTGTAATCATCACTCACCACATCCATAACACCTACCATTAAAATAACAAATAAAATAGGAACTTTGCTTCCAATTAAATGAACGGTATAAATACAAGTATTAGTAGTCCCTTTCAAATACTTTTAGCACAGAGAAAACTATCAGCTGCTGGTACTATGCGCTCATGACTGGTGAAAACAAGCCTTCAAAAATAAAACCAGTGTGTGCAGTGGCTTTCTCCACTTTAAGAGGCATGCAAATCTATTTTGATGTGGTTCATCTTATCAAGTAATGATCACTTCTCTGGACACTGGGGGGGAGGGGGGTTCTCCTACTGCTGTAATTAGGATGCATCTAGAGAGGTAGACGATATTCGCTCTACAGTCTGTTCAGTCCAACACTTCTACCAGCTTAACCAATTAAAACAAGTGAAGGAAGTAAGCAGTAATATCAGCCTGGTCAACCCTTTACTATATTGCCATTTAGATCTCAGTGATGCATAATTAAGTGGTGGATGGTGGGGTGTGCATGTGTGTGATGTCTGACAGTGACTGGTTTTCAGTGCTGTGGTTCATCAGTGATTTGAGATTTAAACGTCGACAGTGCAGAGGGGTTCACTCCCCGGCTGGGCAGATTCCATTATGGTCATCTTGGGTTTCTTCCTCGTTTCCTCCTGGTAGAGAAAATAATTAAAGTACAACAAGCAAGATAACAAAAACAATTATTCTCAAGTACAAGATTTTGGGTAGTGTACATGCAGTCTGGCCAACCAAAGACTGGAAGTTACACTCCTTTGTTTTGTCTTTTTTATTTACAAAAAAATAAAGCTAAACATTACCCCCCCTTTCTTTTTTTTTTAGAACTAAAATCCCAGTAAGAACCATTCCTACCCTCTGTGCAGCCAGTTTAATCATCTCTTCTTGCAGTTTGTTCAAGATATGAAGGTTTGGCTTGTTCTTTTTGGCATACTGCTGGAGCTCGATCACGCTCTTGTCGGAGCTCTCCTGAGAAGTAAGATCATTTTATAACGACATAGCACATGACACTTCATGATAACACGCTATTCAGCTCATCAACACATGGCAGTACCATTTCAATATGTGCAGAAAATTGGTTCAATTCTACATCCCAGTCATTGGTTTAAAACCCAAAATCAATGACGTAGCAGCCCATCCGCTGTTGACCAACACTCTAGGAGCAGAGCTTTGTCATCACATAAGCTCATTTATTTTATTATGCATAGTAGTGACTTTGGGCTTACGACTGTAATTAACAAAGGATCCAGCTTTATTTAGCTGGACACTTCAAATGTTCCAGCACTGACCCACTCACATCTTTTTTCCTGTCATAGACACCCAGTTCCCAAATAAATTAATTAATAGAAAGCAGCATCTTAAAACGGCATCTTCTTGCTCTTCATCCTGTTTTCAGACCCAAAATGAACTGTGGTTTGAAGATTGACTGCCACTTGCTCCAATTCAGTAGAGCATCCACTGTTTATCAGTGTACTTGAACAGGCGCCCTCTGTATCGGTCACAAAAACTATGATGCACAATGCTGAGTTAAAGCTGGAGATTGCGACTCTGTGGAAAACGGTATCTTCTTATCTAAAGACACTTAAAACCCACAGGAACTATATTAGAGACCAAAACAATTTTCTTCATCTTCAATGCTTTCTCTTAAGACTTTACAGCAGCTGTCAGTCCTTACCTTCTTGACCATCTTATTGCTCTCTCTGCCGTACATGCGCAGCAGTGAGCCCCAGTTCTTGACGTGAGGATGTAGCATCTGCAAGATCTTCTGAGATGCTAGCTGTTTGCCAACCCTCTTGTTCTTGCCTAGTTACAAAGATGACAAATACAAATAACCTGTCACTGAAACTCACATGTTAGTGTCACACAGTGAAAATTTGTATTTATCACTTATATTGGTTTTATTCTGATTTTTAGTGTTTTTATTTGCATGATTTTATTCTGTTTGTATTGCATGTTTTTAGTGTTATTTGACATTGTTTTAATCCACTGTGGAATGGCTGAAAATGGGATAAATTAGTTGATAGGGATCACCCACTGAGGTATGGGTGTCTCCAGAGGTGCTGTGTAAAGACCTTTTAAATGCAGGCTAGCTGAGCCCTGGGAGGACAGAGGCCCCAGATATGAGCAGGCCAGGTGAAAAGAGGGACCCGCTGCCTGATCGTGGGGTGCAACACCTAATCAGGAGACGTGGCGGCGCAGTCCTGACAGCAAGGAACGGTGAGAGTGGGAGACAACGCGTGTGAATAGCAGCAGGGCAGAGGTATACCTCCTGCATTTGTGAGTAGTGTCTCCACTTGTTCGCCAGATGCAGCCGGGTTGGGAGAGGGTCGCCATGGATATAAGCCAGGGACGCTTCTGGGACCATTGTTCTGGCCCCTATTTGTTATTTTACAGGGCGCTGATGCGAGGGGAGCCGTGGTGGCATTGCATGATGGACTCCGGTGCAGAACGCAAGCTGGGCTGGGATGTGATGGGCCTAGTGAAGGGATAGGAGGAGGATAGGAGGCTCCTCCTTGTCTGTTGGAGACTAGACTGTTGTGGACTGGAGAAAGAATTCCTGGCCTGCTGGTGGACCCATAATGAACATGTGGCATGATTACATCAGAGGATTTTAGTGGATGTAGGAAATTGTATTTTTATGGGTTTTAGAATTGTTTTACTATATAGACAACATTTTATTCTGTAGGTTTTTTTAAGAGGTGTTTTTGTGCTCCCTGGCCTGGTAATAAACTGCTTCCGATCAGACCTGCTTCATCTTTGTGCGCTTGGTGTCTGACTCGCTTGCTCGCCCCCTTGTATTTAAAAGAATCATTCTCTTTAGCATGACATTCTGGCACATCAGCTTTAGTGTCTGCGTTACATTAGCAAAACAGGTCCACTAAAAAAAACTAAATAAAAGGAAAATAATTGTAATAATATGGACTTCATTTACAAAGCAATTCTGACAGCTGCTTTGAACTTATATAAATAACACCCAGCTATGCTCTCGCCAGATAGAAATGCAAAGATTAGGGTCTACTTACACCAGCCACGCACAGTATGTTTCCCACATGTCATCACATATTCACTCTTCTGGTTCTTCCCCGGGATCACCTCAAATTTAATGCTGGTGTCCCCCATCCCGTGGTTTCTGCAGTAAGGAACAAACATTTGTTTTCACATGGATATTTGAAATCTGTCTGCGTTTTGCACAGACACCCAAATGTCCAATCAGCAGCTGTGAACTTCATTCTCTCATCTTGATGACGAGCAGCTCCACCTTATCATTTCAGTTAAATGCTTTTCCTTGTTTTCTGTCATATATATGTGATAAAGGCTTATATTAAACAGTTACCGATAATAAAACCAGTGTCCGTACAAATAAGCCAAATGATCCATTTCAAACTGATTTTCCCACTTATGTTTCTGGATGATATCCTGAACACTGGCATCTCGGGCACACAGCCAATCAGTTGTTTCAATCCATGTACAAGGAGCAGTCAGTCAGAAGAAAGATGGTGAGGAGGGACCCTAACAGCTTGTTTCAAATAGAGGGTGAAATCAAAGACTGCAATAAGGCCAGTAAAAGATAGTAAGGATCATTTTGAAAAGTTAATCATGCAGAGCTGCTCTATTAACAATATGGACGCAGTCGTAGTATAAATCCCACAACAGGAGACATAAAGAGGCCTGAGAGAGAGAGAGAAGAAAAAAGGACACACACATCGCTTTAACAATAACAGTTTAACAATATTAATAAATACTCAAATCTACTTTACCTTTTAAGGCACTCATGAAGAATCTGATATGGCGATAGTAGTCCTGCTTTGTTGGTCAGCTCATATACTCTTGAATCTTCTATACTGATATGATTAAAATACTGCAGGAGAGAATGCACTGAATGTCACTACTGCTGTGTCATCTTCAACTCTAAAAAGATGTGTTTTACATTTGAAGGAAGTATTATATGAAAATCTTGGCTTCAGAATCAGGATTTAGCTTTGCTTCAAGAGTAAACCAAAAAAAAAAAAAAGACAAAAAAAAAAAGAAATACACACAGAAAAAAAATGTCAAAAAACAAAAAAGTACCTCCAGTTCATCGCCTTCGACGGGTTTCTCCTCCGAGGTCTGCTTCACAAAGTCAGGTATGAGGATTTCCAGTGTTGCTCGAGCTGCAAACACCCAGTGAGATTTTACAGCAGGTGAATGTGCAAATATTTACCACATGTAATACAGTGTACTGTTATCTTGCTCCATTGTGGGGAGGTGCAACAAAGAGATTGTTCTTGGAGCTGCAGTGTGTAAGAAAGTGTAACCCCTTGACTTTTCAGAAGACCTCTCTCTCACAAAGCAGATACATCCAAGCTATTCAGTGACATCCAACTAAAGCCCCTTTCTATCAGTACCTACTCGAATCGACTCACCACGTTTTCAGGGTTTTCCATTAGGTCATTTTACCACGTACTTTTTTAGTACCTTCTCGGCCGGGTCTGAGCAGGTACTAAAATGTGATGTCGTCAGACTCCACTGCCACTGATTGGCTGGTCAATTGCGTCACTGGATGTGATGAGAGCCTCTCTCATTCACGAAAATCAAAACCATCATTTTTAAAAAACCCGGCAACGAATGACAGGACCACAAAGAACAACGCCGGGGTCCCCCGAGTCTGACGGAAAGCAACAGAGCGAGCAGCGGGTATATTCTTGCCTCAACGTCCACCTTTGTTGTAGCGTTTGTGGTGCATTCTAATAACATGCGATGTATTGCTATAACAACAAAAACACACATTAGGTGGCGCTCATTTGCAATGGAAAACCAGTGAATTGGAGTCAAGTGGTGGCTACGTGATGTAGGTACTAATGGAAAAGGGGCTTGACATGTTTTTTAAGGTCATTATGCTTATTTTTTTTTAAATTTATACCAACTCCAAAGGACAACCTCTAATACAACACCATAATTTTTTTATATATTAAGCTGTGACCAATATCAACCACATGATCAAATGTCCAATATTGTAAAGAAGAAGAATTACCAGCTTTATTCTTGGCAAGTTTTTTACTGCTTGCAGTCCCTGTGCCGTATGTGACTCCATCTATAATGACTGACGCTCCAAAGGGTTCACTTGGGTTCTCTGTGGAAAGAATGGCAAATTAAAATGGATATTCCAAAAAGGTCAACATCAAAAACAGGCAAAACACAAAAAAACAAAAACACTTTTACTAGTTTATGCACAAAAAATCCTGATAGAAAATGAGTGGAAGAAGTAATAGCGTACTATGAATTTGACTGTCTGTGCATTAGCTGCTTGATAAAACCAAATCAGAGATCATATATCGGGCTTTCACATTGCTTAATAGCAGTTTTATATGTTAACCCGGTGTTTTTGCTCCAGATCCAACACAAGGTTACAGCTCAGTTGTTGAGTCTATTTAAGATAAGGTAAAAAGAGAGCTACTGACATAGGTCGCTAACCTGCTAATATTGCTTCGTAGTACACCGTTGTAAATTACTGTATTACCTTTGGCCGCTTAAGAAAGAGGAACTTACCACAATCAAAAAAGTTGTAAACAGGGCGAACCTTGAGGATACGCTGCATATATTCATGTAAGATGCAAACTTCAGACTTTCCATTAGGATTTATAACAAATTCTGTGGAAACAAACAATTCATTGCATCAACAACAAAAACTTAACAGGATATGTTTAATATCTAGACCCGAACTGTATGAAATGTACACAGTATGAATCACAGGTACTGGCACCTTTCTTAGTAGGAGCGTCCTGGACTGACAGTGTGATGAGCTTCTGGTTGGCAGGCAGGATAGGTCTTTCCGACTCTGCCTGTTTCCTCTTCATGTCTCTGTTGAACTGTCTTCGCTCAGCCCAGGTGCGAAACTTCTTGACAGTCACTTGTTCAAAGTCAAAGCATTTCTCCAGGTACAGGCGAAATTCTTCAAGTTCTGCAAGGAAGTTTCAAGATGTCAGATGATGTCTTTTACTGCAGCAAAACACAAGCAAACAAACAAAAGAACATTTCAAAAGTCACTGCTAGTGTGGGAAGCTATTTACCGATGGACTCATCCTTGCACACCTCCACTTTGGCCTTGACCTGCCCTAGGGCTCCTTGTGCAGAGTCACAGGGAAGAGACTCTTTATTTTGGATGCTGTTGTCAGTGGTACCTTCTCCATCCCGACCTTCACCAGGGAGACTGGAGGGTGGCATGACATCCTGGTCCTCAGCTGTAGCATCTGATGTGCCTACTTGCTCTCCCCCGTTGGCCTCCTCAGCAGGCTTGACAACAGACTCCTCTGCATCAGGCACCACTTCCCCATTCAGCTCCCTTTCCTCCTGTTCCTTCATTTTCTTGTAGTGTAGGCAGGGGATGCTGCTTACAGGTGGGTCGTGTTTCTGTTTGAACAATATGTTAACAGTGCTGTAAGTTTGAGACTAATTTTAAAATGACCTGGAAAGTGTCCATAGGCTTTAAATAAATAAGGTAAAATCTCTCAAAGTGATGTTTACCCAGCTGTAAAATGTTCAAGATGTAGCTCATCCAGTGCCGATATGTGTTTTGGGGAAAACAGTGTCGTTATGGTTTTCTTTAGGCAAAAACATTTGAGCCTTTGTTTCCTCAAACACTGTCAGTATTGGCAGGGTTCCCAAGCCCTTTAAATCACTAATTTCACACTAACTTGAACAACAAAAATAACACCACATCAAATGTTGTTACCTTTGTATTATGTGAATTAACTCAGATTAATCAGGAACAAACAGACGAGGAACAGTGCAGAGTTTAGGCTTTTGGTGGCAGACTACTTTAGTCCAAACTGAGAGCAGAAGCAAAATCTGTCACTAATCTGTTTAGAGTGTTGACACAGGCAGACGTTTAATGTAAGCAAAGCTAAATTTTATTCCACCAGTTTCATAAACAGAAACAGTTGTGAAATTTATGCCGTTCTTACCCTAATGCTTCCAGTGCCAAGGAAGTACGGTCTGGACCAAGTGACCACTCTGGTCTCTCTGTGCAGGTAGACTGGAATGCCTGAATTATGGAATGTCATTATCCATCCATCAGGGAGAGGCTCGGTGGGCGGACGTCCCCGACCTAGTACATAAGAAAATGCAAATGTAAATATAAGTACTACATAGTACACTTTGTGGTATACCTCATTAGTAATACTAAATACTGACATTTCTAGGAGTTGTAATAATCATTCATTCAAAAAACATCGAAGGCATTTTTATTCATTTGCTTCATTTTCCATGTAAATATAATCCAAAACAAATCAAAAAAGCCAGAACAGCAACCATTACTAAGACTTTAACACGTGTGAGGTTTTTGTCAGATATTCAAGGCAAATTAGAAGAATTTATTTTTCTGTAAATATTTTGCTACTTTGAAAAGAAAAGTTCTTTACAGTCTCAGTGTAGGTGCATGATATCCCTCTCACTCTAAGCAGCAATCATTACACTTTAGGTCACCTTGTTGTAAATAAGCACCTTGCTAAAAATCTATGGGAGTTTGTCCCCTGTGAAAAAGACATCGCTTTTTAACTTTGAGACCGAATCATGTTCAGCTCGTGGGTATGGGGTGAAGACTGAGAGACTATTTGCTATTCATTACATCAAAACCATCATTAACAGGCCTAAATGCTTCTTAGCTGGGAAAGTGAAGTCTTTTCATTAATTTGCCTTTAAAATGCGACCAATGCAACCAGATTAATTTAAAGTTTGGTAAAAGAAAAAGTGAGACACTGTTCTGAAGTTGAAATTAGAAACTTCAAACAATGATTTCTGAAGGAACTTTAAGGAATTTGGAAAATATTTCTGCTTTGTCTTTTAGGATTTCAGACCAGACTTGTTTAGTAGGTCATTCTGTGTAATGCAACAACAACACTCAAAGACAGCAATGACCATGTGCTGTTAGACTGTGTGATCCTTTCAGAGGACTACTTAGTTGTCTAGTCTATTTATAGAGAGCACATCTACCAAGCAGTGTCTCAAAGGAGAGCAGGTTATTTCCATAGGTCACACACAAAAATATAATATACAAAAGATAAAATCAATTTCCTACAATTTCAGATGGTTTATTTAAACAAAAAAAAACAAAAGTAACTAATGAGACAAATATGTGGCACATACAAGACAGTATTTGCAGTATACTTCAGACTACAGGCCCCTCCCCAACTCACTCTTCAGGACAGTCTTAATTTTGGTCATCATGGGTTGAACACCTCCTTCACCATCTGACTGATGATCACTGTCCCCACCATATTTATCCTCTGCCGGGCGCATCTTCTTTGGGACTGGCATGCCCTCCTCCAACAGAGCGTCGACATCATTGTCAAATTCCTCCTAGAAGAGTGAAGGGTTAAGGCCAGCAGATGATGATTGTTGGGCAGTTCTAGAGAGTACTGAATTCTTTGTAGTCTTTTCTCAGACTGTGTTTTTGTGTGTGTGTAACTCTGTAGAAATATACAAAAAAACATTACAGCTGCAAAATGGTGCATAAAAGCAATTATGAGTTTAGAAAGAGAGGATATGCCCCTCTGTTAACTAGCCAGGTTTCAAAAAAAAAAAAATTACCTTGAAAATAGGAAAAGGGCAGGCACTTTAAAAATTGACCAAAGCTCCACAGCTGTGATTTTACTGGCCAATATTTCCTCAAAAGTACCAGCTGGTCCGACCAACCACAGTGAGCTTAAAGCCTGTCAAAATGGATTCTCTAAGGATCTCACCAGAATTCATCCGTCTAACAGTAACTTCTCCTACTAGAAAATCATATGAAGATCTTTTGGGTCAAATGCAGACTCCGCTATTGAAGGTAAAAATTAAAACACTGACCTCTTCCAGCTTCACACTTCACATTTTCAGTGATTTAAAACAAAACAAAAAAAACATTGGTTATCAAACATTTACTTAAACATTTGGTCCTGGTTTTATAAATAAAAGCTTGATGCAGAAGAGTGATGAAATATGACATTAAGAAGTGTACTGTACTTGCAGTGACTGTAGTGTTTGTGGTCTGCATTAGTCCTGCATTATTATGTATTTCACAACGAAGGACAAACTCAGTGCAAAGCTGTCACTAAAAGGGGATACTGCAAATAAAAGTCCAGTCATACCTCATAAGAATAAGCCGTGACTTCGTCATATGCCTGTTCCTGCTGAACTATGACGTCAGACTTAAAGCCTCCATGCTCTCCATCGTCGGGCTCCAGGAAGTTCTCGTAGAGGTCATCCAACTCATCCAGGACAGCAAACTCAACCTTATTCTCTAGATCTACCTCTGCGTCCTCTGACTTTCTGCCTGCAGCATTTGCTGCTCCACCAGTCACCTCGGCTACCTCCTGCTCACTAGCCATGTCGTGCAACTCACCATTGAGACTTTCTAAGCCATCCTCGCTCCCTGCCTCCTGCCTCTCACCTGTATATAAAACCTTCCTCTCTTTGCTATTACTGCTTTCAGTGAAGCTCACACTAATCTTAACATCTCTGAGCAACTTGAGATCTGGCAGAAACTTGGTGACCGGGGGAGCATGGCGGGCTGTTCTGGGGCACGGTGGGGCGGGACTGGCCTCATCTGAGAGATGACTACAGAAAGTCAGTGAGCCCCTGCTGAGGGGCTGCTGTGTCTTGGTTTCCCCGTCCCCTGGGGTGTATGTGTATCCATCACCACCAGAGCTAACGTCCATTACCTCTGCGTCACTGGACGTTTGCAGGGGAGGTGGTGGAGGTGCTCTTCCCTCATCTAGGCCAAAATCATCAGGTGGCTCCAAGGGGAGAGGGGGTAGAACATCATCTATCTCCATTTCCTTATAAATATATAGCTAACTTAAATAGACTGAAATTTTAATTTTAAATTCTTTACTTAGTGAGAGGCTATCTTCTTATCTAAACACAGAATGCATGCAGAAGCACATCCCTGCATAGGCCACGTACCAGAGGTGAATATGCTAAGCTGACTACATTGTTCTTTTCATTAATGTAGACAGCTTTCAGAATCACTGTCTCAATTATTGGAAATCACAATGCATTCAGCTTAATATGGGATCTAGGCACTGATCATCCTCCACTGCGATCTTGTGGAAGCTAGAAAAAAGGGACCAGTGAGAATAATGTCAGAAAGCACAACTTTATTACTATTACAATACGATATTTAACGTAAAAATAGCTTCGACAAATAGACGTGTTTTGGCTTTGAATTTGAATATGTTGTATGCAAACTATACATTTGAATAAAATGGGGAACAACCACTCTTTAGCGCATCTGTTCAGCCCGAAGCTTCACAGTGGGCCCCTGCTAAGGTTAGCATCAATGCTAATAAGCTGAGCTACAGCTCACCGAGCAAACCCGCAAAGGTCAGCAACCCATAAAACAGCCAGATATTTGGGATACAGGCGTACTCACTGATAAATATGACACGGGTAACTCCTCTTGGGCAACTATCTACCTTTCTAAATTAACACAATTCTCGTCGCGCCGCCATCTTGAAGAAAATCCTAGCCGCGGCTCCCAAACTCATGCCCCGCCTTCCTCTACCGGCTTTTTCAGAACCGGATGTTCACATGGCCAATCACTGCATTCTTCAACCGCCATTATTCGGCCAATCAACACGACAGCGTCACACCTCGTGGCCTATCAGCAACATGGCAATGCTTCGTGCTTTTCCCTAAAGCAGGGGACACGGTCCAAATTCGAATGAAACCAACAGTAATTGTAACAACGTCTCCAGCACTCTCATTCCTTTCAGTGGAAATAAATATATTTGGGAAACCTTTATATTCAAGCATCACCCACCTAAAACAAATGATGGGCAGCCGAGCATATCCTGAGAAAAGTAAAAGTTCAGTATTTCGCAGTATATATGAATTACAAGAGCTATAAAGGCACATGTAATATTTTGGAAGGTAAAAAAAAGTATTTTACTTCATCTTCCAAACAATATGTTGACATCTACAAACACTCTACACAGAGTACTATGGGGCGCGGTTTGCAAACTGAAACATACAGAAATTAACAGCAGCATTTTGCCACATTTAGCTCCAAACCTTGTAAAAACCTGTTTTTTTAGAACATTTATGAAAATATTTGTAACGTTTTTTAATCAAGGTCTTTTCATTGAAAGAAATCATATAATCACAACAATAGCATACTGCTTATAAACTGAAACCCCACTCTCCTGTCTGCCAAAGGAAGGGGGGGTCAAATTAGGCAGTGTGATGGAAAATTGACATTTATAGACATTTCCACAAATTGTACAGAGGCAACTATCCATCTTTCCATTTGTCAGTAAATGTCAGAGATGGTTGCCAGGTAGTGTAGAAGCTGGACGTAGATCCTTTGAGGGAGCATCTTATCTTTTCCTGTTTAAAATACTGCATAACCTCTATGATCCAATGTGAACATGAAAGGGGTGAGGAGTCTTTCCAATGCAACAGCACCTGTCTCCTGGCTATCAGAGTATAAAAGGCTATCGTTTTCAACTTTATTTGTGTTCAGATGCCTACCCTGTGGGACGGTACCAACTAGTCCAACAAAGGGACATGATTCAAATGGCTCTCCTAAAACTTTAGAAAGAGTAGAGAAGATTACTTGCCAGAACTGATGATGCACTGAACAAACCCAGAACATATGTAGAAGGGTGGCTGAAGCCTGCTGACATTTATCACAGGTAGGACCCAGATCTGGTCTAAATCTGGACAATTTAGTCATTGACCAGTGTAGTCCATGTGCAATTTGTATTTTTCCAACCTTTATTTAATTTGTACATAGCACTGTGCACAACCACTAAGCGTAACAAAACAAGTAGCTAAACTTACATAAACTACAAGCTACACATACTACCTTCATACATAACACCACAAAAGGGAAAAAACAAACAAACAAAAACACACAAAAAAACAAAAGAAAACAGAACCAAAAAAAGGGAGGGAGGAACTGTGTGCAACTCCCACCATGCACTACTCACAGTTGCAGGTATACGTTACACCTAAATTAGAAAGTAATGATTTGCTGGTTATAGTTTATGACAGTTCACATCAAACAACCTTTCCTGGAAGGATCCAACTCAAAAACTATACTAAAATATAATGACAGCATCCATCTCATCATAAAATCGAAACAGCCAATAACATGAACAAAATAATCACAATCTCAATCAGTTTATCCTCATGTAAATGCATATACAGTATATATATATATATATATATATATATACTGTATATGCATTCAAGTGGCTCCAAAGTGTTTTCTTGAAACAGGACATCTAACAGTTAGGTCCATATACATATTTGGTCACTGACACAAGTTTAGGTTTGTTTTTGTCGTTGTTGTTGTTTTCCTTGTTTACTGAAACATCTCTTTCTAAAGGGACCAAAGGTAATTGGACAGTTGGCTCAAAGGCTATTCCAGGGGGAAATTTGGGTAATTCCTTCATTCTGTTATTATTGAATGGTCAACCTGATCTTAACCCAACTGAGTGTGAATTTCATATGTTGAAGACTATAGGTCCACAAACAAACAAACAGCAACTAAAAGTCGCTGCAGTAAAGGAGGAAACCAGCATCTGGTGATGTCCAGGAGTTCAAGACTTCAGCCTGTCATTGCAGCGAAGGGTTTTCAACCAAGTATTAGAAATTAAGATTTTATTTTCACTTATTTAGTTTGTCCAATTACTTTACAATTACTGGCTACCTGAAATGAAGGCTTGTTTTAAAAATGCTTTAGTTGCTCACATTTTTATGCAATCTTTTTGTTCAACCCACTGAATTAAAGCTAAAAATCTGCTGAAGGGATGAGTGTATTCACCTGTAATGGAGACGACCTTCCAGATGAGGCAGGTGCGTTGTCATTTTTTCCTGCAGAACCCAGTGCAGGAGTCATACCACACAGTGATGCAGCTGGTGAGGATACTCTCAACTGTGCCTCTGTAAAAGGTGCTCATAATGGGGGTTGAATCTCTTGTGCTTCTCAGTTTGCAGAGGAAGTAGAGTCGCTGTTGGTCTTCTCCACATTCAGGGACAGGTTGTTGTTGCTGTACCACTCTGCCAGATGGTTAACTTCACCCCTGTAGTAGATCTCGTCGTGGGTCAGCAGAGTGAAGAGAAGGGGGCTCAACACACATCCTTGGGGAGCCCCCGTATTCAGTGTTCTTGGGCTGGAGGTGTTGCTGTCGACCCGTACTGTCTGCTGTCTTCCTGTCAAGAAATCTAGCAGCCAGTTATACAGCAAGGTGCTGATCCCCAGCAGATCCAGTTTGTGAATGAGTTGCTGGGGAATGATGGTGTTGAATGCTGAACTGAAGTCTATGAACAGCACTCTGACATATGAGTCTCTAGTGTTGAGATGTGAGGGCTGAGTGAGGGGCAGTTGAAATTCCATCATCACTTGAGCGTTTTGACGAAAGCAATAATTTGATTTGATGCATGACTAACCGTTCAAAGCACTTCATAATGATGGAGGTGAGTTTGACAGGACGGTAGTCCTTAAAGCAGGAGGTAGATGACTTCTTGGGTACAGTAATGATGGTGGAGGCTTTGAGGCATGTGGGAACGGCGGTACTGATTTTGGCAAGGGATCTCCACACACTGTCTGGGGATTGTGTCACCACGGTCTGCAGAGTGGGCTTGTAGTCTGTGATGGTTTGTATTCCTTGCCACTGCCTCAAGTATCTCTGCTGTCGCTGAAGCTTTGCTGTAGCTGATGCCACGTGACAGGTTTGCCCTTGCTGTTCTTTGGCTCACCTAATTCCCGGCTCTGAAGGCTTGCATTTTTCAACCTTAGGAGCATTTAAACCTGACCTGTGAGCCATGGTTTCTGATTGGCCCAGACAGTGATAGGCCTGGTATATTAGAAGGAGGAGATCAGCTGTTCAACGCTGGATTATTGTGAAGGCTCTAGTCAGTACACGTCTAGCTCAAGTTTCCTGTGCCTCTGTCTCAGAGACTTAACGAGTGTTTCTTTGTTCCTAGATTCCCCGTGTTTCCCCGTGTGGAGTGTGGAAGGAGTGACTGGTCGCTAGCAGAGAAGAGAGAGGTTGAACTGAGCGCGTGTGTGATTTCCCTGTTTTCCCTGGAGCCCTGCCCCTCACGTCTTGTATATAGCACTAACCCCGCACTGTCTGTACATACACTTGGTGAAGATCTGTAAATAAACCGTCTCTGTTTAAACGCTACTCATGAGTCCTGCGAGTGGATCCTCTAAGCAACCCGTGACACCTGGTCTCTGTGACATCACGATGCATTTTGGGATGTAGGCAGTAACAGTTTCTGTATATTCCTGAAAGTCTGTGGTGTTGTCGTGTGTGGCAGCCTGTGGTGGAAAAGCAGTCTTGCAGTGCCTCTGAGGACCCTTCTGGCCACACCTGTACCTGCTTACGAACTGGTTTGGTGACTTTGACCAGGGGCCTGTGGGAACCCATGGCACACCTAGGTTTCTGCCTGTACTGACCCTTATGCAAAATAGGTGGAATTAAGACACAGTTCCAAAAGCAAACACAACTGATCAGTGCTGAGAGTGGTCCTGTTGCTGAGGTTGGGGTGATCCTGTAATCTCTTATGAACTACCTCCAACGCTTCTATGACTGGGATGCAAGTGAAGACAGATGTAACATCTCTCTCTCACTGTACATGTACTGTTTATAAAATTAGGGAAACATAACCTGCACAAACAAAATAATTTGCAGGACAAATGTTTGACATCAATTTTGTTCGATTTGAAGAAGGTAGGGGGGCCAATTTCACTCACATGTGTTTATAAGGTTGGGAAAACCTGCAGTCAGCTGAGACTGAAGAAGTCACCTGGATGAGTGACGAAACGTTTCTCCAACTGAAAATGTCCAGATGGACAGAATCAACCTTTTGGGATTTACTTACCTGGATGATTAAGATGTTATTTTATTAAAATGTTTAAAACAGAAGCAGCACAAACGACAATTTTAGCAGCACAAACCAGCACAAACGTAGCACAAACGTTTGACATCCATTTTCTTTGATTTGGGTAATGTGGGTGGGCTGGTTGACCTTTTGACCTTTACATTTTCATTAATATCTTTAAAACAGAAGCAGCACAAACGACAATTTTAGCAGCACAAACATAGCACAGTTGATTGACACCCATTTTGTTTGAGTTAATTAATGTGGCACATGTGCACATGTTTACTAAATTGATGTCAAACTGCAATAGAAAAAGGCATAATATTTGAAACAAATATGTATCAGAGGTTTTTGAACTCAAATCTCTTGAAGATTCAGCTTTAATTTGTTGTTTGTCTTGATATTCCTGTATTCTCTCTAAAGCTTTTGTTTTTGCAATCACAGAGCTTTGGAGACAACATACGGAGCTTGATCAGCAGCGACAAGACTCACGATCTCCAGTATTACGGCATCACCTCGAATCTGGAGAGCATGGGTACCACGCATGTGTCTGTGCTGACCGAAGATGGATCCGCTGTGTCTGTCACCAGCAGCATCAACCACATGTCAGTGTCTGGATGAATCTGTTTCACTGTTAGGAAGCAGCTATCAAAAATGTGTCTTCCTTTGAAACTGAAAGATTGAAAAGGTTTAAGATTATTTTTAGAAGCTGCTTTGCAAAATTTCTGTACTCGTACGTGTTGTCATTCATTTACCGTTTTCTACTTGCAGATTTGCCTCCAAATTCCTGCCTCCAAGCACTGGAATAATCCTTAATGATTTGCTGTTTGACTTCTGCACAATATCTAATTTTGTTAAGGGATCAGCAGGATACATTTTACACTCAATATTAATGAAATACAAGCACAGGGAAGAGCATTGTGGAGATCAGGATGCACAGTGAGGATTGTTTCAAAACTAATGACACAGAGTTTATTTTATTTCCTGCAGTTATTTTCTTAGGGAATGAATAAAGTCTATTTAGAATTAACTCATAAGCAAGGTTTTTGTTACATTCCAACACACATTTCTCAGAGGAAAAAAAACCAAACAACATTTCCTTCAGCATTCATCAGTGTCTGGTGATGCTGAACAAAAGTAAATGGCACATGTCAGGGTTGAATAAATGCATCATCATCTGATTCACATCATTCAGAAGCAATTTATATGTGATCATTTTTCTCTGTTAATCGAAATCGAAAGGAAAAAAACATATTTATCAACATGTAGAGCACTCCTTACGTTGTGGTACATCTTATCTCCTGTTGTGTGGATTGTAGTTTTGTGCTGTCACTCAAGGCTTTTGTTGTATTTCTCAGGAGAGCAGCCTCCCTCCTCTATGGCTCCAGTTCTGCTGAAGTCTCAGTTGAAGACACTGGTGGTTGGATCGACTGGTGGGAGTATGATCACTACTGGAAGGGCTTTGGTAGGTGTCCATGGCAATCACACAAATTGCTAAGGAGAGAAAATAATACAGATCCTCTTTAGTGTAAGAGTAAACACTGTAGTCACAGAAGTTTTCACCCTAATCCATCCTCTAATCATCACTTTCCCATCTGAAAGACTGCAATGTATTCTAATATTTCTCTTCAAGGCGCTCATGAACCACCTTTGGTTTGGAAAGAGCCTTAAGGACGCAATTAATGCTCCAGTTGTTTATGTCGACTCTGAAAATGCAGTAAAGTTTGAACCCAACTTTGAAAAAGTACGTATAAATATTCAGTGTATTTAAATGATGCCACAATAAGAAATTCTGCTTTTGTTCCATCTGAATCTCTTCTCCTCTTTGTACTTCGGGATGTAATTGAGGCTCTTAAGAAAAAGGGACACAATCATCAACCAGCAACAAGATTCTACAACGTAGTTAACGCTGTGGAAAAGGAGGAGAGCTGTATCTCTGTATGGTCTGATGAAAGGAAAAAAGGCAAAGCAGCTGGTTACTGAGGCCAAAAGCCAGGGGTGTTAGTTTAATAGCCTGGCTTTAAGGTTATAGATACTCCCGCAGCCACAAAATTGTAGCCAATAGTGTGCATAGTACTTAAAGATCATTAAACAAGATGCTGATTATTCTCACAGTAAACACTGTCCTAATAAGTTTATAGTTCCAGTTCATAATTTTAACTCTTACTAAATGCATGTTTATTTTGGTCATTTTAACCCCACAATAGTCCAAAAGGATCATAAAGTAGAGTACGCTTAGGGTGGCCTGTCTATATCTGGACTTCTGGTTTCAAAAGAAAGAAAACAAAAACAGTTTTAAAAACACATAACAAGATGGCCACAGTCACAATGCTCAGGTTAACACATGTAGTATATGTGAAACACACAATCACAGTTAATTAGGATGAATCCAAAACACCAGGGCTGATGTCGCTGTTACAGCCATGTCACTACAGCAAAGCTTACACACTGTAGAGATTTATTCATAACATTATCTTAAATGGTGATACCACAAGGATGTGTGACATCATCTGTGAGACATCAACCTTAACATTCAGTGACCTTATATTGTTTTTAGAGAACAAAACTTTTCAGTTTTAATATCTGATTTGTTGTGGTTGTGGTAATAACCTAATCTGGCTTAATTATGGTTGAAATAATATTTTTTATCATATAACTTTTAGTATCTGAGATATAAACATGAAATCATTCAATTTTATGTTGTAAGATGTGAAAGATTTTGTGCTTTCTGTGCTGTGGTGTTTTTTTCTTCTTCTCTGTTCTCAAACTAGGAGCTCAGCCTGGGAGGGGCTCTTTTTTTCTCCTTCTCTTTCCTCATGTGTTGTGTATTTACAGGTTTTTTTTCGTACCTCTCTGTCTTCCCACTGTTATGTTGGCACTTATCCGGCACTATCATGAGCACATGCCGGTTGTCTGGCAGCCTTTAAAACAATTTCCCTCGGGAGAAATAAAGTATCATCAATCAATCAATGATGCCAGTTGTCTACAGTAACTGGCAGTACTTACAATTTTAACTAAAGAAGCATGTTGAAATTCCAAATTTTAACTAGCTTGACCACAGAACAGTTTTCCATTTTGCCTCAGTCCATTTTAAATGATCTGTGGCACAGAGAAGATGCAAGTATTTCTGGATCATGTTTACATATGGCTTGTTCTTTGCATGGCAGCGCTGTAATCTGCATTTTCGGATGGCACATTTATTATCCTGGGTCTGTTTTCCCAGTTATTTTGTTTTGTTTTTTTAGATTTCTAGTTTGTTAATTGAAATATTCTGTGAGGCATCCAATATTGACTTTTAGTGTTGTCCTTTGCACACATATTCTGTGAGTCTTTTGGTGATGTGCTGTACATGATGAGATATACACAAAGTTTTCACAGTTTTAAACTAATAAACATTAGTTTGAAATTGATCCATAATATGTTTTTGCAGATTGGTGACCCTCTGTCCGGCATTACTTCTGAGAAACTCTGCCTCTCTAAGTTGCTCTTTTTATGTGCAATCATGTTACTGACTTGTTGCAAATTATCTTAACTTTTAAATGTTGTTTTTAGTTCCACTTATTATTTAAACATTTTGTTGCCCCGACCTAGCATGTTTGCTCCTGCCATCAAAGTCAAAATGAATTGATATTTTTGATAAAATAGTAAAATGTCACATTTTAAACATTTGATATATTGTCTGTGTTTTACTGTTTTATTATTATTTGTTTTCTATGTATTATTATTTATTATTATTAGTTTTCTCATTATTAGAAAAATAATCGATGAATAGCTACCTTACCGTGGCAGGAGGGTTTGTGTGTCTCGGGGATCTAAGGGATGTTGCTGACAGGCTTTTGTCCCTTCTGAGAGAATAAGCTGGCCAAAGCAGGTGATAGAAGCCACTGACATCTAGACAAGTTTCTTTACCATGTATGAAAGTTTTTTGGGTTAATACCCTATGTTGCCGCTAGAGGTCCCCTGTTTCTGTTTTCTGTATGGTAGGTTTATGTAAAGGTATTAAGGTGGACGCACTCAATGGGCGTCAGGTGTGTTGTTAGTCGGAAGAAGACAAACAGTTTGTGACCGCTGCGCTGTTATGTTAAAATAGATAAACATGAACAAGATAAGTACTACTGTATTTTATAAACATTTTGCTCTTACAGTTTTTTACGTACTGCCGAGTGACTGTCTGCTGCTCCTCAAATATTTCATTGCAATTTTGACCCTGTGCTAACTTGCATATGACAAATAAAACTGAAACTGAACTGGAGTTATTGGGCTGTTTAATGAATGCATGCATACCAGTGATATCGCGTCACCCCCGTTAACGAACACCTCAGTGGCTTCCAGCGTAGGCTTAGCCTGTATAGACATGCATCATGGAGCACGGAAACACGCCTAAGCACAAGATCAGTAGCGGCTGGGGTCTACCACTGCAGGCAAGACCCCAGGTGCAGGCTGTGTGATCCCAGAAATGACATCTGAGATCTCTGTAGAGAAGACTCCAGTCCTACAAACAGTGACGATATGCGGACACTGAACCAGGTCTCTGGTACAGGACCTGGTCTTTTAGGATAAAAGACACAGGGCGACCGACAGTGGGGAAAAAAAAGATTACTTGTATCCTTGTAAATATCACTTGTCAATGATAAAGTCCTGCTTATTCCAGATCTCTTAAAATGTGATGCAGATAAATAGTTATTTAGCCGCAGTGACGGTCCTAGCCTGTTTGGCGCCCTGGGCGAACACTCCCCAGAGTGACAGTATGCATAATTTGTAAATGACTAACAAACAGCCAACACAATTCGTCATACAACGAGAATCGGACAAATCAACAATTCACAATGACTAATTAATATTGTGCTGAACACAGTCCAAAAGATTCAGTGTCTACTGTTTATGATAGTAAACAGTAGACACTGAATCTACAATTAGTAGGCAAGTTTTCACTATGCCTATTAATTAATGTTATCTTGTTGTATTTGTGTCGTAGTCAGTGCCATCCTCTATGCTGTTGCATTCGGGGGCAGCAGGTTGAGGGTCACAGATGCCAACAGACTAAATAAACTGATCCACATGTTGTGGGGGTGGAGCTGGACTCCGTTAGGGTGGTGTCTGAGAGGCAGATGTTGTCCAAGATAAGGACAATCATGGATAATAACTCCCACCCACTCCATGACCTGCTGGCTAGTCACATGAGCACGTTCAGTGAGAGACTGAGATGACCAAAAAGCACCACTGACCGACACAGGAAATCATTCCTGCCTGTGGCTCCCTGTACAACTCCTCCATCTAATACACTGTAAACACTGCAACAGTCACACCCCTTTTTACACGTGCTCTTTCATGGAATATTCTTGCCAATGTTCTTGATATTTATTTAAAATCACCTCTGTTAATTCTTGATATTTATAATTGAGTGATCTGTATATAATAGTGCTATTTCTTACATGTGTAAAATCTGTAACATGATGTATTGTTTGGAGTTTAGTCTGTTACTGTTGCTATTTTCACAATTTCTTCTTGGAGCAACTGTAACCTACATAATTTCCTTAGGGATTAATAAAGTATTCTGATTATGATTCTGATTGTTTCAGGATGACCTGCCATGATCCAATCACACATCTGCTTACTTGTATCTTTTGCACCCCATGACTTTGAACTTTTCCTGTCCATCTTCCATTGGTTTTAATGTTGCACTCCAGTATAAACACCCAACCCGAGGATCACCACAACATAACCTAACAGACCTACACCTTAGTTCACAGATTCACTTTGTCTAGGGTTTATTTCTGGGATTTCGCACAACCCAGGATTCAAATCATGAGTAGATAATGGGCTTGGATTTACAACATTATGAATGAAATGTGCTCTATTTGGAAGCAGCCGGTCCCCTTTCGACAGGTTGTGTGTGAGATTTTAAATCATCAAACTGTAAATTATAAATTTTAAATTGTTATTGATCCCTTTACTCCTGGTCCTAAAGTGTATATTTATTTTTTTACTCTTCTTATTTTTATTGTTTGTTTACTTGCACTGCTGTAGCTGCAGCCTCGTCTCGTCTCTGGACTGTATGTAGCGGAGATGACAATAAAGTTTACTTTGACTTCAGTAGCGAGGGCTCTCGCGCTCACTTTTCGCGTATAGAATTTCGAAAAAACATCGGTGCAAATTATAAGTCTGTATCATGATGTCTGGTGTTTTCGTTTTGTTGGTTTGTTTTTATTTTGTTTTATTTTGCGAGTTGGTTATTAGATGCTGCTCCAGCCAGCCAGAGAATCCCCCGCGCCCCGCCCTCTCCTCCCTGTGCCGCAAGCAGCAGGCGCACCTGCAAACGGAGGGCCCCTTACTCCCAGCAAATGGGTGATAGAAAACCGATCGGTGCCTGTGCCATTCCCCATGACGTCGGGGCAGCATGAGTACGAGCATTTTTTTTTATTTTTTTTTGCCGATGCCCGTGATGCCGCTCCCCACCACGATGCCGCCCCGGGCAACCGCCCGTATCTAAAACCGCTACTGATGATGGTTGTGTTGACAAATTTGTCCAAATCTGAAGCTAACAAAGTACATTTAAGCTAAATACAGTTCACATAGGTTTCAATTTAAATACAAAATATTGTTTCAGTTTTTATTTAACCTCAAGTTTAGTTTTAAATTGCAGTTAACTGCATTTTCGCACTTGAGTTTTTATTTCAGTTTTAGACCAAATATATTTCTTCATATTTGAGCAGTGCTGACAGATACCCGAACATTCAGCTGCACTTAATATTAGTCCAACTGAAGATCATAATTTACCACTTCACCACCCACTCTGGTCAGTGAACCAACATCACTGACCAGAGACTAAAAGTCACAATCTTGATGCAAAGTGTTAATGGTTTGGGTGAGGAAGACCAGCGCGTGGCTCATGAACAGCGAACAGTAGGAGGTCGATAAAGCAGCAATAAGAGCCGTCGATGTTATTCGATCCATTTGCAGTGGGACAACGACGTGCACACTATCCCTGGTGGGATCAAGCACATGGAGGAAAAGGCTGAGGTAAGAAAAGTCCACCCAGTGTCTTGCAGAGATGAGCAAAAAACATCAGGGCTACCGGTGTTCTGACAAAACGTCCTACACACCGGGAGCAGCTACCTCTGCTTACCACAAACACACGTCTCCGTTGCGTTGTGCCTATCAGTACCCACACAGCGGATATATGTGCGCAATACATCGCTGTGCTGTCTGGGAAATCAACAAGCGGTTAACTTTCGGAGGAAGTGAATTACCGACGGTTACGCAGAGAAGAAAGCAGCGATGCCTGAGTCAACCGAGCATGTGGAAGAGGCAAATACGTCTCCTATGTGTCCCCCCAACGAGGACATTAAGGACGAGGACGTTGAGAGCGCAAAAACGAGAGCAAAACGAAAACGCCTGGCCAAAGTTCTCCGCGTATTAGTAGCAGTTGGCTTATTTGTAGTTGGTCTAATTGTAGGTGCTCTAGTAGCTGGTCTACTAGCTGATTATTATGGGTATTGGAAGGGTAGAAGTGAGTGTAAGGACACCAGTGCTAATTGCCCTTTCTCAAAAGCTGCTGTGGCCGCAGACTCCTGGAATTGTTCAGAGATTGGACGGTGAGTAACATTTTAAACTTCGGACACATTTTCGTTTTTCGCATTACACATAATATTATGCACTGTTCCAAATGCAAACTTTGGCGCTAAAACGTCTTTGAAAACTGCATGACAGCGTCTCATCATGGAAGTGTGCGGTTATGGCCCCACCCCCCTTTTTAAAAAAAATAAAAGTCAAAATTCGGTGTGATCTGTATAAAATCTTCATGCCATTTCCCTACTAAATGATTTATTGGTCAAAACGGAGAAAAAGCCGTATTACGTAGAAACTATGATTCTTACAGATGTGGTGTGTATTGTCAACAGACAGTACAGTATAGAGATTAAAAATATCATGCCTCGGATCCCATCATTCACTTCAAAGATCCGGACCTAAGAACTGTTTTGTTCCTAAGTGACAAATTACTATTGTTACTGACATCGTCTGTAATGACAACATAGAGGGGAATAATATTCCAGTATCACGGTAAAGCACGTAATAGATGGTCCAACATGTGGATATCACCCTTTGCCTCTCCTAAGCATTAAATTTAAACGCATACTTAGGTTGCAGTAAGCTGCAGTACCAACAGTGATATTTTATTTCAAGCAAACATGAAAAGAAATGTTTAAAGAGATGGGGGTGGCTGCAGCTCAGGTAGAGCGGGTCACCTACTAACTGGAAGGTTTTTGGTTTGAGAGATATATATATATCAAACCAAAAACCAATCTTGACCAATCTTCTTCAGATAGATTTATTCCCTCTCCTTGGACACAATATCTGTATTACAGTGAGGTCTTAATTGGAGACATTTAAAGAAGTAACCCCTCTCCAGGTTTTAACTGTCTGACATTTGTTGAAAGGTAACCAGGCCTTTTTCAGATGATGCTTTCCAATATGCGGAAATGCCAAAGTTGCACCAATATTTAAACCTACTATCAGTTTTAACAGGGCTGATTTCTGTGTCATATGCTCGCAAGCGTAGTATTCTTGCATCACTTTCAAACATTTTCTTTCTAAGTTCCTGGAACCAGATGCTCAGTGGTACTTTTATGCAGTTGGATACTTTGTTTTAAAAGTGACTGCAATAATGGTTTATCCCCGCGAATAGCCGGGAGCGGGACATGAACTTCAGCCTGATCTATTTCTCTGAACTGTTTCAGGGACATTCTTCAGAAAGGCGGCTCTGCAGTAGATGCTGCCATTGCTGCGCTGCTGTGCACCTCCATCATCAACCCACAGTGCGCGGGCATCGGAGGCGGGGTCATATTCACTGTGATGGACAGCTCTGGTAACAAGACACCCTCGCTCCTCTTAGCTCAACCCCGCTGGGGTTTAACATAATAATATGTCATCTTTTCAAAGGTAAAGTGAAAATCATCAACTCCAGAGAGACTGTCCCCAGAAATGTGAACTCTGACCTGCTTAAGTTGTGTCGTAAAACCACAGAGTGGAGCAAGGAGTGGCTGGAAGGTGGGCTGTTTTTCTGCCATAATGCTAATATTTATAATGTTTTAGTCTAATCTGCTCTTGGACTCACCTTTATGACACAGCCTCATTCCTCATTTCTCAAGAAAGAGAAACTGGGATAATAAAAAAGAAAAGAAAAAAAGAGATAAAGCAAACCACTACAGAGGGTTTGGCTGTCGGCAGTTATTCAAGACAATGAGTCAGTGTCGTATATGACACTATCAGAATAATCTAGCATAAATTAAAACCATGAAACACATGCTCCTTAGTTTCAGAAGCAACCAGAGAGATTGAAGTAGTTTCTTTCTCCAAACAGGTCTTAACAAGTCTTTCTCCAAATTATGCACAAGATATAACACAAAAGTTCTAAAGGTGTAGCCAGTTATCTGCAGAGGTATTCTTTACATTCTGCACCTTAGTCTGTAAGACAAACTCAAGATGTGAAGGATCATACCTACTTTTTATCATCTGGGATAGGGCTCTTGTCACCAAAGAAGCGAAGGAAAGAGACAGCATGACAGGTATCCTCCTCCTCACCTCTAACCTCATCTCCTGAAATAAAGTCAGGGCTCTAACACACTAAGGAATGCATAGCCATTATTATTTAATTACTGTAAGCAGATTAGACATGGAGCGCTTCCAACTCCAGGCAGTCAACGAAAAACCAGCTAAACAACAACAGCTGGTTATAAGCTAACATTAAAGCAGGCTTGAGTTTCCTGTTTATGAAAGTGGGATAAACTGGGACAAAACAATTGGACAAAAGAACAAAACACTAAAGACAGGACCCTCAGATGAGACAGAGACGGACTGGACACAAAGAAAGTCCTGGGTCCTTTTTGTCATATCTTTCATTTCATGGTGCATCCGATGTGTTTTTTTTTTCTTGGTCAAAGGTTTGAACTGCAGGCAGGTCATTTTAACACCCAGGTACTTCTACTGTGAAACCATGCTATTGTAATAGATACAGTATGCGCGGTCTTGCTGATGTCAACTCGATGGGAGCGTAAGTTGTTCTAAGACCTGTGTACACCTTTCAGCACTGATGGTGCATTGCCAGATGTGCAAGCAGCCAATTCCATAGGCAGTAATGTAATCACCTTCAAAGGTTTTGAATTGAGTCGTGATGACAAGCTGCAAAAACAGCAGCACTTGTTAAAGCCCTTTTTCTGTTTAGCCCAGAGGATGCAGGATCCACATTTTCTAACAAACAAACAAACAAACAAACAAACAAACAAACAAACAAACAAACAAACAAACAAACAAACAAACAAACAAACAAACAAACAAACAAACAAACAACAAGAGATTTGTCAGACATTAGAACAGTTCTCCACTTTGCCTCAGTCCTTTTTAAGTGAGCTTTAGCCCAGAGAAGACGGCTGCATTTCTGGATCATGTTCATGTATGACTTTCTTTTTTGCATGATAGAGAATTTAAATTTGTGGATGGCACACTGAACCATGAAAAACTAAGTACATGCTTACTGTTGTGGCGAGGTGGTCAGGGGGTGTTATGATTAAAATGCAACAGCGCCACCTAGGGGAATTTCAACCCTAGGAAATATAACGAGAGTGTGTTTTCAGACTAAACAAAAGAATTACATAGGCTTGAAGAAACACTGCTGAGGCAAATTGGTTCCGTTTATCCTTTAAATACTATTAAAACAAAAAAAGGGTTAATAAGCAATTGCAGCCCAGAGCACAATGAAAGTTGATTGTGGCACGGCCTCAATAGTGTCCTCAAGTGTCCTATTATATTACATTTCCACCAAATTATGTGTGTGTGTTTTAACAACAAAGAGAAATATAAAATTAATGATTTCTAAACTCAAAATAACCTGTAACCACACAGCTCTTTACATACTTTAGAATTTAGTCTGTGCAATACTACAAATTTTTGGATTCAAAGATTCAAGAAAGTGTTTATTTTCATGTGTACAGAAGGAATAGCATTTCTATGTGCAAAATGAACTTAGTGTGCAAATTGTCCTTATATGCAAATTGCAGTTGAGGTAGGTCAGCTGTTCAGGTGTCCGACAGCAGTGGAAGAAGGAGTTAGTGAGTCGAGATGTTCTGGATTTCACACTCCTAAACCTTTGTCTCGAGGGCAGAAGTGTGAACAGTCCATGTTGAGGGTGTATGGGGTCTCTAAGGATGGAGGCAGCTCTCCTCTGGACTCTGCGATGGTAGATGCTCTGCAGAGAGGGCAGCGGGGTCCTGGTGATCTTCTCCGCAGTTGTTATCACTCTCTGCAGGCGCTTGTGGTCCATAGCAGTAGTGCTGCCGTACCATGCAGTGATGCAGCTGGTCAGTGTGCTCTCCACAGTGCAGCTATAGAAGCTGCTGAGGATCTTGGCTAACATCCCAAATTTCCTCAGCCTCCTCAGGAGGCTTCTTGACCAGCTGTGTGGTGTTCAGTGTCCAGGTGAGGTCTTCACTGATGTGAATGCCCAGGTACCTAAAGCTGCTCATCTGCTTTGTTTTATCAGTGTTGAGGGTGAGGTTGTTGTCCTCACACCATGACACCAGAGCGGCCACCTCTCCTCCTATAAGCCGCTTCGTCCCCTCCAGTGATGTGACCGATCACTGCAGTGTCATCTGTGAACTTCAAAATGATGTTGTCTTTGTTGGAGGCGACACAGTCGTGGGTGTACAGGGTGTAGAGGGTGGGGGTGAGGACACAACCCTGTGGAACTCCAGTGTTTGTAATAATGCTGACTGAAGTCCTGTTGCCGATCCTGACAGAGGCCTGCCAGTGAAAAAGTTCTGTAGCCAGTCACAGAGGGTGGGGTGCAGGCCGAGTGTAGACAGTTTGTGGATGAGTTTGTGAGGGATGACTGTGTTGAAGGCGGAGCTACAGTCAGCAAAGAGTACCCTGATGTAGGAGTCATTATTTTCCAGGTGGGAGAGTGAATAGTGAAGGGCAGCAGCGATGGCGTCTGACGTGGACTTGTTGGGCCGGTAGGCATACTGCAGGGGGTCCAGAGTGTCTGTAATGTTGCTCTTAATGTGTCCTTGGGCAAGACACTTCACCCTACTGGTGGTGGTCAGAGGGCCCGGTGGCGCCAGTGTCCGGCAGCCTCGCCTCTGTCAGTGCGCCCCAGGGTGGCTGTGGCTACAATGTAGCTGCCATCACCAGTGTGTGAATGTGTGGATGACTGGATGTGTAAAGCTTTGGGGTCCTTAAGGACTAGAAAAGCGCTATATAAATACAGGCCATTTACCATTTAATGTAGGCCAGCACCACTCTCTCAAAACACTTTGCAATGATTGGAGTGAGTGCAACTGGTCTGTACTCATTTAGGCTTTCTTGGGGAGAGGGATGATAGTTGTGGTCTTGAAGCATGTGGGAACAATGCTCCGACTGAGGGAAAGGTTAAAGATGGAGGTGAGAACATCAGCCAGCTCGTTAGCACATGCTCTAAGGGCCCGTCCAGGGATGTTGTCTGGTCCTGCTGCCTTGCGGGGGTTGATCTTCCTCAGGACCTTGTGCACTTGGTCTATTGAGACCGCTGGCGGGGGAGAGGGTCGGGTAATCTGGGGGTTCTGGAAGGTCTTGGAGGTCTAGAGGTTCTGGGAGATATGGGAGGTGTGGAGGATCTGGGAGGTCTGGGGGGTCTCAAAGCAGGTGTAAAGCGGGTTGAGATCCTCCAGCAGACCACCTGCGGAGCTGATGGTGTTGGTGGTGGCCCTATATTCTGTGATGTGCCTTGCCACATCCGCCTGGGGTCAGCAGAAGAATAGAAGCCATCCAGCTTCTCTCTGTACTGCCTCTTAGCTGCTGTAATGGCTTTCCTCAGTCTGTACTTCACAGCTTTGTACTCCATCTCATTGCCTGTCCATCTTTCCCATTTTCTGGTCCCCAGGACAAATCTTAACTTTCCTCACAAGTCCATCTTTATCAGTCATTGTTTCTAATTTGGCTAATCTTCACTCGTTCTGTGGCAGATTATCTGTCTGTGGAGGTGAAGCTGGAAATGTTGTGAGATCTTGTGAGGCCAAAGACACAGGCTGCTGTGGATGCACATGTCCCTGTCCCTTATGTTGCTGTCAGCAGAGTACAAATGACCTTTCTGCATTACTTCCTGATTGTCTATAGTGTGTTGACTTTGACCTATGGGATGGACAGCAATACGAGGAGTATTTATTATAGCAGTTCACTTGTGGCAGACATAAAATAAATAAATAAAGAAAATAGAAATTAAAATATGTGTGAGATAAATGGATCAAGAAAAGAAAGGGGGCTCCAGACACCATTTATTTAAAGGGTCCAGAGTTCTGTGCTACACTCCTGCACACAGGCTGCATAAACAGTAAGAAAAGTAAATATAAGATGCTAAATGCTTCTTTAAGCCAGAAATAGTGTAAATATGTAAATGTAGTAAAATAAACTAAAAGTAAGTGTAGGATGCAAAATGTTATCTCTAACACAATCAGTTACAAACAGACACACATTTAAAAATTACAGTGTCTCCCTCTGAAATGGAGCAGAATAGAATAGATTATTTACAAAGCACCAAATTATAACAAATGTCATCTCAGATCATTAAAGGTCAGGACCTTACAGTTTACTCAAAACACAAGCAAATGTATGTGGGACTTTCCAGCACTGACTACCCATTATCTGTCTAACCAGATAGCAGATGGATTGGGGTTCCTGGGGAAATTCGAGGTTATGAAGCGGCACACCGGCTTTATGGGAAGTTGCCGTGGGCCGACCTCTTTCAGCCGACCATCAAATTAGCCAGAGGAGGATTCCCTATTCCTCACTACCAAGGTCAACACATCCCACGCATTGGCAACACGTCACTACGGTACAAAATACACCCACAATGTGATTTCAAAAATACAAATGA
>NW_024582527.1:47408-53849 GCF_018398535.1 Haplochromis burtoni | reverse complement strand
GAGGGACCAGATGTGTTTTACAACGGAACAATAGCAAAGAATTTAATCAGTGACATACAGAAAGCAGGTATTATCAGACGGGATTCATCCTGCTCTCTTTTCTGAACATTTTCTGTTTGCCAGGCACAATGATCTAATTACAAATTAACAAATCGATTCATTCTGTAAAAATCTACCATGATCACTGTGTGCTACACTCTGATCTGTCTGGATCCATTCAAAGTCTTGATTATGAAATGCGTTGTGTTCATTTTTGCTCAACAAAATCATTTGTTTTAATGTTTTTGCTCAGGAGGAACACTCACACTGGAGGACTTGGCATCGTATCAAGCTAATGTGACTGATGCGTGGAATATTTCTCTGGGAGATTACCGGATGTACTTCCCTCCGCCTCCTTCAGGAGGAGCCATCCTCAGCCTCATCCTCAACACCATGAAAGGTTCCTGATTGTTGCTTCTAGCATGTGGAGATGATCCTTATCAATCTTTACAAATGTGATACACTAGAAATGGATGTTTTAAATAAAAAACAAACAATTATTTATATTTTCAGGATACAAAATGGAATCAGAACCTAACATGACTGATGAAAAGATTTTGTTTTATCACCGTTATATTGAAGCTTTAAAATTTGCCAATGGATTAAAGAAACATATCAGAGATCCAAAGTTCAGCTCAGATAAAGTAAGTATCTCAAAATTTGCACCTGCTTTGTTGCATATAGTATGATTATATTTAAGTGACTAAACGAGTAAATGTAGCAACACCACATCAGCCTCTGCTCTGCCTGAACCCTGTGCTCCACCCCGCCTGCAGCTCATCCACAAACCACATCCCACCACAGTCGGTTTATGCACATTGATAATGAGTTGAGGTCTGAAGTTTTTTGTAATATCTCTGAGCATTGCACAGTCGGACTTTGGGTTAATTTGCTGGGGTGAGCTTGCGACTTTGCAAGTCGCTGGTTGAAGATGCTTCTGCTGTGTCTGTCACCAGCAGCGTCAGTGATGCATCAATGATCAAAATTCTGTTAATATTTGGCTGTAATTTGTTAATTTTCTTGATATCAATGTATTTTCTGTAATGTGCTTATTTAATTATGGGTCTTAATTCTCTGTATTTCACACAGATGGCAAAGAATTTGACAGTGGATAGCTTTGCCAACCACATACGGAGCTTGATCAGCAGCGACAAGACTCATGATCCCAGTATTACGGCAAAAACTCATATCTGGACAGCATCGGCACCACACATGTATCTGTGCTGGCTGAAGATGGATCTGCTGTGTCTGTCACCAGCAGCATCAACGATGAGTCAGTACCTGCATCATTCTGTTTCACTGCTAGAAACCAGCTGACTTTTCCACAACACAGTGTCACAGGGTTTAGACCTAGTTCATTTAATGTTTACTCTTTACAGATTTGGGTCCAATGTCCTCTCTTCAAGCACTGGAATCATCCTCAACAACCACCTAAATGACTTTTGTGGTAGAGCTGATAACATCTTTCATGGTAAGGGATCAGCAGGATTCCTTCTAAATTTAATATTTATTAACAAATATTCTGGACCTCAGTTCTGATTTGTATAGTGCTAATTCGCAGTTGTACTTCATCTTCATCTTTGCTTCAACTAATGTGTTTAGCATGGTTAATATCAGCGGTCTCCAACTTTTTTTGCGCCACGAACCGGTTTATGCCCGACAATATTTTCATGGACCGGCCTTTAAGGTGTCGCGGATAAATACAACAAAATAAAACTAGTACCGGTACCGAAAAAAAGAAGATTTATTCATAACACACGTGAAAAGACCCAGGAAAACGAGTAAACGATAAAAACGATAACAAAATAACACTGAAAACCGATAAAAACCCTGAAAACTATACATTTCACACCTGAGCCTCAACTCTCGCGGCCCGGTACCAAACGACTCACGGACCGGTACCAGTCCGAGGCCCGGGGGTTGGGGGCCGCTGGGTAATATAACATATACTTTATAAATATGCATGTTTGTACATGTTAGCATGTTGGGGGGCAAATATAAGAAATTTGAAAGAAAAACAACAACACCTCAGGAAACTGCACACCATGAATTATTAATCTAAGAGTACCAAACAAAAGCACCATTTAGGAAATGAGCGCAGAAAATTGCATTTCATAATTCATTGTGACACCTTGTCATCTGACAATTGATGAAAACAATCAACAAAACTGCCAAACCAAAGCACATCAGGTAAATTTGAATTAAAATGCCATTTTCCATTTAATGCCATAGCCTACTGAAATGTTTTGAATGTTCAAAAACAGGCACAGTTGAGCTCTGAGTGAACTTCTATAAACACAAATTACACGAGCTCTCTAAATCGGTCCTGTCTTCCTCACGTCACTCTTCAGCTGGTCACAGCAGATGACTGCCCCTCTGTGAGCCTGGTGCTGTTGGAGGTTTCTTGCTGTTAAAAGTGAGTTTTTCCTTCACACTGTCATTAAGTACCTGCTCACAAGGGGCTCGTCTTATTGTTCAGTTTTGTCTCTACTGAAGTGGGTTAACCTTATAATATAAATGTGCTGCTGTGATTTAACAGTATATGGATATTTATATTCATTTATACTGTATATAGATAGGGCAGCACGGTGGCGCGATGTTGCCTTATAGCAAGAAGGCCCTGAGTTCGATCCCACCTCCTGCGGGGAGCTTGCATGTTCTCTTTCTATGTTTGTGTGAGTTCTCTCTGAGTAATCTGGCTTCCTCCCACAGTCCAAAGACATGCAGTTAGTAGGGTTAGGCTAATTGGTGATTCTAAATTGCCCATAGGTGTGAATGTGAATGGTTGAGTGTCTCTCTGTGTTAGCTCTGCATCAGGCTAGCGACCTGACCAGGGTTTAACCTGCCTCTCACCCTATGATAGCTAGGATAGGCTCCACTGCCCCCGCAATCCAGGTATGAAAATACTGCAAGAAAATACAGTCACTGATTTGTGTATGAAACATTTGTATGAATGATTTATGCTCAAATATGTGTGTACAGACTGATTTCTGCTTTCTAGTTTCGCCGTTCAAGGTCTTTGTTGTATTTCTCAGGGGAGCGGCCTCCCTCCAATATGGCCCCCTCTGTGCTGAAGTCTCCGTCAAAGACGCTGGTGATTGGAGGGTCTGGTTCTGAAATGATTCCACCGGCTGTGGCCTCGGTACGTATGCATGGTAAACACACAAAGGTGCCATTACATATTAAATAAAATAAATTCATGTGGACCGATGCCCGTCTTTGCTGTTAAAGCTTGCATCACAGTAAGAGGATTCTTCACCCTAATTTATCCTGTAATCATCACATTCTCACCTCATAGATTTATTTTTTCTCTCCAAGGCGCTCATGAACCGCCTTTGGTTTGGAAAGAGTCTTAAGGAGGCAATTATTACGCCTGTTGTTCTTGTAGATTCTCAAAGTGAAGTAAAACTTGAATCCAAGCTTGAAAAGGTAATATTTTCAGTGTATTTAAATGATAAATTAATAATTTCTACTTCTCTTGTTCCATCTGAGTCTCTCTCCTCTTTGCCTGCAGGATGTAGTTGATGGTCTTGAAGCTCTGGGACACAAAGTAGCAAAATTCTACAACACAGTTAACGCTGTGGAAAAGGCGGGCAGCTGTATCTCTGCATGGTCTGATGAAAGGAAAAAAGGCAAAGCTGCTGGTTACTGAGACCAAGAATCAGTGATGTTAGTTATACAGCATGGTCTTAAGGTTATGATAGCAGAGTCAGGACATGCATATATGTTTAGAGAAGCTAGCGAGCTAACTTCCTGCTAACTTCTAACTCCGTTGAAATGTCATAAATTCTGTTTTCATGGATGCCTGGAGTTAAACTTAATTGTTACACCTGGTAGAGCAGAACGCTGATCATTTTATTAAAGATAGCTAGACAGTTTGTCAACTCTCGTATGCCACTAGTGATTCTTTGACTATGAGACCAGAAACTGTTAATGACGTCAAACTTAAAGACCTGATAACTATTTCAAACTATTTACAGAACACCAATAGGAAAGGATGGTTTTGTTTCTTGTTTTTTATCATTTTTGTGCTTTTGAGTGTTTGCCTTAGAGAATGCAGTTTTTACTGTTTCTTCCCTGAGTAAACATAAACAACGATTCAGGAAAAAACTTTACATATATTTTTTTATCATGACTCTAGTTTTACGTGGCCTATCAACACAACATACACTTTTAACACACAAGTGAAGACTCAGGGTTGTCTTGGGTTGTTGCTATGTCATCTTAAATTGGCCATGTGATTGGTTTATCATGGCTATTTTTCCTCAGCAAATCAGCAGCACTTGTGCGATTGTTTCACCCTGGAGACCGCTTCGACTGTCTGAGTGTTGAAAATATTATTTAAATCCCAAATTTAATGCAAAATAGTGCAAAGACAGCATGATAGAATGTTTTTGAAAAATCGATATATCGGCCTTGATTTTATACAGTCAATATGATCTATTATATTCTTTTATCATAGAATATATAAAAACAAGGACACCGCTTTCAGGTTGAAATGTGAAGCCTGTGTCTGTTTCTTCAACCTGCATCAGGCCAGCAGGAAGAGACTGACCGCAGAAATCTTTGGTTATATGAAAGATTGTTGGAAAAAGAGCTACAATTCACATTTTCAAGTCTCATCAAATTCATGTTTACTTTGTAAATTTTAGCCCACTGGATTGTCCAGAAGTGAGAGAAAGTAAGGTCCACTTTAGGACAGCCCTAAGTTATCTATCAATTGATTTGTAGTTTAAACAAACAAACAAAACCAAAAAAGTTTGGAGTCCTACAACAGCAGTGCAGTTACTGTTACAGGCATGTCAGCATTAACACAACTAGATCTCACAGACTGTTCGAGCCAAACAGAAAGGTCAGGTTTTTATCTGAATATTATACACCACATTTAAATGCTTTTCAATATTAGGTTTTTTTCTTCAGTTTGCATATTAAGATTTTTTGCTCAGTTCATCCTGTTATTGTTTTGCTGTTATAAAGTGTGGGTAATTCTGCTGATGTGCTCAGGGTTAAAGTTAAAACAGTTTGTGAAGCAACACTTTTCTTTTTATAGTTGTTTAATGTGTTTTATTGACAGGAAAAGATAACCCGGACTTGAACTGAAAATGTTTTATTTTGCCAGTTTTGTGTACAATAAATTCCTTTCTTCAGTGTTTAATGTCTGCCTAGTTTTCATTATTGGATTACATCCAGGCTGCCTTTTGGAAATCACGAGTCAGAAACTTTATGTTCTGCAGAAGAGACAGAAGCTTATAGAAAACAATTGCTTTCAAAACACACAGGTCACGTAATTCTGACAAAATCTGAAGTTTTGGTGCACTTCACCCCAGTTCCAACAGGTGGCGCACCTGCGGCTTCAAGGTTCTGCCAGGCGCCAGAATTCACATTTTTATCAACTGGAGGGATTTGTAATAATTTAATCATTACTGCTTTAATTTATTAAACACACATGTGTAAAAGAAAACAATACCCTCTCTCTGACCTGAATTTGAAGCGTAATCAAATCAATATTATATAGATAAATATCCTAGTCTGATAATCCTGGCTTACAGATTGGAGAAAGCAAGATACTGCTGGGTGAGCTCCATTCACTCATATAAGCAGAGAGAGAGACACACCGAGCTGCAAACTCATAAAAATATCTCAATAAAAAATGTCATCCTCACTGTGTACACTATATGTGTACTGTAGATAAGAAAAGCTAGAAAAACACATCCATTAATTTCAGGTGATCGATTTCGTAACAGTTTTCATAACAGATTCGTTTTTTCTTTTCTTTTCTTTTAAAGAAAAGTCTTGCTGATGCTTCTGGTGTGAATATCTGATAAACAACACAAGGCAGGTTTACTATAACCAAAGCTCAGCACTCACAGTAAACATCATGTCACTGTTACGAGATATACAACATTCACAGCAGTATAAATTTAAAAAAGGTTTCTTCATGTTTCAGAAGTCGCTCAGCAGAGGATGATTCGAGTCAACATGCATGAAGTGGACTATTACAACTGATCAGAATTAGTCCATCAAAATATAATACATGTCAACTTTTTATAAAGAAGGAAAACACATTTAGTGTTAAATTGACTAAAAATAAAGCCAAATTTTATTCCAGCTTCTAGCTTTGTTCTACTGTGTAAGTAAAGCAAACCTGATGACAGGAACGCCCAGAAAATGTAAAAAAACCCAAACATGTAGAAGTCAACCAAACACATCCAAATTTTGAGCGCTTTGAGCAAAAAATAAAGCTCAAAACCAACTGTGTGGTTTTTACAGTAAATGTAGTAATGTTACCCACAGATGTATTTGGGGCTCACTTGTGAGGGATGGCAAGGATTCTATTAAATTATAATAGTATTAATCTATAATCATCCTTATGTGTTAGAGTGTATACTGTTGACTTTAAAG
>NW_024582527.1:38294-47388 GCF_018398535.1 Haplochromis burtoni | reverse complement strand
CACTTACAATGAAAATTTAAAAAATCTTGTTCATGACCTGTGTAGTATGTTAACACCATTGGAAGTAAAAATAACTTGAACTCCAATTTTGAAATCACATCTCTTTTTTTTTTTTATAAAGCTCTGACTGTATTATGAGTCTGTGGTCTGGGAGAGAGTCTGTAACTCTCTGTCTGCAAAATACAGTAAATAATGACCAATGTTGGGCAATTAATTATATAGTTACTTCTTCAAAAAAGTAACTGAGTTTTGCAAACAGCAAAGTTTTTTGCAGCTGTTTACCTAAAAATGCAGCCAAGGCGTTTTTTAAAAGAAACATTTCAAACTATTTACAGAACAATCAGCTGTTCTGCATCAAATTTGATGCCACACAAAATTATTTGTGCCACTCCAAAAATTAATTTCTGTCCACTATGAGATGAAGGAGAACAACAGCCTGATACCCGCAGGCCTGACAACAGCAGATGTATCACTGCTGTAACACCTGTAACATTCAGCAGTCGCCTCACACAACAAAACTATTAACTACACTACACACTAACTACACAATATTTGTGCTAAACGTCGCAAATCTCTCACATCTCAAAACACCGCCGTCACTCCTAAAACTTCCCCCATTCCTAAACAACTAAATGCCATGTTGCCATATCAGTTTTGATTGGTCGACATGGTACATTTTTCCACCAATAGGAAAGGCTGGGGGGGTTGGGAGGGGGGCTGTTTTTGCTCACAGGCGGAGAGTGCTTTTGAGCATTTTCCTTATAGAAAAACAGACTTACAGACTACATCAACTTCTGTGTGGATACTGTGGTTCCCAAAAGAACATTCTTTGCTTCCCCAACAATAAACCATGGGTAACCAAGAACATCAAAGCGACTCTGAACAAGAAAAAAAGAGCTTTCAGGAACGGTGACAGAGATCAGTTGAAAACGGTGCAGAAGGAGCTGAAAGCCATGATTGCAGGGGGAAAAGAGTCCTACAGGAGGAGGCTGGAAAACAACACCAGGGAGGTGTGGAATGGAATGTTGGCCATTACTGGCCTGAAACAAAAGAGAGGTGTTGGGATGGATGGGGACATCGAAAGTGCAAACAACCTAAATCTACACTTCAATAGGTTTGACTGCCCTGCGTCTCCTGTCTCCACACCCAGCTCTTCTCATCTTCTCCATCTACTCCATTCTCCTCCCCCCTCTCCTGCCCCCTCAGCCTGTCTCACCCTGTCCTTCTCAGAAGATGACATCAAGAATTGGGCAGACTCCACTCCAGTAAAGCTGCTGGCCCTGACGGTGTCAGTCCCAGGGCCCTCAGGTGCTGTGCTTCCCAGCTGTCTGGAGTTCTGCATCGGATCTTCAACATGAGTCTGAAACTGCAGAGGGTCCCATCACTCTGGAAGACATCCTGCCTGGTTCCTGTCCCTAAAAAGATTAACCCGTCGACCCCCAGTGACTGCAGGCCAGTGGCTCTGACTTCACGTCATGAAGACGCTGGAGAGACTCATCCTGAGACATCTGCGTCTGCTGGTGGAGCCTTGGCTGGACCCCCTACAGTTTGCTTATCAACCCCATCATCTACCTGCTGGACCAGGCTTATTCTCACCTGGACATTGTTGGGAGCACTGTGAGGGTCATGTTCTTTGACTTCTCTAGTGCTTTTAACACAAGCAGACCATCACTGCTGGGGAATAAGCTCACAGAAATGCAGGTGGACGCCTGGACACTGGTAGCTTGCATCACAGACTACTTAACAAGTCGGCCACAGCATGTTCGGCTGAAGGGCTGCCGCTCGGACAACATCCTGAGCAGCACCGGGACGGTCCTATCACCCTTCCTCTTCACCCTCTACACATCTGACTTCAGGTACAACTTACAGTCATGCCATCTGCAGAAACCCTCTGATGACTCTGCCATTGTGGGCTGTATCAGACGGACAGGAGGAGGAGGAGTGCAGGAGTGTGGTGGACAGCTTTGTTGAGTGGTGAGCTAAACCATCTACAACTTAACATCACAAAGACAAAGGAACTGATCATGGACTTTAGGAAGCAGGCTCCTCCTCCTCCCTCTGTCACCATCAGAGGGGCTGATGTAGAGATCCTGGAGGACTACCGGTACCTGGGGGTACACTTGGACTGTAAACTGGACTGGACCAAGAACACCAATGCTGTCTTTAAAAAAGGGCAGAGTCGGCTTTTCCTACTGAGGCGGCTCAGGTCCTTTAATGTTTGTAGGAAAATGCTGACCATGTTTATCACTCTGTGGTAGAGAGTGTTGTGTTCTTTGCAGCTGTGTGCTGGGGCAGTGGGGTGAAGACAGCCGATGCCAACAGGCTGAACAAACAAATTAAAAAGGCTGGTTCTGTCCTGGGTGTCAGACTGGACCTAGAGGAGGTGTCTGAGAGGAGAATGCTAAAAAAGCTTCTTTGTATCATGGACAACCCCGCCCACCACATGCACGCCTCCATGATGAACCATCAGAGCACACGCAGCAAAAGACTCATTGCCCCGAAATGCAGAACTGACCGCCACAGGAAATCCTTTGTGCCGGTGGCAATAAAACTGTACAACTCCTCCTCACTCTGTAGGTGATTTTCCTGAGGATTGATAACAAAGCTATTCTGTTCGCATTCAGACCGTGCACCAACAGTTTTTCATTGAATGTTTGTTTCATCTCCCCATCATATGCTGCTACTCTTTTATCCATTTGCACAATACTATGTCACTTTAGAATCACCTGCACTGATAGCTAAGCTAAGCTATTTATTATTTCTCAGGATACAGTTATATTGTTACTCGTTACAGTTATTTGATCTTATAATTTGCACTATCCTACTGTATATTACTGTATACTTGTATTCTATTGTACATATTGCATATCTTATTACTCTGTTCCTCTGTCTCTCTTGCTGCATTGAGCATGTGTATGACAAAAGAATTTCCCTCGGGATAAATAAACCTCTTCTTATCTTATCTTATCTTAAAATGCTGTTTTTACCGTTTCTTCCCGCAGTAAATATAAACAGCGACAGTATTCAGGAAGAAAACCAAACATTGCAGATATTTTTATCATAACTCTGGTTTTACGTGGCCGATCAACACAATTTAAAAACTGGTATAAAGTCCACACTTTGTCCATCAGTTGTTCGTCTGTCCTGCTCACATCTCCAGTGGTTGTACACGTTGTCAGTAACATGGCTTCACTCCACATCAGCCGCTTTGCTCTGTAAAACACCGGTGTCGGCACATAAGGCCGCTGTCATAGCCTGTCAACGACATTGATTAGCTGCGTAAATACGAATGTGAATCGCGTGATTGGCTGGACTATGGGATAAGGTGGCATCGTTCTGATCCCATACTGGAGCAGCCAGTCACTGACTAACACTGCAAAACAGAATTGTTAAAGTTTTAATGTTAATTTCAATTCAGGCTAGATTTTTTTTTGTGCACAACGCAGATTTTCTGTGCGCAGAGACGTGCCAGCAGTGCGCGATTGCACACGCGCGCAGCTTAGAGGGAACATTGAATACGAGGTTAGTCATTAATATACTGCACAACCTGGGAATAGAGCAGCTGCCAGAGAATTCAACATTAATGAATCAATGGTAGAGCAGGAAGCAAGAAGAATGAGCTGAGTAAAGAGCTCACCCCAACCGGTCGCAGCAGATGGCCCCGCCCCTCCCTGAGCCTGGTTCTGCTGGAGGTTTCTTCCTGTTAAAAGGGAGTTTTTCCTTCCTGCTGTTGCCACAGTGCTTGCTCATAGGGGGTCATATGATTGTTGGGTTTTTCTCTGTATCTATGAAGCGCCTTGAGGCGACTTTTGTTGTGATTTGGCGCTATATAAATAAAATTGAATTGAATTGAATTGAATTGAATTGAATTAAAGTTTGACTTATCTGACTGTTTTGTTTTGCTTAATGTGCCTTCTGGTCCGAAAAATATGATATGTGGTTTAACATAATGAACATATAACTATACAGGTTAGTAAAATAAACTGATGGCTGTCTTTGGCAACACAATAAAAGGTGTTTCAGTTAAAGGTTTTTTTCAGAAGCATTTATTTATATTTATTATTTTTATTTATTTGTTTTTGCAATGATTATGAGGTCATATCCTTGAAGAGTATGCATGATTTCTCCAGTGTGTTAAAAATGTTCATAGTTGTTCCCTTCATCAGCTTCCTCAGCCTAATTCTCGTCCCTCTCAGCAAACTGTTGATTGTGAGTCTCACAAAAAGTTATGTGGTACACAGCAACTTGTCAACAACTTCCATAATCTACAAATTGTGTAGCTGATGGAAATAGCTTCATAAGCCAGGGCAGTAATGGTTAGGTTATGTCCCCCAGAATGACCAGTGTCACATCTATTTCCCCAAAATCTAAAGTCCAGGGTGGTAACAGTCTGTTCTGGTCTGAGTCACAAAGTGTCAACATTTATATACGAAAGCTTCATGTTATTATCTGCTAGACTTTATGAAATGACAGAAAACTGTGGTGGTGGTGGTGCAATAATTAGCTCTGGTTCTTTCTGTGCGGACACTGCATGTTCTGCCCGTGTCTCTGTGGATTCTTTCTGGGTGATTCATCTCAGAGCCCAAAGATGTGGGGTTAGATTAACTGGTAATTGTTCATTCACTGCAACTTGATTGAGAAGGTTAAATGCAAAGTTTTGATTCGGAATGATTTTCAATTTATTTTTAGGTTTATGTTAGTGTGTATTTTTGGAAGTTGGCCTACAAAGCCAACTTCCAAACAGTTGTAATTCTAAGCAATCACAACTGTTCTAAGTTGCGATTGCTCAGAACAGTCATGTTCTAACACTATTTCTCAGATGCAAGATGAAAGTAAATACTAATGTTTCATTTTGGCAAACTGATGTTACCAGTGTGCAGCTCACTTTCTTGTTCTGGGTGGATAGAGGTTGGTACAGCTCAGCATTGTCCCCTGTGAGCTGAAGTCCATTTCAGTCCAAAGACAACACAACTAACTCCAGAGTCGCTCATTCCTCTCTGCCTCTGTCATTCTTTTTGTATCTTGCCAACACCCTCTATCATTTATATGGCTGCTTTTAAAGACAGTCTCCGTGGCGACGGCGTGACCCCTGCTGCTGCTCATCAGTAGTGTGTCTGATTGATAGCCAGTAGGTGGCCATAAAGGCTATCTGCCGTTGCCAGATTAGCCCAGACAAACATGGCTACTAACCAGCCAGAAGTGTTTACTATGGAAAATTCCGCCATCTTCAGTCTGCAGATTTACGAATATGTGTCGCCTGAGCCTTACATGTGGGCTTGTGCTGTTTCACACTACGTTTCTGCTGTTTCATTTGAATAGAAGCACCATAAAGTACAAACAGAGCTCTCTTTTGTTTATTCGTAAAAGGGTCTTCCCTTCACAGCCTGCTCTATTTTCACTAATTTCTCTTACGAGGTGCAGGTTTACAGTCTGGAGTCATCTTCATCCCAGAGCAGGTGGATGAGATTAAAACAGAAGGAGCTTGAGGGGGTTGTCACAGCATTTCTGTCCTTCCTCTGCTGGGCCTGTTCTTCTGGGAACAGCCTTCATCTTCGCTCCATATGTAGGTCGTTGGCCTTTTGTGTGTGACGTTGTGCTTCCACCAAGTGTTTGGCGTTTCCATACCTCTCTTACATTCTGTGGGTTGTCATGGAAATGCACTGGGGGCAGCAGCAGCAAAGTTACAGTGGAGGAAAGAGTGAGCAGTGGGAGGAGGTCAATTAGTCCGGGCCTCTTTTGTGAGCCTCTGCTGGCCTGTTGATGAAGAGCGCTCTGACTAGAGATGTTGTTGGCTTCAGGAAAAAAGTAACTTGGAAAAACCCAAAAACTGGGGTTCAGCTCTTAGAGACAGTCACGCGGTATGACGTTAGATTTATGTGGCTTTACTAAAGCAGAACCCAAATAGCCCTTTCCTGAATGCTTCTCTTTTGAAGTGCAATTTCTTGCACTATTGTGTTGATTTGGCTCTGGTAAAACGAGCTGTGAACAACTATTTACACACTGAGCTCATAGTGTAAAGAAAACACTCTGTATGCACAAACACACTAAGTGCTCTCACTCCAGCCTCCAGATAGGTTGCAATTATGTCTGCACATACGGTAGGAGAATATATATTTGAAAGGTTAAGTGTGATTTTGTCTTTTTGTTAAAAATAATCTTTTATTGTTGTAAAGTAGGTCAGGGTTGCTTTTATCATGTGGTATTGCTCTGGGATGCACAAAGATATGCCTTAGTATCTCTTGCTCTGCATTTCTGTAGACTGCCACTGGTTTTATGACCCAGTTTGCTGGGTTGCAGCTGACCCACTCTCTGTTTTCACCAGCTGCCAGTTTACTAGGAATTTGCTACACTATAACTAGAGGAATATAAGTTTGCTTCTTTCCTGCCTTTTTGTAAAGCTTGGGTATTCTACTGTCTTAGACTTTCAGTGGTCAAATAATGTATTTTGTTCTTTTCTAACATTCAGACTCTAGTAGTTTTTTCTGTGAGCTATAGCAAACCAAAAGCATACAACCTAAAAAGAACTGTGACAGTGAATGAAAACAATAAAGTTGTGGTCTTGGCAGCTAAAAATAGAGCTAAATCTTAGTTTAAAGGCCTACTGGAAGTGGGAGGTTGTGTAATGAGTTTTATTTTTTACTTTTTTAACCTTGTGAAATTGCACTATAAGATGTGGTCTGAAAGAGACATTCAGCAGGAAAATATATGCAAATAAACATGTCAAACTCTACTTAGATTTCAAAAATAAGCTTTCAGAACTTGACTCAGAGGCACCACTCTAAGTTTTTTAATATCATTAATAAATGTTCAGTTAAATTACATCACGAAGCAATTAGTAGCTACACATGAACCAGTGCAATATTTGACCCCTACATTGAGGGGATCAGGTGGCTCTATTGTTTTATGGTCAGCGTTTTCCTATCATGGTTTAAATCTGGGGAATAGTCACTGAAAATTAGTACAAAGTCTTTCTGAGAGAGTGCCTTTACAGTCTAATTCTTTCTTGATTTTTACCAGGGTCTATCCTGGGCCTTGATCTGCTCTGGAGCCTCCTCCCAGTAGGAAATATGCCATAACCACCTCAGCTGGGACCCTTCAATGAGGACGACCAGGAGCTCCTTCTCGAATGACTGAATTCCTCCTCCTATCTCTAACCAACCTTTGGAGAAAGCACGTATCTGTGATCTAATTACCACAGGTAAAGGTAGGAACCAGTGAATCATCAGCTTTGCTTATCTCTCTTTACCACAACAAACTCTGAGATACTTAAAGATATCTACTCGTCCTTGACCTGGAGTGGGAATTCCATCCTTTCCTCCTGAAAATCATGGCCTCAGACGTGAAGGTGCCAATTCTTATTCCCACAGTTTTACACATGCCTGTGAATATGGGCTCAAATTGTGGTCATAAATATTTTGTACTTGTAAATCAGTTTTGTTCTTGTAAATCAGGATTTGTATGTGCAAAAAGAATTTGTGTGTGGACTTAGCCAAAAAATATGTGTGAAACTCTGCACTCAAGTTTCAAGTTACAAGTACGAATTTTGACCCTGTTTTTCTTTTTCTTTCATCTGATTGGCCAATGTCATGTCAATCACAAATTTAACTATACAATCAGAGAACAGATGGGTTTGGCTGTCAGAGGGGCGCTTTTTTGAACTGCAGGTCCTGGAAGGGTAATACAGTTTGAAGCTGGAAGATCTCTGTGTAAATATCCGATAGCAGCTAGGTCCCCTAACTTTCAGCAGCTGTTGAAAGGATAAAGTTGTGGTATATCAGTGGTTAGAAACACCATTATTACTTTAGGATTAGTTTAACACAAAGTCAGGGCTGACCCAGGACCATTGCTGTGAGTCACAGTGTGCAGCATGAAGGTCCTTTCACATCAGACGCAGCATGTGCTGCTAATGCTAACTGCTAACTAAAAGCCAAAAATCCAGAATTTGTTGCTGGCTGCTGGGCTCTGTGGGTTTCTGCAGCAGCTCTACCTGTACTAGATGCACCTGCTCCTTGTCTTTTCTATCTCTGACTTTATGTCCTCTACAAGAGTTTCTGGGTTTTTTTGCTGGTTCTTCAAATATTCAATAAAAACATGTTAACGGAGAAAGCTTTGTAAGTATCCTCACTAATGAAGACTGTCATTTCAACAACACTGCCCACCCCCCCACAAAACTCAGACCACCACAGACTGTTCTCCTTCGTGGTGATGAAGGAAAACGCTGGGCTGGCATCTAAAAGGGCATTTATTCCCTTCAAGGACCTGAAGCTCCATAATGCACCCCTCCAATAGCCAAACCCACCTGTTCTCTGATTGGATAGTTAAATTTGTGATTGACATGACATTGGCCAATCAGATGAAAAAATAATTTTTTTAATTAATTTGGTCAGTTCCCAACGTGATTGGGTACAAAAAGAGAGAGGGAGTTCCTCAGAAGTAAGGTTAGACAGAGGTTCACCAATGTGCAATGCATAAATAAAATAAACATCTACACACATATTATGAATATCTCATTATGTACTGTACATAACACCATCAAATGATTGTGAGAATCTGGAGAAATCTCTCTGCATAAGGGACAGGGCTTAAAATCAATATTAGATGCGTGTGATCTTCAGGCCCTCAGGCAGTACTGCATTAAAACAGTCACGGAAATCTGAACTGTAACTCAAAACCTCAGCTTTATTGCTGGCATAAAACAAAACATAAACTGAGCAATGGCAATGAACGTGAAACACTGACACGAAAACACACAGGCATAATCTGAGGATACGACGCGACACCGAGCATGGGAAAACACAGGGCCCCACACACACAGGGCAACAACGGGGGAATCGGCAACAGGAGGGAGACACAGCTGGGAGAGACCAGGGCCAACGAGACAGGGGGAACAAAGCTGCACACACCAACACAAGACAAAGACCTCCACAACAAAACAGGAAACATGAATCACAACTCAATTCAATTCAATTCAATTCAATTTTATTTATATAGCGCCAAATCACAACAAAAGTCGCCTCAAGGTGCTTCATAGATACAGAGAAAAACCCAACAATCATATGACCCCCTATGAGCAGCACTTTGGCGACAGTGGGAA
>NW_024582527.1:0-1449 GCF_018398535.1 Haplochromis burtoni | reverse complement strand
TTTTTTTTAAGGATTTGTATTTTGAATTTCTTTAAATTCCCCATAAAACCAGAATAAATGTAATTTTTTAATCAAAAATGGGGATGTACATATGTAAATTGTGTTTGTTGAATAAATTGTGTCTTATTAGCCCAGACGCTGGTGGGTGGTGGAATACCAAGGGCTGTGAAATAGTGTCCAAGCAGTATGGATATACTGTGTGCTACTGCAACCACACCACCAACTTTGCATTACTGCTGCAGGTGTATGAAGCCCAGGTAATATTCCTCTACTCAGCTGTCACGGCTGTGGTACTCTGGATTTTATTTGTGCTTTCATCTTCACTATGAGCTATTAATACAACATTTGCTCTGTGTGTGTGTGCGTGCGTGCGTGTGTGTGTGTGTGTGTGTGTGTGTCTGTAAATGTGTGTTACTGTGTCAGAGGAGCCCAGAGAATGAAAAAGCTCTGCAGGTGCTGACGTTCATTGGCTGTGGAGTGTCTCTGTGTGGCCTCCTCTTCACCTTCATCCTCTTCATCTCCGTGGGGTGAGTCACAAACGTCACAGAGTGCACTCTGTAAAGCATCAAGGGTGAAAAGCATTTCATATAACCCTGCTAGATTCCCATCAATAAATGGAGCGGAAAAAAGCAGAACATTGTGCTCTGTAGATGTGTGAACAGCATCGCAGTAAAACTTTTTTAATCCCGAGAACTGCTGTAAGAGCTTTGCTCACATATTTTTACTGTGTGTCCTTGCGTGTGTGTGTTTGTACAGTGTCCCTAAATCAGACCGCACAACTGTCCATAAGAACCTTATAGTTGCTCTGGGAGTGGCTGAGCTGCTGTTGATGTGCAGCAGTTGGGCTTCTGAAAACGAGGTGAGTCTTTGCATATAATTGAACACATCAAGTGTTTTAAAAATAAAAATACATGAAATTAAATCAAGCAATTTCTAAATCCTGAGAACTTTGTAACTTTATGTTCTTAATATTTACTGGCAAACCCAGCTGGGGTTTAAGGAAGAGCAAATGAATATCCCCCATTTAAAAACAAAGAAAAATCCTGTTTGGACACCCAAGTGGAAAATATCTGAATTTTTATAGGTCATTTAGAGCGAGATCAGCATCAGTGTTGATCCTAATCCTACGCTATCAGAATGTGGATTTTGTAAAAAGCTTTTTGCTCTTAATAAATTGATAATTTATTATTAATTGTTTATTGATAATTGCTTTATCTGAAACATTTAAGTGTGAAGAATATGCAAATAACCAAGATTTTTTTCACTACATTTCATATTTAAATGAATAAAATGATGTTTGTCATGTGGTTATGTTTCAGTTTGTATTCCTTTTATGTCAGAGTCTAAAAGACTCAAACGCGGACTCAGAATGAAGTTTGGTGAACTTATTTACAGTGGCTGGAAACGGTGGGCTCGAGCTGAGAGACGTGGAACATGGATGCACATGTT
>NW_024582526.1:1324335-1410599 GCF_018398535.1 Haplochromis burtoni | reverse complement strand
CATCCAGTTCTTCATGAGAAGAGGGGGAGGGTGAGAGGGCGATGTACCCACCTTTACTGACACGCTCGGTATCAGTGTCCCACGCTTCATCAGAAGAGATGGCACTCAGGAGACTGTCATCAAGGATCTTGATGACTTCAGAAAGTCTTCGTTCACGGGACGTTCAACAATGTAGTCAAGATAGCCTGTAAGGAAACAAGTTTAAAATAACATTAGGAATGTAGTAAACACCCAGTGCTAAAGCTACAGGCTTCATTTATGTCAGACTGAATGACACTTTACTTGTTCATGTGAGAAGAAAACACGATTTCAACTATGTCCACAATCATTAAGTGAAGATCCATTTTTTAAAGAAGAGCACCAAATCTCTGCCAAGGCAGCTCACTCTGTGCACACTACACTTTTAAGTTTACAGCATTGTATTTTGTATATGTTCATTTTGTTTATTTGTTCTCTTTAAACCTTTATGCAAACACTACGTTGGAGTAGGGTTATGGATAATAGGTAGTGATTTGTAAAGAACTGGACATGAATAGCTTATTATATAAATATAGTATAGTAAATTTATAACTAACTTCGCAGCTCATTCCCTTATTTTTTTTTTAATTCTTTCATTAACGATGTAACATATAACGCAACATTTAAACTCCCCATGTACCAATTCGATGTCCTAAATATTGCAATACAAAAAAGGCAGTAGAACTCCAAGCACAATTTTAAAATTAAAACACATTTTTGTAACAGTTTCAGTATTATTTTTTTTATCATCGCATTATGTAGCTGGGAAAAAGTTATAGTTTATTTAAATGAAGCCTTTGATCCAGAGAAGAAAATTATGTTAGGACCTACAGGGGACCTGGTATGTTCACTCCTATATGTTCTACCATTGTGAGGATATGCTGTTACCATAGAAACCGATATACACATATATATGTATATTTGGGGGAGGGGGGCATTTTACGAATTTTAAGCTAATTTTAACCATTGCACTGGAAAAAAGTGTCAAATTTGGAAGCTCCAAATCAAAGTAACACCTTTTTTCACATTCATACACCAGTCGGGAATAAATTCTACACCTCTCCTGGAAAATTTAAAGCATACAAGCAATTTACCGGAAAAGTCTTGGAATACACTTATTTTGATCACATTAAAACTTGATATTCAAACTGGAACTTGTTAAATTATTATAGTCATCTAGTGACTTAAAATAACTGAAGAAATTTTGAAATGTACCTGGTGACTGTCGACGACTGGGGGTCCACGACGAGCCATCTTCAAGCTTTGCTGTTATGATGAAACACAAGTACAAAAGATCCAAAGATGCAGTAGTTGTTGTCGCTTTCTAGTAAAAATCCGCTTTCTGTAGAAATATTCTCCAAACGTTGTCTATCCACAAGCTGAGCTTGGAGCAGGTCAAGACAAGTCCAAGAGCAAGTGTAAAGGGACGACAGGAACGGTTCCACTGGAACCTTGTGCAGCATTCATATACCTACAGCGGGCCTTAGTTACGGTTGCTAACATGCATGTGCACGTGATAGAACTATATGAATTGAGCCCATTGCAGTGTAATTTACAGTAAAGTTATGGTCATTTATAGTTACTGCCTTTGTCACCCTTTATGTGGGATGTCTAATAACCATGTAGGTATATCCAGAAATAAACACAGATATTAGAAAGCAGTAAGTCAGTACCTGAGATGTTTGTTTCAGTGAATAACATTAGCATAGCTCATGCTAATATTACAGCTTCACATTTTTCTTTTCAAAGGTAACAAAAACTTAGCGTTCTCGCTACTTACCATGCTGTAATACAGGTATATGCTAGCAATGACAACATTTAACAGATGTTTTTTAAATGCTAGCCGTGCTAATTAGCCTTAGGATTGCTTGAGGTCTTGTTTCCAGCTGACAAAAATCCTTAGAACCTAGAAACTATTATTCTTACCACTGTGCTGTGTTTATATCATAGCAAGAACCTATAAAGATTATTGACATTTGGGCTACGTCCACAGGTACACGGGTATTTTTGTTTCCGTTTTCATTTTAAAAAATAATCCCGTCCACACATAAAGGCAGAAATGAAGGAAAACGCTGCTATGAACATGCCAAAGCAGCAGGTGGCGCTAGATTCCTAACCGTGCAGAAATGTTGGCCAATCAGAAGTCTAGAAGCCTCGGTGGGAAAAAGTAAACAAAGCTGGGGCATAGAAGCAGAACCGAGTTGTATGTGTGGAGGGACAGTAACTGTGTGTGTATATGTAAGCATTTAAACACTGCAGAGAGTACAATTAACAGTAATAGTATTGTAGAAATTAATTTCACCGAAACAATAACGTGGCGCACAGTGTGACGTCAAAAAATGCGCACACCTTTGACACTGCGTTTTCTCGGTTTTTCTCGTCCACACCTAAACGCAAAAACGGAGTTTTCAAAAATATCCACCCTGGCCGGAGTTTTTAAAAATCTCCATGTTCAGTGACCAAAAACGCCGTTTATGTGTGGACAAAAGGTGGTAAACGCATAGAAAAATCTGCGTTTTCAAAAATAACCGGGTACGTGTGGATGTAGCCTGTATGATTACAGCAGCTGTGTGTTATGTCATGGCATGTTTTAAAAATGCCACCTGAAATTTATGCAACCAGTGCAAGGAGGGGGGGTTCTTCATCTGATAACACATACTGTTTATGTATATTTAACACAACAGGCAAGGGATTGTGGTATAATTATAATTAACACAGATTGTGTAGTCTTTAAATAGACGAGCATTTTTAAAAGCACATATTATTTGAACACTTCAGTAACTTATTTTTAGTTTTGCTGCATATAAGTTGAATGCAACTAAATCACATTACCTTAACTTATTTCTAATTCAACACGTAATATAAACACTGTATGCTTATTTAAAAAAATAATAATTAAAACACTCCTTGTAATGCGTTGAAATCAGCCCAACTTTTATTTTTTAATTTAAATAAAGCATTTCAGCCAACATACTGGACACTGTTCTGCTGAACAACACACATATTTCCAATATTGTAGCTGGTGTTACTTAATAATTTATTATTTTATTTGTCACACAATTTAAAACTTTAATAACCTTTCAATAAAACAAAGTCTCAGATTTAATTATTCTGAAACTAAGTTCAAGCTTCCCATAACTTTTTATTGCAAGTTACATTACTAATATAATAAATATAAAATGTTTTTATTGTTCATCCACAAGTGCAGTCTCTGGCTCAAACAACACAGAAGCTTGGTATGTTCGTTTGACATTCGAGGCATTCCTTCTTGAATGCCTGTCATGAATTTAGCTCATCCAAATGCAATTGTCTGAAGAAAGTCTTTAACACTGTCCCAACTTCCCTTAAGTACAGTGGCAGTAGATGTGGGCTGGAGATGCAATGACCTTGAACCTGCAGGTGACCACACCATCTGTGATCGAGAGCTCATCTCTCCTGGTGTCCTGCAAGGAAACAACAATATTCTTTAGAACACCAAGTTATATTTGATCTACTTATTTCATTTATCTGTGGCCGGGTTGTGGGGGCAGCAGCCTAAGCAGAGAACTCCAGACCTCCTTCTCCACATCCAGCTTATCTAGGGGAACTCCATCATGTCTTGGGTCTGATTCAGGGCCTCCTCTTGGTGGGAGACGGCCAGTACACCTCACCTGGGAAACGCCCAGGAGGAATCCTTGTCAGATGCCAGAACCACTTTGGCTCCTTTCGATGTGGATGAGAGAAAAATACAGGAAAAAAAAAACATGTTCTGTTTGTGATAGACTGTATATATAAGACATCAACAGGGCGTTTTTACCTAGAGAACTGATGATCACTGGATTCTTTTTCTCATTTTCAGATCATTGTAAGTACAAATGGTTGTGCGTGAAAATTCAAAGATCATCAGTTTGTGAAATAGTCAGAACAGCCCGTCTGTTTATGTTTTTTTAAACATAATGTGTGTGTGTGTGTGTTTGCAAAATATATACAATGTGCAGGGGTCCAGGGCTCCAAGGGAAGGAAATTGCACACAACCACACTCTCTTCTGTTTACACACACTGCTCTTCTGCCACTGACTCCTTCTCACTCCATAGCACTCAGCCGAACTCGGGAATCTGGGACAGGTTACAGGGGCAGGTCCAGGGAATCTATTTACAGAGACAAATAGTTAGAAAAAAGCTAGAGAATCACAAGGAAATAAGATGAGGAATTTGCCGGGGCTACACAAACTCAGGTTGTACAACGATCCAGCATTGAGACGCTCTGAGTCACAAGTAGTTGCTAGGGAAACTAGGTCAATGACCAGCAGTTGGTGATAATCAATCCAGGTGCGTGGGCCAAGGGCAGGAGCCCATAATGAGCTCTGCCCAGACAGACAGGAGGCAGTGAGAGAGAGAGAGCAAGAGAGGAAACAAAAAAACAACAAACATGTCCAAGAGTGAGCTAGCTGGGGAGAAACAGGGACCCAGAACATTATCATTCCCAACGTGTAAAATACTGGGATTTGTCGCACCCCCAGGGCTCTCATACTGAAGCAAAGGGTACCTTTCCACGTCCTTATTATATGCTCTGGGTTCTCAATTGACTCCAATATAAACCCACCGGCGGTAATTTTAGCAGCCTCAAGTAGTAGTAGGATTGCGAAATGGACATCATTCAGCCCTGGAAATGGCCATTTTGTTGAGACCAAATTTCCAACTTATTAGTTTACCTGTAACAGGTTCTATTACAGTGAGTGTATTAAAGTGTATACTAGCTTCTGAGATTGGATTAGAATCTGTGTGAAGTCGTGTAGGGGGCAGATGTGTTTACCTGTAATTTGATTTGTTGTAGAGAAGAACAGAGGGTTGAGGGAAGAGCATTATGAGGAAGACTAGGTCTTTTTTTTTTTTTTTTATAACTTCTTTCTAGGGTTCTGGCAACTATGGTGTGTCAGGGTTTGTCATCACTGTACTATGACAGGGGCTTCAGGTGCAACAGGCAGCAAAGGGACAGAGAAACATTTACAATGTGGATAGAAGTGCTTGGAAATAACTCAAAGCGACGGTGCTGATTGGATGCATTTTGAATTTCCAGCAAAGATTGATATCAAAAACACAACATGAGCACACAGCAGAGATCATTAACTTTAATTCACACATGTGTGTGACATATTGATAAAATACTTCACGTAGTAACAGATCAGTTTGATCCAAATGGAGAAGCTAAAATGATGCCTGTGCAAAGACTGGAACTGGAAAATTATGGATTTACGAGTGTTCCTTTCCTCTCCTCCTTTGAATCCATAACTGCAATAATGTATAACAGTAGCATATCAACGGCTATGATCCCATAATAGAAGGAAGTGTGAAATCAGATGGTAAGCAAAACAAGCAGTACTAGTATTTAAAAGTATATTTCAATGCTACAACTTTTGTTTAAAGTCAGCAATCTGCGCAGAAAACTTTACTGTGACCAGCAAACAGTGTGGAGACATGTCAAGAAAACTGAGAAATGCACCGAATATCTTTGTACTTTTTCAGAAGGAGATGTAGACCTGTTTAAGGATTTAATGAGCATATTCAAATTATTTTATTTAAGCATTAAAAAAAAATAAAAATCACAAAGAATGAAGTGCTGAATGTCTACGTAAAAAAACAAAAAAAACAAATCAAAACAAAACAGGATATTTAAGTGAGATGACAAAAGGCAAAGAAACTCTGAAACTACAAAACATCACAACACAGGAATTTATCAGCCTGTAGAATATGCACATGGGAGGAAAGCATATGAACAAGGCATGAAGGCTTCAGCTGCACATGGGGAACATTGAATTACTTTATAAATGTCTCAGTCCTTTAAAACAATTTGCAGAGAAAGTTTAAATGTAAAATGCAGAGACTGCAGCTATTAAAAATCATCACTGTGCAACTGTGCTTCCCTTTCAGTGTTTCTTAAATGTATAAACCCAACCTCAAGCATAGCATGAGAGATGATGTGAAATGTGTTGCTCGCATTTATTAAAAAGTCCTTCAAGCAAGAGGGAAACGCCACCGCCCCTCCCCCCCCCCGAAAGGGATACTAAGTTAAAACCCTAAAATCTTCTTTGTACAATGGGCTCATTAAACCATCCTCAAATATTTGTATCTTTTGTTGCAGTCCTTGAAACCCTTCGGTGTGTGCTTCATAACAGATACAGCCGTCTGATGCTTCAGTCCTTTCAGTGTTTGCCGTCTGTCTGGCAAAGGCGAGTCTGCAGCTCAACCACGACACGTCTCATCATGCCTCCCAACTGATCGTGCATCACAACAAGCTGCTGTGGTGAGCAGACGCTCAGTTCCTGTGGTGTCATTCTGCAGGACAGTGCTTCTACTTCTGATGACAGACTGTCTCGGGGTAGCTGGCATTCAATTGTCTCATCTCCATCTGGCACCTCTGGTGTCAGATTCCCAGAGGCGTCCTGCTCAGGTCTCTCATCTGCACAGACAGGCTCGTCCACCAGCTCTGTTGCTACAAACGCAAAGAGGAATTCGGTTTACATAATTCTAAAGAGATCAACACTTACACAAGAGATTATTTGCATGGCATCACTCAGGACATTAACTTGTCACTGATGTAATACGCAATTTTTACATACCCAGTGTGTCGCCTGAGGGTTTATCCTCTTCTGCGTTTTGAGGGACACTTGTCTCTTCCAGTTCAGAAGTCATCATCTCTGTTTCATCAAAGCTCTTCAATTCATCCCCGCCCCGTCCTTTACGCTGGAAAATGACAGTGAGACATCAGGCACATGTGGAAAAGCTGCAGTAATGTTAGTGTTTGTGTTGGGTGGTGTTAGCCTACTGAGGTACCTGTTGTTCATAAATTTTGAGTGCTTTTTTCACATTAGAGATCTTCGGGGAGCGAATTGGCAGAGTCTTGATTTCACTGGGAGTCAGTGCACTCAGGTCACCGATCGTTTTAATGTTTCGGGCACGAACAAGCTGCCCAAAACCTCGAGACCTATGAGGAAGATTGAAGGTTAAATGAGTCTTGGTTACTTTGGTCAGAGATTAACGGAGAATAAATATTTGACCAAAATTTTCCTTTGGTGAACCCCATGCTGTCCTCACCACATGTTAGAGGAAATCTGAGGCAGCACAGCTTCCACAGGTGTAGAGCAGCCAACCAGGGCAGGGTAGATGCAGTCTCTGGAGACAGGTCGAGGTTCCTGGCCCATTTCAGAAATCTGACAAAAAAGGTTCTATGTACCATTAGGATGAAGTCTGATACCTATGTGAAGCTGGAATAATCAACATGTTAATGCTACTGGGACTGAAATTCTGGACCTATGCCAGCGTTTTTTGGGTCACTCCTTCTCTTTCTGGTAAGAAAACAACAACAAAAACTATTCTAAAAACATGAGTGAAGTCTCATGCAGGATTCCAGATTAGGGCTGCCACGATTAGTCGACTAGTCGCAATTACGTTGACGACTAATTTAATAGTCAACGCATCGTTTGAAGCTTTGTAAGATCCCGAAAGACGCAAGAATAAGCAGTAGGATTTAAGAGTGTAATAGCAGACTGAAACAGAAGATGGCAGCACTGCATGTACAAGGATGCCAGCTGCCATTAAACCCCGAAGAAGAAAAAGCTGTGTCCGGTATCATAGCTTTGTCCAAATTCAGGGGCCACATCCTTCAGAGACTGTATTTGTAGGCCGATTACGTTACAGTTACGTTACAATTTTCATGGCCTTTCATGACAAAGGCCATGAAAATTTGAAGACTCCTCCAAATGCGTCCTCCTTTTCCCCAGATTTGAAGGATGGGTGGGGTGTATACTTCGTGGCCCAACCTATCCCAGAATTCATAGCGCAGCTCAGCCAGTTCCAGTTTCCAACAATAGCGGCAGCTACGTAGTTTTAATATTACTCTTATTACTCTTTCTGGGTCACAAAATAAACTTTTAACATATTTTCAGGCAAGAATGTAGCTGTGTAAACTTCAAATATCTTCTCGGTTTATCAAGACATCACGTATTTGCAAAAGTGATCGGACATTTTCTGAGACATCTGTTACCCACCAGCTCAATAGCTAGCCGGGGTTCAAGGCTCACTAGAGCCGGCGAGAACACCAAACTCCCAGCACATCGAATTTACTCCAGTGTCCTGTTATATTTTAGATAGCAAGGAGCAGACCGCTGAGTTTATTAAGTTCCACTGAGACAATCTGCAAATTTCATTAAAAGTTTAATAAACTATCATCCGTTTTTATTTTTAGTTAGCACATACCTTAAACACTTAAAGCTGTAAGCTAATGATAGTTATATAAGAGCAGACACATGCTGGTGCAATAAGCTGAACGTTTTACGGCCAATGGACACATGATCTGATTAGTCGACTAATTGCAAAAATAATCGGTGACTAGTCGACTATCAAAATAATCGTTTGTGGCAGCCCTATTCAAGATACATCCCAGTTGCAAAACTAAGGACGGGTACTGAAATCCAGCTGTACTAAATGGGCTTGAGGCTACATTTTTCAATTCAATTTATACAGTGCCAAATCCCAACAACAGTCGCTTGAAGGTGAAGACCCTACAATAATACATCTGCCGAGTCTGGTTGGGGATGAGGGGAGAGAGATGGGACATTAAAGAGAGATCAGCGTTATCAATAACTATTAAAGACCAGAGTATTAATAATCTCCAATGGCAACAGCACTCCTTTCTGAACTTCTTTAAGAAGAAATCTGATTGGTACATTAAAGTTCTTTCATATTTGTACCTGACCAGCCAGCATGCTACCTGGGCAGCTAACTGGCACCATCTAATCCAAAAGAAAAGCCACATGTATTTTTCAGAAGTCTGAAACTAAGCTTTAGAAGTAAAGAACACACTGGGCTAAAATGTTGTTTGTGTGTGGCAGCTTACTGGTGAGAAATATCACATTTGTGTGCTTACCAGACATTTCTTGGAGCTCTTGTAACCTGGGCTGTGAAGATTTCTAGGATTCAGTATCACCAAGCCCTTTGTTGGAGTAGTGACATGCTGAAAGAAGCAGAAGACCGTCAGGGCTTGCATGGTTGTAAAATATCGCAATTACAAACACTGATGCTCAAACATACCTTTGGCTGTGGAATATTAGTAACCCTTGACCTTCTAGGTGAGCTGGTTCTGATGGCTGGGCTACGACGATCGATGTCGTCTGCAGTTTCCTGCTGCTGGATTGGATTAGCAAAGGACACACGCCTGGACTACAAGTCGACAACAAAAAAAAGTTACAAATATTTCAAGCCAATGTTCATTTGAAATACATTTTACCAAAATGTGTTCATCACTCACTTTAACAAGAGGTGAAGGAGTGTCCACTTCCAGTGGTCTCTTCTGGCCCTTCTTAAGAATACTGGTAGAGGGTGAAGCAGAAGGAGACCAGGTACCTCTGGTCTTGCCACTGCTGGGGCTATGTCCAATATCTGGAGCCATTACAGTCTCCAGGTCCTTCTGTTTCACTGGAGAATCAAGAAAATCGCCTTTACTTGTAGGTTCTGATTGCAATGAAGTCTTACAAACATCAGTCAAAGCATCAGTGCTGGCAGTATTCTGTTCATCCTCCACAATCTCACTTTGACCATCTTTTTCATTCTCCTGTGGTGGTGTGGTCTCTTTCTCAGCACTGGCCTCTGAATGCTGAATTGAAGCAGCATGTTGTTCCTCAGAAAGGTCACCAGTAACTTTTAGACTCTCCATTTCTGTGTCCGTGTCCTCCTCAGGAGGTCCTCGGGGACCTGAATTTAAATCCAACATTTGTTTTTCTGTCACCACTTCATCAGCTTTCTCCTCTGGTGACTCCCTGACTTGCACACTGTGCGTTGCCTCATTAGGAGGTGCAAGTGTCTGTTCATTACACACTTCGACAGATTCAATCATTTCCAAGTCCCCTGTGTGATTTTGTGTGGTGGAATCATCACCATTTGTTTCAGAGTCTCTTTGCTCTGTCTCACTAGCTGGCACAGTCCTTTGCTTTGAGTCATCAGCTTGAGGTTCTGGACCTAGAACATCATCTACTTCCATCGGCAACTCTTCTTTACTTTGAGCTTCAATTGTATTTGTATGCTGGATCAACTCAGAACTAGGTGAATCTTGGGTTTTTGATTCCTCCAAATCAGTGACATCTTTTGCTTCGGTGATTTGACTATCCAACTCCTGAGAGGCATCGGTGTCAAACTTTTCCATATCTTTCTCAATAGTGTCCTTCGATTCGACTGCAAGAAGTCTCTGAAGTGATGCTCGGGGCCTCCCTCTTTTCTTTTTGGGAATGACTGAGTGTTCTCTGACCTCAGAGGATTCAGATTCTGAGGACTCCATACTTGCCATTAACGCTGGAGAGGACCTTCGTCTGGAATATCTGCCCCTGCCTTGAGAGGACTCTGAACCGGAAAGATCTAATGACTGGGAACTCTCTGGTGTAGAGCTAGGACTTGATTTTAGTTGCTCCTCTAATAACTTGCTCCTTCTAGTCCTTCCTCCAATTCGAGCGTCTGCCTGGCCGACTACAGAATTTGTTATGTGAGAATTAGACCTCATTTGCCTTCCTGATGAAATTGTATCGTCATTTTTGTCTTCAGATTCTGACACTTCAGATGATACCTTACTTCTTCTTGATCTACGTTTAGATGGGCTATCAGCAGATGAAGGTGTGATCACTTGAGAGTCTTCTCTACTTTCTAGTTCGTTGTCTTCATCCTTGAGTAGTTCTTTGCCTAAAATATTTGTCGTGTTTGAGCCAACTTGGGACTTATTAGTTGGAGAAGTAGTGACAACTTGAGAATCCTTTTTGGTGTCTCCATTAGGCTCAGACTCCTGCGACTGGCCTTTAACTTGAGGTGAAGAAATAACCATTTCAGAGCCCTTCGGTTTCTCGCCATTGTTTTCTGACTTTTGGGACTCACCGCCAGTTTGAGGAGAAAGAATGATTGCTTGGGAGTCTGTATCTGACTCCTTGTCTTTTTCAATGTGGTTTACTTGCTCATCTGTGGCAGTTTGACAAGACTCCTTTGTGTCAGGCAAAACGTTTTTTTCCAATCCATCTTCATCACTGAATGCTTTGCTCTGTTGACTAAGCCCACCCTGTGATTGGCTTTCATGATTCGACTGCTTGTCTGATCTTAAATCAGTTTGGCTGGACTCATTGGTGCTTCTCCTTTTACGTCCAGGTTTATCAAGTAACTCCTGTGAACTGGTGTTCAGTTTGATCTTCTTGCGAGCTCTACCCTGAGAATTGGTTTGGCTCGACTCACCCGAGTCCCTCTGAGCTCTTGAGCGCAATCCTTCTCTACCGGTATCCTCTGCAGCTTGCTTACTTCTTGTGTTCGGTCTGCTCTGCATCAGAGACTTTGGAGAATCACTGATATGCTCTTCTCCAGAACGTCTCTTTTTGACATGTGAGTATTTGGCTTCCCGTTCCTCAGGGTCCTCTCCAGGGAGCTGAGGTCTGACTCTCTGGCGTCCAGATCGTCTGGGTTCACTGGGAGATGTCTGACTTTGAGATGACTGAGAATCCTCCAGAGCTGATTGAGATTCCTCTTCCTGACTTGAGGGAATTATTTCCTGTGAAATAGAAGGTCTTTTTGTGCTCTCCATTTCAGTCTGTGTATCTGGGATGACATTTTCATCCTCCATTGAGTCACTAGACAGTCTCTCAGTCAGCTTTACGGGCTCAGTTTTTGTTCTACAGTCTTTGGGTCTTCGAGGGGACTCGTCGGCATTGTTAACTGAGCACTGAGAGCTAGATTTTCCTGTCTGAATGGATTGGGAATCCTGAGAGTTTGGACAAGTGACAGGAGATGAATCCCGTGAGGCTGATGTCTTGCTGGTTTTAGAAGGTTCTTGGCTATTGGATATCTTTAAAAGAGGGCCTGTAAATGAGGACGCAGTGCTGGGGCTGGCGGGTTTTCCCTCAACATACTTCTCCAGAGTAATGAAAGACTGACGACGACTGTTGGGTTTCTGGGGAGTCCCTGAAACCAAATCGGATGAGGGAGATATGTTAGGGCTTGTGCCTTCTTTAGACTCTTTGTCTACATCTTCACCCCTATCATCACTCTTTGCATTCTCCTCCATCGAAACATCTGCACACTCTGGGATATTCTCTTGCTGCTTGCCATTTTCTGTCAACTTCTCTGCATCTGTTGGGCTGGCATAGTCTTGCGTCTCTTTTGTTAGAATTTCAGCATCTTCTTTTTCAGTGTCCATCTGAGGAAGGTAAAAGAAACCAAAATATAAAAGTTATCAACTCTCTCTACAGATGTACACCAGAACTAACTGATCAATATATCTATATAGTGTTCATTTGGCAATTGCACAGTTTGGTTTCAATGTTGAGCTGCTTGGTGCCTATAGAAAAGAACAAAACAATGTCTATGTTATCTCTGTATGTACTCATTGCTGTTAGCTTATGTAGTCAACTAAAAATGTCCATTTGATTTGTCCAAAAAAAATCAAAAACATCAAATCAACCCCCTCCCCCAAGAGGAGACTTGGAACTTTGAACCCGACTGGAGTTGTGTGTTTTGTTACCTTGTCAGTAGTCTTTTTGTTTACAACATCGACTTGTTCAGTTGGCAATTTGTCCCTGTGGAGGAAAATATAAATAAATTCTCTGTTAATTCTGAATATGTTTTATTGCAGGGATTTATTGTGATTCTGAGAACTTACAAAGAGTCTTCTTGACTCTGTGTGTACTGTGTGAAGGCCATGGTATCCAGAGAGGCATCAAGGTTGTTGTACATGGCAGGAATGTCAACTCTTTAACAAAAAGCATTTGCTTTACATAAACAATCATGTGAAATCCAAATGAGCAAATGAAAACAGGCTAAAGAGGGCAAACCTGACCTTTTAGTCCTTTTCACCTCTTTCTGATGCTCTGTCAGAACTCTCTCCTTCGCCTCAGGAGGAATGAACACAAAGTCGATGGATGCCTCTTCTTCCAAGACCTCCCTGCGGGGTGGCTTGGGTGAACCAAAGTCCAGTTTTGTCTGAAAGGGAAACAGATGAAATCAGTTTTGCGATTAAGGGCGACAATAAGGGATTATTAATTATAACATGTCTAATTGATGTTGTGTTTTTAATATGAGTATTTAAACAAATCAATATGGATAAGCTGGCTGGTTAATTGTGTCTCCTCCCCCCCAGTGTTTATTTCATCCAACATGTCAGGAAATTATCAGGTTTGATTCTAAAATTACAGAAACTGGCTTGTTGGTCTTCATTGAGCTCTTCTCCTTCAGCTCAGCAGTCTTTCCCAGCAGCGAGTCCCTCTTCCCCACAGATGAAACCGGCATCCCGCTGAGCTTTGTCTCCAACTGAGAATTCTCACTCTGAACACAGAGACAGAGAGAAAGTGCTGAATAAAGCTGAAATCACAAAAGTGAAAAACAAAGATAACTAGGGCAACTCACTGAATACTGTCCACTGAGCTCATCGGGATAACTGACGACCTCAAAGCCAGGAAGAATGATCGGGGTCTTCTGTTTCACCTGGCTCAGTACTGGCCTGTGTTTATTTTAAAAAAATATTAGGGTAATATTAGTGACATTAGAGTCTTAAAACCATAGGAATGCCCCTACAGGGACTAGGAGCCTCTGTAGGAGTACTTTTTCCACAGTAGTAGTTTTTAAATGCAATAAAAATTGTGAACTCATTAAAAAAAAGTAATGAAGACAATCACCTCATCTCATCAGGATATGTGAGGCTGACTGCATTGGCAAAGGTGGAGTTCCAGAATTGGGTGACTGAGGTGCGGAGGTGCTTGTTCTTGTGCGGAAACACCACACAAAGCAGAGGAGAGAGCAAAGCCAGGAGTTCATCATTGTAGGCCAGAGAGGAACGGCTTTGCAAGCAGTTGAAAACCTCACCAAGAAGCTTCTCCAACTGTAGGAAGGGAAGAGAAAAGGACAGACGTTAAAACTAAACCCTAAAATGATAAATGCTAAAAACCTACTTGGTCAGCTGATGAGGAGCCCACCTTTCCCAGAAGCTGTGAGGTGAACTTGGATGGCTCACTGGCTGCATGTTTATAAAGGAGAGTGAGGGGATGAATCAGAGAGTTCAGAGCCTCCTGGACAACATTTGCCAGAACGAGGTTGGTGAAGAGAGCAGAAAGGACGGACAGCAGGGCCGAGCCTACTGCCTCAGAGGAAGTCTCAGGGTCCTCCAGATAAACCTCTAAACACTGTACCAGCAGGGACTGGAACATAGACAGGTTGCCCAGGGCTTTATTCCTCTTTCGCATCCAATTCACAGGAGTATGGGGGGCTGGAAGAAATGACAGGGTTAGAAACTAAGTGCACGTGTGTAATTTGTATAAAAGATGAAGTAAAGCTCGTTTCAGTTCTTACACTTAAGCTTCTGCTGAAACTGAGGCGTGTACGGAGAGAAGTCCACACACTCGACCATGACATGGAGGATACTGGCAACAGCATTACACGTCGAAGGAACCTGAAGGATCAGAGTCAGATTAGAGTTCTTCTAAAGGCTACAAGCAATATTCTCATCACTGTGGAATTTTTTTAAATCATGACAGATTGATGAATCAGCTTATTTTCCAAATATTCACATCTCTGAAAATGTTTATTTTTTGTCCATATTTGTTATGGAACATGAAATAAAGTCATGTTTATTAGGTTTGAGCTTGTTATACTTGGCTGGAAAGCTTCTATGTAAAGCTGTTTATACGTCACCATGTACTCACCCTTAGGGCTTCTCTGTCTATTGCAGCATCCATCTTTGCACAGAGCTCCTCGCAGCAGATGTTCTCCTCAGCTGTGGCCACCAATGCAGAGCAGCAAGCAAATACTTTGTAGAGCTTGGACCATGAAGAAAGCATTGACTTCTGAGCCAGCTGAAGAAATTAAAGGGATGAGAATGAGGTCATTGAAGCGGACTGAATGGAAAGCACGACTTTGTTATTTCTTTATGGTTGTTCCATTTGCACCAGACCTGTGGCAGTGGTGTGCCGTGTAAGAGATGTGTAATGGGGAGCATCAGGGCAGAGTGCATAGCACTGAAGTTGTGCTCCAGAGCGTCACCTTGGTTCACTTCATTAGTCTGTCAAAATAAAAGAGTCAAAGGAAGTTAAACGCTGGTGCTACATTTGTTAAATAAGACTTTAACAGGACGTTAAGGTACAAAAAAAACAAAAAAACAAAACAAAAAAAAAACTAAACCTTTACACTGCGTTCCAAATTTTTATGTAAATGATATTTTTCTGATTTTTTGTAAATAGTCGATTCAAATGACAGTCAGCATAATTTTCGTGTCATCAACCATTAGAGTACAACTCAAATGTTACTCAACAAAACTGCCAATGAAAAAGTATGTTTTTCAAAAATAATAAACTTAAAATGCACTGTTCCAAATTATTACGCACAGAGTTTCAAACCATTTTATAGATAGTAGAGAATTGAAAATGGTCATTTGTTGAATTTGCAACATTAGTAGATCAATTTTACTGAAATCAAAAACATCTTAACAGGTCAAAGCTACATATTAACATAGGACCCCTTATTTGATAGCAGTTTTACAATTCTTGCATCCATGGAACTTGTGAAAGTTTTTGGAAAGTTACTTCTTGAATGTCTTTGCAGGATGTCAGAATAGCCTCCCAGAGCTGCTGTTTGGATGTGAACTGCCTCCCACCCTCTTATTTTTTGGTTTGAGGATGCTCCAAAGGTTCTCAATAGGATTGAGGTCAGGGAGGAATGGGGACCACACCATGAGTTTCTCTCCTTTTATGCCGATAGCAGCCAATGATGCAGAGGTGTTCGCTGTAGCATAAGATGGTGCATTGTCTTGCATGAAGATGGTTGTGTTGCAGAAGGCACAGTTCTTCTCTTTCTACCATGGAAGAAAGTGGTCAGTCAGAAGCTCCACATACTTTGCAGAGGTCATTTTCACACCTTCAGGGACCCAAAAGAGGCCAACGAGCTCTCTCTCTGTGATTCTGGCTCAAAACATGACTCCACCACGTCCTTGCTGACGTTGCAGCCCTGTTGAGACATGGTGGCTGTCCACCATCCACCACTGCATTCATCTGGACCATCCAGGGTTGCATTGCACTCATCAGTGAACAGGACTGTTTGAAAATTAGTCTTCATGTAGTTCTGGGCCCACTGCAGCCGTTTCTGCTTGTGAGCATTGGTTAGGGGTGGCCAAATATAAGGTTTATGCACAACTGCAAGTCTCTGGAGGATCCTACACCTTGATGTTCGCAGGGCTCCAGAGGTACCAGCAGCTTCAAATATGTGTTTGCTGCTTTGTTAGCAGCTGCTCTCTTAGTCTGATGCATTTGTCTGGCAGAAACTGTCATCATTGTGCCTTTATCTGCACGAACCCATGTGTGCTCTGACTCAGCCACAAATTTCTTACATTATGGTGATCACGCTTAAGTTTTCGTGAAATATCTAAGGTTTTCATTACGTGTCCAAGGCATTCAACTATTTCTTGCTTTTCAGCAGCAGAGAGATCATTTTTCCTTCCTATATTGCTTGAAAATGGTGGTCTGCTTAATAATGTGGAACATCCTTCTTCAGTAGTTTTTCTTTAATTGGGCTCACCAGGCAAACTAATGATCACAGGTGTCCAAGATTGAGTTTAGTCATCCAACGAGCCCTGAGACACAATTTCATCCATGGGTTTAATTGAAAAACGATCTTTATGACACTTAAACACAATTTGCATAATAATTTGGAACGCGGTATATATTCTAAAAATATTTGGTCTTAAACTTGCATTTTTCTACATCCATATATTAATAAGTGGGCCACCAAGCAAGGCTTTGTTCTTCATACTCAGGGTTTCCACCATTGCAGTGCAAACCCTAAAGTTGCTTCCAGCTTTGGAGAATTATGTTGCGTTTTTCTGTCTGTGTCTTTGGACTGTGGGAGGAAGCTGGAAGAAACCACACAGACACAGGTAGAAAAACTAACACTGTCATGATATTATGAAAGGATACTAAATAACCTTGACCCTATCAAAAGCAATCATTTTTAAACATGCTTTTGGCAGTTGTATCAGTATCATTAGTATCAGAGTTTATCCTTGGCCCCATCTAGTTTATCCCCTACATTTATCTAAACAGTGCTGCCTCCAGTCCTCAAAAAAAAAGTAACACGCGGTGCCCGTGATCCACTTTATAAAGCAGGCTAATGTGTTGCTTAGAACCCCTCTGCCGATCAAACAAGCCTCTAAACTCTGCACTAAAACTTCAACATTCAGACAGGTAAAAATATTGTCTTCTCAAAGTTGACTTGTTGCAGACAATGTGAAACAAAGATTTTTAAATGTCCCTATTAAACAACAGCAGTGATTGTCAATATTCCCGCTCCTACTTGTGTGACGATGTCAGTGAGGGAGCTGACGACCACGCTCCACATTCTCAGCAGCTGCTCCTTGTTCTGTAGAGACGTGGCACTGCGGCTGATGGCACCCAACAGCGATTCTGCAAATGCTAGAGGGGAGGTTGGACCTGACAGTCCACAGTTGACCAGCGTTTGAAGGCAGTGATAAAACCTGCAGACAGATTCAGGAGGCAATGCATTAAGCAAAGTAGATGAGAGTGTGTGCATACATAGATATCTAATATATAAGCAACTGGATATGGGGGTGGGGTCTGTATCCAGTAAGGGTCCCTAGGCAAGATCCAGGCTATCAACACCTACGCCCTGCCCTGTGATCCCCTGCTTGGATAATAACCTGGCCAAAGGAGGAAATCGAACCCACTGACATCAAGACAAGGAAGCTCTTTACCATGCAAGGAGGGTTTCACCCCCAAGTCCAGCACCCTGAGGCTGTATGCTTAGCAGAAGGAAGGAGGCCAGGGACTAGTGAGTGCCAGTACCACGGTCCAGGATGAGACGATGAACAGCCACGAATACATCAGGAAGATGGCCACAACCAGCTGCACGTTCAGTGAATAACTCAGGCAGCATAAACTGAAGAAAGAGGAGGAACCATCATGGAAGGACAAGCGCCTGCACGGTAAGTACCACCGGCAGATAGAGGAAGTGGCTGACAGGCTGAAAAATTATTGTACACTTCATTTGAATTTAGGTGGTTATAATTACTTGTACTGATGCCTCCACAGGAGGACACAGCAGGAAAGGAGCATCCAATGGGACATTGTGGAGGGTGCTTCAGGAGTATGGGGTGTCTGGCCCATTATGGTCATTAGATCCCTGTTCAACCATAGCGAGAGCTTGTGTTGTATTGCCACCAGTAAGTCGGACTTGTTTGTAGTGACTGTTGGGCCTCCCAAGGCTGAGACCAGAAAAGGGTGACGTGCCTACTCTGAGTCAGGGATTAGTAACTACCCCAGGTGGAGCGGTTTTAAGTATACCAGTGAGGTGAGAATGGAGCGTGAGATTGACGGACGGACTGGAGCAGTGATGCGGATGCCGCCCCAGTCAATTTAGAAGTCTAATACGTTCCTACCCTCACCTGTGGTCCCGAGTTCTGAGTGGTGAGCAAAAGAATGGAGGTCTCAGATTCAAGAGGAGGAATTTTTTATTTTTTTTTCCTTCCATCGAATGTTGGCTGGGACTCAAGACTTAAAGTAGAGCCTCTTCTCCTCAACACTGAAAGGAGCCAGGTGAGCCGTTTCAGCTCTCGTGGTAGATAGAAGGCACTTAATCATAGAAAGTGCTTGTATGTATGGTCCTCGAGAAGAGTAGAAAAGTGCTATGCAAGAACCAGTTCATTTACCATTTGTAGCAGGTCTTGACTAAGTGACCAACTATCTTGTCCCCCCCCCCCAGTTTATACAGTTTTCAGTAAAATTACTGGAAGTAATGCACAAGATGTTACCAGTATCTTTTATTGTGTTCCTGTGGAATGAGAATCAAACTAAGTAGTAGACCCACCTCTCATCCTCAACGTAGGCTGGAAGCATGCTGCTGTCGTAGAGGAGGAGGATGAGGAAGAGAGCAGGTGTTCCCTGAGGAGTTAAACAACATTTAAGCAACATTCTGTGTAAGCACTTCCATGGAGCTATGCTAATCGTTGAACCATGAAGCACTCACATTTAGCACGTCCATCTTGCCCACTTGATAAGATGCAGAACTGAGAACTCTCTGAGGAATTCCTTTCACTGTGGCTTCAAACAGAACCTAAGGTTAAGAAGAAAAACAAAAACAGTCAGTGCAGTAACAACTTCTGGGCACTGAATCAGACCCAGCACCTCAAGAAGCAGCCCAGTGCCTGGCGGGACTGTCTATCGAAGACATCTACCTGTTTGGAACCATGATAACAGGGTTCTTGCTGATTGGAGCTGGCTTGGCCCTGGCTTATCGAAGATTAAAGAAAACTGAATCAGCTGTTCAAAACCCCACAAGGCTGCCCGCTGTGATTGAAACGATGGGACAAGTCGTGAGTTCTCAAAATGGGCTCATCGAACGCAGCACGGATAAGATCTTGGAGAAGCTTGAGGCTACCGTGAACACTCAGAATAAGACCGCTGAGCGAAAATTGGATAACATCTTGGAGAAGCTCACGGTGGTCGTGAGTTCTCAGAATTTGTTCTTTGAGCGAAAGACTGATAACATGATGGAGAAGCTCACGGCTCTCCAACGGGAGATTGAGAGACCAGTGTCGGACTGCTAGAACAGCTTTGAAATTCACATCAGTTATTTGCACTAATGTAAAAACCACCATCATTTCATGCAGCTACCACTTCGGCGCCAGCTGTGGTCTCAAGGCTGGAGCCGAACAAAAACACCCTGATAATGACTGTGTCTAGTCTGTTCCTTCCCATTCCCTACAAGGCCACCTGGGTTGGCTGGAAGACTGTTTACTTAGCCTAGCAGGGCGAAGGACACTGTCTCAGCTGAACTCTGGACACGCACACACATACATATACACACACTCAACACCACACTGATACACACTCACACACTACACACACACACACATCCCCCCTCCCTTTCCAAACGCCTTCGATGCTTGTCCCCTCCCAGGGCAGATGTCCAGCGCAGACATGCTGCAGGACCGGATGCGCTGTCTACACAGGCTCTCTCTCACCCTTACCCACCCCTGTTGCTTGTCTTATGTTTCTATGGTGTATTGACAGTCATGTGCTTTTTGTGCTGGGGCGTTTTTTGTTCTGTTCTCAAACTGTTCTCCCATTAGGAGCTCAGTCTGAGTGGAGTTTTTTTTCTCCTCCTCTCACCTCATGTTATGTATTTTCATTGTTTTTTTCCTATCAGCCTACCTTTCTGACATGACTTCCCAATGTGATGTTTGTGTAAAGTTTGGTCAGAAGATTCCTTTGTAAGTGCGCATGTGCCATTAGCGTGCTGCCTGCTGTAACCTATAATGTACTTCGGGATTAATAAAGTATTCTGATTCATTAAAACAGGTAAAACGCTAACAATATCAGAAACAACTCAAAGAATGATACAATCTGACATAAAAACCTATCCTTTGGTGCTGCTTCTCAAATCATTTCTATAAGTGACAGTCTGTAAAGCTCTGCGTTTCTTATGAACAGACTAATTCTAGTTAAATTTTCAGTAAGTGAGTCAGTCTTAAAGCTTTCTGCATAACCTTACCAGGACTCTGTCTGCAGGCAGAGATTCTGAGGCGATGATACTCTGCAGAGCTTGAAGCATCAGTGTCAGTACTTCGCTTCCCTGTCGCTCCTTCTTATTGCCTAACAGAGCACAAGTATTATTCAGCAGTGAGTCCAACATCAATATTGTCATCTTTTCAGGCTCTGCTTGAGAGGAGAGTCATCATTGGGGACAGATCCCCTCAGAATTGTAGTCTTGTCACAGCAGTCCAGACTGAAGCCCCGAACGCTCCAACTTAAACTGATGATGAGATGTGACAGGGTCAGGCAGAAGAGGACAGTGAGGTCTCGCTCGTCCTCCCATGGAACAAAGCTCAGACCCAATCTGAGTGCTCTATGTGGCGCTTTGAGGTCAGACCCATGACTTTAAGAGCCCACCCTGCTGAGCAGCAGCCACAACACAACTAGAAATTTAACCCATGATTAGTTATTTAACTACAACAAAAACAAAGAGCAGTGGAAACTGCTGACATTTCTGTTTCTCTGCAGATAATCACTGCCACAGTTTTGCCAGCAAAGATGAATGATTACTAAAGTCTGTGTGCATAAAGGCTCCCGCAGCTTTCTCCATGCTTTGTTACTTCTTTACAAAAATCTAACTTACATTTGTTAACGAGACAAATAAATACATGCAAACGAATTATACATTTTAGATTATCCCACCATAAACATTACACACAAACCAGTCAGCTCCACTGTCAAATCAATCAGGTACCTTCACTACTTACCGGACTCTATGGTCAGGGAAACAAACCGGACAAGACTTGTCCATATGAGGGTCAGAAGAGATTCTGCAGAAGAAAAGAGCTTATAAGCTTATGTTTATATGGACTTAGGAGAGCAGGTTTCAGGTTTAAGTAATCAGTCACCCAACAGTTCCAACAAATCCTTCAACAGTCTGTGACAAAGAACTTTTAGACCTCTTATCACAGGCCTACATGATTAGCAGTCTGTCGCCCTAACACTACTTCCTTTCTCCAACTCCTCATCTTAAAAAGATTTCCTCATTAACATCAAGATTCCCAGTGACAACATTAAGGGAAAAAAAAAGCCCTCTGACTCATTTACAAGTGGCGAGGCTCAATTTTTACAGCCAAAATGATGCATCACTTCCGCATCACGCCTGAAAGCAGCAATGGCTTTGTTTGGACCAGTGTGAATAAGCACTGGTGACAAAATGCCATTTTTCTTCTAATGCATTCAAATATATTTAGTTTTGAAAATTCATCTCCAAATCAAAGTCGAGCTGAATGTCAGTCAGTGGATGTTTCTGTGAGATTTACCTGGAGCATCTTTTCCGATGTTGATGAAGCCATCTCTGGTATTCGAGATGAGCACAGCAGCATGTTTAGTAAAGGAGGAAGCACCAGAGAGGAGCGGGTGGTTCAGGGGCTCTACAAAGAAAAACAATTGAAAAGGTATAGAGGAGACACACTAAACTCAAGTACTTCTTTAAACACCAAACTGGATGAGATCTTCTTGTCTGTGTTCCTGTGAATGATTTTTTTTAAATTTGCACTTGGAGACAAATTTGCAGAAACATGAGCATTTCTGGGACATTTCCGCATCTACAGTAAAACACTTTCTCTTCCCTGTGGCCCCATTGCCAGAAAAAAGAAGAAAAAAAAAAACCCAAAATGGAACTGGACAGAGCAATGGAGAAAATGAAACAGAAAAAGTATTTGAAATTTAAAAGGCGTATTCTTTAGAAACAGTGTGTTTATCTCTGCACCTCCTTGTGTGGAGCCTGAAGGAACAACTATAAAGCAGGCTAATGCAGAAAACATGTGACTCTGACCCACCGAGACTCAGGATGAGTTTGTGTTTTGCTGCAGTCGCAACAACCTCTGGACCTCGAAAATAGTGCAGCAGCATCTCTAGTCCGAGCAGCTGAATCGACGGTATCGAGGAGGCGAGCTGGATGCTGGAGTTCAGGCTCATTCGAGATGTGTTGGCTGGGCTGTTGAAGCCTGGAGCACTTGCTGCAGACCGAAACAAACACTACATCAGTGTCTGTGTAAGCTGGATTAGTGCATTACATGTGGAGGAGTAACCGTACCAGTCTTGGGCGTACCAGGAGCAGCAGCGCTATTTTGAGCGATAGTTCTGGAAGGAGTGCCTGGTATAGAAGAGGAAGAGTCGGAGCCGACTGTGCACTGGAGCAGAGGTACAGAAACCTGAGAGACACAGAAACACTTCACTCACACCAGAGTTTCACACTTCATCACACGTTAGGAAAAACTGACAAGCTAGTAAACTCGGTGTAGATGGAAATAAAGTTGTGTCTGCATGAATTAAGAAGTAAGAAGAATGCAGTACTGTTACATAAAATTATTTTTAAAAAAAAAAAGAAGAAAAAAAGAAAGGACCTCCGTGACTGTTCACTGTTGAAGTAAACTGTTACCAAGATGTCTAAATATTGACTCATAGCAGCATGTAACCCAAAGAGTTGATTACACTATTATACAGCTATGATGCATATGAAGTATTAAAGTAGGACTAGTATCTACTGCTGAAAGGGGGCTAAGTTCCCAACTGTGGTACTACTGAAGGTTAGCTCATCTTAGACTGGTCAAAGTTAAACTGATAAAAGAATGTGGAATAAGGTGCATTTAAATAAATAAATAAGCACAGTGCATGATGTCTGACTGTTTACTGTAATTGTCCCACACTTAAACAATTTTAAATCACTTATAACAGATCTCTAGTTATTACCGCAGTATCAATTAGCTTAAGTCTGCAGTACCTTTTAAACATGACTAATTACTGAGAAAAACTACCCTATAGCTTCACCAGTGACTGCAATCACACACTAAAAATCGCACAAAGTCAGAGAATTAGGGATAATGTATGACCAAGTTTACTGTGAACAGAGCTAATCAGTGTGACAAGTGTGTGGCGCTGCAGCCAGTCCACTCTGCCACAGAAGCAGAACTGCAAGGAAGAAAATTAATTCTATGAAATAATCTTTGTTTTGTTTTGTTTTTTAGAAAAAACAAACTGGGAATCTAACCTGATCAAAGTTGGGTGACAGGTTGGGCCCCAGTTGGATCACCAGGTACCACCACACCTCCACCTTGGTGAGCAGCAGGGCTTCTGTTCTGACATTGATGGATGTGAGCGGCTGCATCAGGAGCTTCATACGTTTGGCACTGCACAAGATGTCTTCGGGAGCACCAAGGGTATAGGTTTAAGATTTCAGTTTGACCACTGAACTTCCTATTAAAGACAGGATGAGTGTAATGGGGCTCACCTGGATTCAGAGCAAAGTTATCAATGAGGCTCTTCCAGGCAAGAAAGGCGATCTTCTTAATGGTAGGAGACGAGCTGCGGAAACCAAGCTCCTCCAGGTGCAGGAGAGAGTTGATGAAGGGACCTCCTCTGTGCAGCAGCTGTGCAGGAGACACAGTTAACCTGGCTGATCAGGCCATTCTTATCATTCAAAAAGAACAAGGAATTCCAAAGTTTTAAGCAAACCCAACAGGCCTTTCTCAGAATTTCTGGATGCAATGACTACTAAGTTACACTCATTTATTTAAATATCGGAGACCAAATATACAGACTTTACCTTCCCAAGCAGTTTCACAAACAAAGGCCACAGCTTCAGGACATTGGTTTCGTTCTTGGACATGAAAAGTTTCTGCAGTTCTGGTATCAGTTTCTATGAAGACACAAAGACAGTTGAGCAGAGATTATTACAATTCCCTTTTCACAAGCAACACCTAGCATCAAACTCCATAGAGACGTTAGATTACTCACTGTGGACATCATTGTTTCAATAACAGCAGACACCTCATTCTGCTTTTCCAGTAGAAGGGGCATGCCCATCTCCATGGCTGCGGCGGCCCGCAGACGCACCTTTGATGCAGAGTGGACCACCAGAGGGATTACCAGCTTTGCCCACTGTACTGCTCCTTCGCCCATCTGGGTGGGCACCTGCTCCAGCATCCTATAAACACCAAGGACAGAGAGCCCCATCTCATTTTCCAATATAAATATTTTAGCTATCCATGTGCAGTACTTATGACACAAAAGAGGCCACACTTTCAAACAAGACAAGCTGACCAATAAAATCTGGAATGACACAATCTAGAATTTTAGATCTGAAATGAAAGCTGCACCAATGGAGAGTACCACCACTGCTGTAACATCGGACTTGGGGGAACATTCATTATTCAAAATGTGTAGTTTCTCTCCCTGCTGGAGTTGGCTGAAGGTTTGTGAAGCACTTCAGCGAGAGCCGATCAGCTGCAGTCAGAGCTCTGGTCCACACAGAGTCCCGCTGTGAAGCTTCTTTGTGTGGCCAATGCCATATTAGCGTTTTGAAACTGGATGTGAAGAGTGAGGGGTAGCTCTGACTAAGTAAGTGAGGAACACTGCTCATATGGCAGTAACAACCTTAGCTATACTCCTCTTTTTCTGGCCTTCTGGCCATAATAAAGACCACAAGTTCCAAAATTGCCTTCATGTTGTAATCAATAATCAGAATGAGCTTTATTGACTAAGTATGTGTATTCATATAAGGAATTCAAACTAGCAACTGAATCCATAAAGTGTTCATAATGACTGTTTTGTCACACTTCTACACAGCTGGACTTTTTGCCCTCTGCTGGCCATTAGAAAGAATGTTTCTTGGTCTATGCCAAAGGCCCCTGACATGCCTTCCACAGCAGGGGAACAAAATGCACAATTTACCTGCCCAACATCTGTTCACAAACAGACGCTCAGTATTCTAACTCATATTACACTAAGCAATAGCACTAAAAGCAGATGTGTTTTCTTCCACCAGAGGCTAACATGAAAGAGGTGTGACAACTAAAGAAAGGACATTGGCAACTTCTATTTATCCAGACTAAAAAGCAATACTGGGAGTTTCAAATAAAATATGTAATGCATTTCTCATCATCATGTAAAATTACTTATTGTAGAAAGCTGCAGGGAGTGTTAATATTCCATTTTGTGTGACATTTCCCTCGACCCAAAGTGAGAATGTCCCACAGAGCATGATTAAAGGAAAACAGGGCAGAATAAAATACTCTGGTTATCCAGAAGTCTGGCTTCAAATAAATCTTACCTGATTATGACATTCAAGGCTTCATGCTCCATTACCACCGAGTGGATGTCTTCCCTTTTCCACACGCTCTCCAGTGTTCCCAGTATGGACGGCACCTGAGTGTAAAAGAAGCAACACGGATCAATACAGCAGCTTTGGAAACGCCTCTGCTCCTGAAATCACTGCTACGTTTTCAGCAGTGTTGACCTGACAACATTTTCAGTACACCATGATGCTTTCTGAAATTGTAGCACATAAGGTTCAGGTGCTGCTCACTTTTTTAGCGACTTCTTCTGCAGGAAAGCTCTGTTTGGAAATCACCCACAATGCCCTGGTGCAAGTGTTCTTATCAGTCGCCTTCGACACCAGCAAGCAAAGTGCTGACAGTATTTCCGCTGCAAAGACTTCTGCAGAAAACAAACAAAAATAACGGTTCCATCTGGCCAAGTCAGATCTGCAGTGATGATGTCAAGGTTCAAAGCATTTACTGTCATATGTACAAGAAGGAAAAACATTTCTCGGTGCAAGACACAAATGCTGTCTGATGTACACATGAAGTTACCTGACACTCCAGAGACAACATGAGAATGGTATACGCAAAACCCCAAGGCTTGTAAGGCAGCTTGGCTCAGCTCAGCATTTGGACTAGTTATGTGAGCCTGGAAGTGGCATAAGAAAATAAGGCTTAAAATTTAAATATAAGCATGGAAAATGTAAGTTTCTGACAATTTTGTGCACAGAAGACTCACCAAGATGGCTTTACCCAAACGAGAAAAGTGCTTTTCAACTGCAGGGAGGAACTGGCGCCCCTCCTCTCCACTGAGCCGACTGTACAGCAAGAATAGAATATTCTGTCACTTGTGGTCTAGTCCTAACTTACGTCAAACTCTGACATACCGGGGCTCGTAACTTACTTGGCGATGGTGAGGTAGGCATCTGTCTGCTCTGACTGTCCAGCAGTGCTGTCCTCCAGAGACTCGAGGAGAGGGAGGAAGCTGGAGTTGCTCAGAGGCCCTGCTGTCGCCATCATTATTACTCACCTTCTCGCCCTTAAAGAGGAGGAGCAGAAAAGGAGGAGAAACATGAGGAAAATGGATAAAAATAAACTTTTATAGAACTGCCCTGTAATAGACTGTCCAGAGTTTATGCACCCTAGATCAGAATCTTTTGAAAAGTGCAGCCTAGTGGCAGCTCAAGTCAGAATTCAACGGAAAAAGAAGAAATCAGACTCACAGTTGCAATAAAATCCCAAAAGTGCAGTTAATTTAAACCAAACGTCTGTTGTTCTGTTTGACTCTGGAGTTTATCAAATTCACTGTCTTTAAACCACAGCAACATCCAATCCACTGTGTCTCTCTTCAACCACGTTTCTCATTTACCACCTGAGGGTACGTACACACTGCGTTTGCCCTCCAGCTATATGGAGATTAGTTTTTAGCTTTTGTTTTTTAATTTTTAAAACTACACACAAATACATAAAATAAACATTTCTGTTCAGAACGCACATTTAATTCCTGTTTCTTTACTAACACATCTGTAAACACATCTCTCATTCATTCAGATATTGGGTTTGGATGTGTTAATAAATATTATACAAAGTTAAATTTGTAACTGGCACCGTTGTGACACAGCACTGGCAGACGCCATATCTGGAGATATTAGTCAATACCATATATTTGCATCACTGATATTCTGACATATTTTTTATCCCAATTATCTAATTTTCCATCGTTAGTACTAGTGATGATTTCCACTTGAATTTAGTTTTTGTGTGTCTATATGTGTGCTGGGGGGGTTGAAGGGGGGCAATTTCCTTGTCTGACTGCATAAGCTAGCTGTTTATAACAGCGGGCTTCTACCCCAGAACTGTCACATTGCAAAATAATCACACAAGTAAAAAGATGCATTTACGTACCTCAGTGAGAAGTAGGTGAAGCTGCGATCACCCGCCACTGTAGATACAGCTGTAACACAGTGAAGAATGGGCTTCAAATACAGGCTTGCGACACATGTTCGTTTTAGCTGGCGATGTAAACGCCTCCCAAATCAGTCTGTCAGTGTCTCGCTACTAATGCCATTGCTGGATTCTACACAAATAGAGCAACTATTTTGAACTGACACATCAAAACCTCTGGACGCATTTTCTGAATCGTGACTGAACAATTAGCAGCCTGCTAACTAGCTTTAACAAATTAGCAGCACTAGCAGGCTAAACGTCGAGTCTCCGGCTAGCAAAGTTGCCTTCGCGCCGGCGCACACACAGGGAGACGGCGCTGCGGCTAAAACGTCCCTGTTCATCTGCCCTTATTTAGCCTCACTAACAAGAACACAAACCTGCATGGCTAACCAAACGACTGTTTACACTTGCTTGCTTGCTTGTTTGTTTCAGCCAACACACACAGCACGTCCCCGCTGCTGACACTCACTGCTCACCTAGGTCGGAGTTATGAGAAGGGACACATACACAGCGCCGACGGCAGCAAATAAGCTTCACTTCAGCGGCCACCACGCTTCACTGTCTGGATTGTTTTCTGTGAAGTGCAGCTTTTAATGGCTCCTATTTCAGCCTCCTTTTCTGTGTCTTGTGCCGTTACCCCGCGAAATTTGCTGGCGCCAAACTACCACGCCGACGTACAAAATTACCTTTGACCCCGCTACGTCACACTCGGCCTGCCCCTTTGAACTTATAAGGAGAGCCCCAGAGCTGACAGCGTCAGCTTAAAAGGCTCTGAGAGACAACAGAGCGTACAGTTATTATTGTGAATAGCTGTTTACAGTTGTGCCTCGTTTTAAAAGTGGTAGAGAGTGTTCCCAGGGGGAAGAGTGCTGAATGAAGTTGACTTCAACAGACATGTAGATGGAGGGAACAGAGGTGATGGGGAGGTGTTGGTATGGTGTTAAGGAGAGATGTGCAGATACTAGTAGATTTTGCATAAAGAATGGACATAGATTTTTTTTTAACACATTGCAAGAGGGAGGAGCAGGGAGATGTATAAGACCTGTGTGGACTGCTGTGTGCACAAGATGCAATCTGAAAGACATGGGAGGCTGAAAGTTGATATGAGGATGGCATTGGATGGTAGTCTCTAGAATGCCTGTGGAAATCAAGAAGAGAAAACCAGTAAAGGGAAAACAAAGCAATAAATGGTGGAAGTTAAAAAAAGGAAGACTGATGCATAGGGTTCAGGAGCTCTGGGTGGTTACAAGATGACTGGGACGTACATCTGACGTGCTTTGGGATCATCAGAAAGAAAGCGAGAAGACTCTTTCTTGATCTTTCTCTTCAAGCTATGATTAAATGTTCATCCTTTGCAGATTTAGAGTATGTCTGACATAATAGGTTAGACTGAAATGACTTTTTAATTCTCAGTGTTTGCTAAGTATGATATGTCATTTGTAATATTTGCAAGTTGGCCCTCTAGTGGGCCCTTCGGCTGGCTATCATGAGTCCTGATCACAATCTGCTGCTACAGGTTATAATAATGCTTTTGGTACACCTGGTATATTCCAGACATAGAACCGAGGACAAACCGAGGAACGTACTGGTTTCCTGATTTTGTTTTTAGAAGTAGTCCGAGACATTCAACAAAAACTTGCTGAAATGGCTCTTCAATAACTGGGATGGGTAAGTAAGTGTAAGTAAGTCACCCTTCTTAAATCTATTCAACTTTACTTAAGTTGGATTTAAAGTGAAGTCTTCCAACTTAAGCTCCATTATGACACCCTCACAGACAAGAAAAAATTGCCAACCAGAAAAGTACAAAGGTCAATACAAGCAACTTACCCAACACAATATAAACAAATTACTCAACATACGACGAAAAGAACAAACAACAAAAAAGAATGGACAAGCCCCCAATTCATGAAACAAACTTACAGAAGCCACAGAACCACTGAATTCTGATGTGGTGTCCCAAAGATTTACACCACCTACCTGGTGTAAAAACAAATGTCTTCGTCTGAGCTTGCAGAATGCTGTATGAAAAAATGGGATTGCAGCTGTAGCACCTCTATCTGGTGTTTGTAAGGCTTTGTTTCTAATTAGCCATCTCCTTTGCCATTGCTGCTGTTTTTGGTGGCACCCAGTAATCGTGATCAGGCCCTGCTTTTTCCATCTCTGCCTCAGAGTCGACATTCAGTTCCATTGAAGTGATCGCTGCTCCCAAACATTCACTGTGGGTATTTTGTAGTCATCCCATGAAAACAGTGAGTGATAGAGCTCCCTTTTTCAGTTTCCTCAGTCATCCAGCAGTCACAACAAAGACTCCTCACTGAAGTGCCTGCTACGTACGCAGATGTTTTTTGTGGGACTAAAGTTGTCCTTGTGGATGTTGATTAGCCACTGTGTTCTAACAACAGTATCAACAGGAAATTAATGAACGCTAATCTCCAAATTATAGAGAGAGGAATTTGCCACGCCTCCTTCTATTCATGTCAAGTTACCATGTTTAAGGGTTTTCATGTTTATTTCCTCTTCATCAAGTTTTTCATGTTTAGGATGCTTCATGTTTTCTTTTAAGTTTTCCCAGTTTAGGTTTTGTTTAGCTTTGCATTGTTTCACCCTTTTATTTTGTGCTGTTCTATCAGCCTCAATAAACGTCGCGTTTTTTGTCAATATCAAGTTTAGTTTTGCGTGACTGCAATTTGGTCCTCTTCCACTCCTCACACAGTCAGCTTCGCAGCCAGACTGTGACAACAACTTTTTTTTTAACTTGCTGAAATGCCAGTTGCTCTCCTCTAACCCTAAATCTGCTCATCCTTACATGTTTCTATAAGCAGTGCAGTAATACTTAAACTGGAAATAGCCAACAGGAACTACTCAGGCACGCACTCGCATTCCAGAGTGTGATGCCATATTGTCCACAGAATGCACGAGCAGTTCATTATATCCAGAAAAGCCAGAATCTTCAAAGGAGAATAATAAAAAGTTACCATAATAATAAATCAAATAATAAGTCTGACAAATAATTGTAGTGCGCCTCAATGCAATTGCATTGGCACAATGAATAAAAAAAAAATAGAAGCATTACACACACAGCTTGAAAGCAAGACAGCTGCTGCAGATAAATAAGTGGTGTGAGAGGAAAAGCTCTGTACAGCAGTTTGATATTTTAAGCTCTGTGGGAATGTGTGAGTCCGTTATCAGTGCTTTACATTACTGTTGTTATTTTGCCTTAGTTAACTGTTGTCACTGAAAGCATATTTCTCTTGGCTCTTTACTGGAAACTGGAGCATGGCTCCATTCCACGGGCATCTTCATCTCAGTGACTGTATAAAAGTGTCCATCTCCTGTAATCAATGACTTCAGCTTGTCAAGCCGAGAGGATAACAGCTCGCAGCTTTTTCCTTGTTTGAGCATGTGCATTGTAAATCAGTGTCTAACAGGAAAACGTTGGGAGATTAGCAGGCTAGGAAAGCTAAAGCTGGCTCTGTTTTCACTGTTCTGAGATCAGTTACAAACCACATTTTGTGTGGAACAAAACTAGCATTAGCAAATAGACAGTTTTTTCCTTCCTGACCAATTTGGAGTGCAGTGTGAAACTCTTAATAAGTCCTTTAGCACATTATCAAGGGAAAACGTGATAGTTTTAGCCTTTTAGTTTTGATAATTTATGTGCATTTTGCCAATAATACACCCATATGGAAAAGAAATAGTAAAAACTTATGAAAGACTTACATAAGACGAGGCCTACTTCATATAGTGAATCATATAAGACTTATATGATTTACTCATGAAAATGGCCACTTTCTCATTACATTTTTATATATTGTTTTAGTAAGTATCCAAAAACATACAAATTTCATTGATATGATTTTTCAAGGGATCTTGTATCTGTTTTTACTCTTGTATGCTTTTCATACAAGTTTCACACAAGACAGATACTAACTTTATAAGATTTATATAGATCTTTTCCATATGGGCAGTTTTAAGTGTAGCGTTTTATTGCTTATTCTTTTATGTTCTTTTTTTTTTTTAAGGAATGGTTCTAAAAAATACATTGACAGCTAATAATAAAAATGTTTTGCTAATATGGTAGATATTTATTTAACTATCCATGCATCCATCTTCTTCTGCTTATCCGGGGTGGGTTGCTGTATTTAAGTATACAGACAAAAACAAAAAACAAAAAAACAAAACAGACAGCACAAAACATTATACTTTAAGGTAGTTCTTATAGAGAGCTTTTTTACTCTTCCTGAGCACTCAAAGCACTTTATCTGTGCTTATTGGGTCTCGCCCAAGCATGCAGTCTGGAGTAGCCAAGGTTTTAAACCAGCAACCTTCTGCTTTACCACCTGAGTTACAGTCACCCTATGTAACAGCCAGTGTTGTTTTTGTTTTTTGAATAAAATTTTATGCCTGAAACTAAACTTGGAATGAATACAGAACCCATTAGTGGTTAGAACAGATGAAGAATGCTGCAAATGTAATATTTTAGCATTGTTGATTGAGTGGGTTACTGTTCCCGTGTCCTGCTGGGCCCCCAATTTGGGCTCGTCAGTCGGGACATTGGGGGCTGTTGACATGGGTCCTGGGTCTGCTTTCCTCACCTTGCGGTCTCAATCACCTCTTCACTGCAACAGCTAAATTCTGTTTGGTTGTGTACCTGTCTCAGTTTTGTCTTTTAGGTGCTGTTTGTTTATTGTGTGTTTGACACAGATCTGTTTGGTCTATCAACGACTTTTGTCTTTCTCTCTCTCTCTTTTTGTCCCTTTACTTTTTCAATTCCTCCTTCTTGTCTTTATGTTATTATCTTCTCCTGTCTTTCACCAGCTCTGACAAAAAAAAAGAATGTATCCTTATTTTTCTCAAATAATTATTCCTTTAATCAGCTACAGAGAATTTTTAATCAAGTACATAAGGTAACATCATAAATACAGCAACAGGATTATATCAGTGTATTAAACCATCAGTCAAAGGAGGGGCTTTATTTATGTGGGAGAGATGCATTAAAAGCAATATACTGTAACTGGAAGCCCCCAGCTGTAACCGAAGCATCAGAGAGGAACTTCAGTGTCATCACGTTCCCTGGAAAACATCACAAACAAATGTTTTGTATTGCTTTAAATCCAAATGTTTCTTTGTGTTCTTTTGATGTGAAAATGTGAGGGCTCTCACCTGTGCTGATTATATCATCTGGCAAATAATCACCACAGAACCTGGAAATAGATTTTATAAAGTCAGACACTTTCTTGCATTGTTTTTCTTGTAATTAAAAGATTTGGCATTTGAGGCTGTGAAAATGTTACCTTGGGTTCTTAAAACATTTAACTGACATTTTTCCTAAATTCGGACATCTTCTGTGCTAAATAACTACCCATCTAGTTTTTCTCACCTCCCAGCAAAGCCCGATACGTCATCGTAGCTGTCGTAAACCTCCAAGTAATCTGCCAGACACTCTGTATCATCCTCTACATCAAACTCCATGAAGTGGAGGCGGATCTTCTGGCCCAGGCGGACTCGGATGTGCCAGTAGCAGATCTGTTCATCTTCATACTCCTCAGGGAACCCAGGAGACTGGATGATCTTCTGCTGCTCTGTCAGGACCCCGCCACACTCCTTGGCTATAAGAAGTGACATGAGTGGATCAAGGTTTTCAGAAAATATAATATGAGAATATATTTATATAAAGGAAATAAAATTCAGCTATTACTCTAAATTTTTTATTTCTGTTTAATCAGTCTGAGAACTAGCAGCTATAAACACCCCCAACCTTCACCATAATAGATTACTGTCTTCTTCTTTCTTTTTTTTTTTGCATGAACCTTTAGAGTGCTAGCTGACTATAACTGGGACTAAACTATTAAACACTCCATGTTTGCTAGTTACAAAGTTACACTTTGCTTTCTAAAGTAATGCATAACATTAATCACATTATATTTTTCAGCATGCAGTATTTAGTACATGTATGTGTACACGTACTTAATTCAGTAATTACTTTACAGTCACAAATGTCCTTACTCGCATCACAATGGTTCTTCAGTTATCTTAACCCTGGGTGGACTGAAATAAAATTCAAACAAATCTGCCTTTTTGATTTCAGTTCATTTTCAGTAGAAGGAAAATAGTGGAGTAGTCTACATCTGTTGTGTAGGTAAGAAGCGATGTGTAATACTTTATTATACTCATTACTTTTTTGAGAATTTACTCAAACATGGTTACAGTTAGTTTAATACTTTAAGTCAACATCTTTCACAGCTCACCGAGCTCAGCTGAATGTTCCACTGGTAAAAACTGTTCTTTGGTGGTATTCTTGTGCTGGGCACTACAGAACATAACCTCAATACAGCAATTCTGTATCACTTTAATAGCAAGGCAAGCATCTGTTATCGTAGGGTACACCAGCACTGAAGAAGGCTGGTAGGAGCTCTTGCAGTACATTGATATATGGTGGCTTTTGAAATTAAAATCAATGTTCGCTGCATATTTCCCTTCTATACTTTATTTTACACCTGTAAAAAGCAGCACATGACTATTCTAGAATATACTCATGCAATATATGATTTTACCTACTTTAAAAAAACGGATTTGACTTTACAAAAAGGTAACTGGGTAATATAACCCAATGGGGAGGAAAAATGTAGTGTCAACAATTTATTCTTTTAGTCTGTTGCTGGGACTGTGCCTCAGCATATGAAACATTTAAGTTTGGGATGTCCCTTTCATGTGAGCTCTGAATAAATTCAAAACAGAGAAAAGGGATCCTGTTGTTGAGCAAGACAAAAATCAAACACACATGTTGAGACGGTGACAATCACTGCTTTGAGCGACACAAAATTAATGTCTTACAGAATCTTTCGTTTTTTGTTCAGATTTGCAACAGTAAGCTAACATCTATCAAAGGGCACAGTTTAGCCAAAATTTCTGATCCAGACATGGTGAGAGGGATTCCACAGCTGGCTGACCTGGTGATCTAAACTGCCAAATTTTGGGATGAGAGAACTATAACCAGTTTCATAAACTGGTTTAAATAAAATTAATATTTTCTAAAAGAAACATTAAATTCCATCAGTATTTTATTATTCTGCATATTAGTGTGTGTATTGTCATATATATTATATAAGACAACATGTTCTTAGCTAGGAGTAAGAGAGCAAGAGACAGTCCTGCAACAGTTTGTTTTCTACTAAAGTGCCACTTAACTGTTGCTTCTTTCTAAGGTTGTCTCAATTCCAATTCTTCATTACGTATTTAGTGGTGACTTGAACAAAATTTCACCAAGGATACAAATTTTGATGTGTGTGTATATACACACACATACACAGGCATCATGACCACCAAGAGGTGAAATGAATGACGCTAATTATCCCTTGATCGTGACACCTGTAAGTAGGTGAGATATATTATGGAGCAACTGAACATTTCCTCAAATATGGAGGTTGATCAAGCCTTGAAAGCAGCTAATTCCTACAGTTTTTCTACGTTTCTGGGTTAGTTACAACCCCTTTGCCTGCATAAAAGCAGTGTTAGAACACACTATGGTACCAAACCCTTGTATCAGTTGAACAGTACTCCACTGCAGAAAGTAGTGTGTTGCTACAAAAATGGCAAGAAAAAAGGCAATTAAAAATTGAAAAGAGGCAGGCCATCATGACACTTAAAAAGGTCTTTTCTATAGAGAAATTTCAAAGAAAGTCAAGGTGTCAGTGAGTACAGTTTCCTTCACCATCAAAAGGCACTCAGAAACAAACTGTGACAGGAAGAGGTCTGACAGACCCAAAGACACCACTGAATCAGAGGTCAAGTTTCTGAGAGTTAACAGCTTACATGATTGGCGGGCTCACAGGACAACAGCTTCAAGCACAGCTTAATAGTGGTTGTAGTAAGCAAGTCTCAGTTTCAGCTGTGAAGAGAAGACTTTGAGCTGCAGGTTTGACAGGACGAGTTGCAGCAAGAAAGCCATTACTAAGACGTAAGGCAAAGAGCCTTGCCCAGGCCATGAAACACCATCATTGGACTACTGCAGACTGGAAGAAGGTATTATGGACTGATGGATCAAAGTTTGAAATCTTCATTTCATCATGCAGGATCTCTGTACCCCGTGAAGTAGGCGAAAGGATGGTTCCACAGTGTGTGGCGTCAACTGTCGAACATGGAGGAGGAACTGTGATGGTCTGGGACTGTTTTGCTGGATTGAGGGTCGGTGAACTTACAGAGTGAGAGAAAAACTAAACCAAAACGGCTACTACAGCATTCTGCATTGGCATGCTCTCTGATATGCGTTTAGTTGGTCAGGGGTTCATCCTACAGCAAGATAATGACCCAAAACATAAGTCCAAGCCAGAACTACCTCAGGAAAAAAGAACAAGAGGGTAAGCTTGAAAACATGCTTAAACAAACAGTCACCGCAGTCTCCAGACTTAAACCTCATCGAGCTGGTTTGGGATTAACTGGACAGAAGGGTGAAAGCAAAGCAACCTACAAGTGCCACATTTATGGGAACTTCTGTTAGAGATACCGGAAAAACTTTATGAAGAATATTTGATGTCTATTGTAGAAAGAATGCCACGGGTGTGTTCAGCTGTTACATCTGCCAAAGGTGGCTACTTTGATGAGTCAAAAGTTTTAGTGTGCAAATTTATTTGGTTTTTTAGGTTTTTCCGATTGCTTATTTGTACTATGCTTTTATTTCAGAGTACAATGAGACATTAAACTGGAGAGAAACTAAACTTTCAATAGAAAATGATGCAGCATTATTCAGGGTCAACATTGAGCTGTTAGAGCTCATGAGCCAGAATGTGTTTTAGTTATCTGTTATTCATCAGCTCCACTGGCATCCACCAGGTTTATTCATTTTCTGACCAATACTGAAATTATGGTTGTGAGTCAAGATAAAAAATGGTCCCACTATGGTCTCATCTGCACTAGTTGCCTTTATGGTCCTCCATGGTTGACACAAAACTGTGCTAAATCTGAGGCACCTCAAGATGACAGCAGTAAAGATAAACAGTGGTAAAGCTGTAAAGGTTTTAATCTGTACTGACTCACTAAATAAACAATATGCAGAGCACTGACCAGACTCTATCCATGAATGTGCAGCTGTGTTTTTAAGCACCAAGTATTGTGCTGTGTGTCTAGTGATACAAATCCTGTTTATATATACTGACTTAGCAGGTTCCATGTTTTGAGGTTACTGGAACATGGTGCAAGTTTTACCAGTATCCAAATGGATGAGTTTAAGTAAAATTATAAACTGTGCAGTTGTTATGAAGGTTAAAATTAGCTATTGATGATAAAACTGGTTTTGGTTAAAGGCTGTAAAAATGTTTATTTCTACTGTAAACTTTTTCTATTTTAACATAGGAGTCTGTCTCACTTCTGGAGCCAACCTCAAGTGATCTCCAGAGGAATTGTTTTTGGCACATCTACATTTGTATCTTTTTGGCAGCTCTGCTGCTGCTTCATAACCTGGTGATAATTCTATGCGGGACTGCCACTAAGAGCCACCCTTTCCAATTATACATAGTCATTTGATTAATGAATGATGTTAAAATATTAAACAGTGCACAACAGAAAGGGAACGTCATACTCACAGTTTGGGTTGTAGCAGTAAACATCCCATTTCTCACTTTTGTTCAGCCTGTATCCGTAGTCAATTATGCCAACCTTCCCAAAACCACAGTTGGATCCGGATTTAACGATTGGGTAGCCAACGCGTCCTTTGTCAAACCATCCAGCAGCGCAGACATGAAAGCCTGAACATGAGAAGAAATATGTTTTTTTCCCCAACTATCCCCCATGAGCTGTTGATAATACTGACACAAAGAAACTACTGTATGCTACAAAGTATGAGAAGTCTTTTAACTCTGCTAAGAACCAGAGAACAGCTGGTCAAAACCTGTTGGGGACCAAGATTTGGCTGTTTTTCCTATGTGTGCACACACAGAGGAATTTAAGTTAGAGTCACAATCAGCAGCCCCCCCAGAGCAGGCCAGATAAAACATGGCCTCCTGGGTAGACTCCTGTGGAGAAACTCAGCTGTAATAGCTGACAGTAAGGCTGATTGTAAGGCCAGAGGCAGAGTCCATTTCTGTGCTGTGGGAACAGTGACACTACCCACCAAAGAAGTTGCTAACAGACTTTTACAATATATAGGGAGTGTTTAAAATTAGGCTAGATGGGAGATGGGATTAAGGCAACAGGCACCCATAGAAACACTCATGGAAAGAATTGTTTCACTCACTTCTTCCTTTTGACCTTTACCATGTCAGCACATGCACCACTTTTCCTACAAGTTAAAAGCATTCCAGGCGGTTAAGATGTTACATCAGGATGTTTGATGGACTACACATTAAGGAAGCGCCTGCATGTGTTTTGAGTGAATCACTTCTGATGAATTACAGTCCACACACACTTTCTTTCTCTGGAAGGAACTCCGTGTGTGTGTTGTGTTTGCGGATGAACTGCTGCAGACCTATTTGACGAGCTGCCTCCAGTTGTTCGTAAGTGGCCAGCGTCCCTCCCTCATACTTGCAGACAGCCTTGGCCTCTTTATACGTCAACTGGTATCTTCCTTTGCGTGATTCCCGGTGGTAAACTCCAGCTGCTTGTTCTGTCAAAGACAGAGAACAGAAAAGGAAGTCTAAGCCTTGGGATTCTCTGCATAAAGAGATAAAGACTAGGTCATCTACATAGCATAGTCATTTTGTGCCTGAGGCATGTTTAAAAGGACCCAGTGGTTACAGCCAATTTGGACACCATGTTTTTATTGTGAGAGAGAATGAAAAAGACTGTGTGATTCTTTCTCTCTTTCTTTTTCAAATTGGAAATTGGAAGGCCACCAACAATTTCGTCCTATCAACAGGGAGTCTTCTGCTGATCCTGTGCTTTTACGCATGCTTGACTGCAAAACTTGGCAGAAAACATTCTAAATTAGCCAACAGTTGATATTTTGATCTTTTAATGAATGTAATGTTTTTACAATAATTAAACTCAGTGCTACAGTAGCCTTTTCAACATGTCGGCTCAGACTGGTGATATCCAGCAGTCTACATAGTACTACATCAGTATGTTCTGTAACAATGACTGACTTAAAAGTTCATATAAACATGTAACCAAGTAACAAATATTGTATGAATTCTTTTTCTTCAGTCTTGCTTCTGTATGAAGGACTGAAACTGCCTAAATCAAAACTAAGTAAAGTTGGAAACATAGGAAATAAATGAGTAAATAAATGAATAGAATTTTATGATTTTATTTTATGAAGATATACAGACAATAAATGGCATACAAATTCATCATTCATTTATCTATCATTTATTATATTGAATCTATTTAAAGTATTTAAATTTTTTTAATTCATTAATCTATATTTTCTTTCCAAACAAATGTTCAGGTACACACACACACACACACACAACACAATAAAACACACACACACACACACACATATACACATTCACATACAAACACACACACACACACACATATATGTATGTATATTAAAACAGCAGTTTGTTTGATTAGCATTATTGCAGACTCCTCAAAACTCCTCAGTAACATTATTAATGTCACAATAATGGAAAGCAATCACATTCCCAGATTAGCAGAAACAGTATTGAACTTTCTTGTGATCTGGACATTTTGGAAAGCCCAGAGATGAAGTCATTTCCTCATGTTTACTGGCCTCCTGCAGCACTCCTGCCAGGTCATAAACGTGCAGTTTGGCACAAGGGAAGCAGCTGGACTACTGTATAGCCTATTAATCCTCCTGACAACAAGCCTTTATGTGAAAATAACCTCTGCTGTGGATTAACACAGGAGAAAACGTTCTAATAATCACAGGTAGCTGGAGGTTGAACTAGTTTTTATGAATAACCAAAAACTGACTTCGCAGCTCTAAGGGGATGCAGTTATCTGAACTGGATAACAGTTTCTGAAAAAACATTTCAATGTTTCTAGCTACCACAGCACGAAAAAAAGGAATCTTTCAGTCTTACCTAGCCAAATTGAATTATGAAAAATTCCGTTACTGTAGCTCCATGCCTCCACCTCCTTTAGCACAAACCCGAGTAACCAAAGAAGAGCCAAGACACGCATCCTGCAGCCCTCAGTGCACAGCTGTTCTCTCCAGATGTTTCCAGTAGTTCTCTCCTATGCCCCTCTGCTGCTTCTGGCTTTATATACCAAACGCTGACTGCTGGTGCCTCCCAGGAGAGGTGGGAGGTATCAAGTAGTCTGGTGTGAGATAATTAACTGCAGCCAGTGACTACTTTTACAGTATCCAGCACAAATAAGGATAAATGCTGGAGTTAGTACTGTTTGTCTGTTCACTACAACAGACGTTTGTGTTGTCAGAAAAAGACCTTCTTAAAAATAAAGCAAGTCAATTCAGAGGTTTTGTAAAGGGTTAGACTTTGTGGAAATGTGTTTAACAACAGAGGAGCGTGTAAAGTTATATTTACACACTGCATAATAAAAAGTCAGAGAGCACTTGAACTATCTTACCTTTGATTTTTGATGTGGGTTGATTATTTTGGTTTGCAGTCACCTTTGTTATATCATTTTGTTCTAAACAAGTTTGTGTGTCAGTAAGGACTGTTTACATGAATTTTTAATCCACAAAGACCAGATTTGTGTTCCTTTTATTTTTTGAGCAGTATATTTAATGATTTAAACAAAACAGTTGTTGAGTTTTAAAAGTCATTTATAAATAAAATACTGTACATTACTGTATATAAGAATTCATTATGAGAAAGACTTACACTGCCTTAGAAAACATGTAGGAGTCATTCAAACTGATAACACTTTTAACATTGTTGCTTTAATTTTTATTAATGTGGCTGTCATGCTCCAGCATACTGTATATTTCTCTGTGAGTGTCATCAGCATTAGCTAGGTGTTTGTATTCTCACGTGAACAGTGAACTAAATAACTAATTATAAAGTTTTCAATTATAAAGATGAGAGTTTCGTGAAAAGTTGTGTGCTGTGTTTTTAGATTTTAGCCCAACTCTCACGTACAGGATCAATTCCAACACTTAGTGCCAAAAACTAGAGTTCCTCTAATGACTGCTGAAGGCTGGTTCAAAATTGAGTCAGTCTCCACTGAACTCTGTGTTTGTGTGTGTTGTGTTTGTGAGAGAAATACACAACTTTACAGCATGTTGAATTCAAGAACAAAAAAAATCTGTTTGGATCTTTAACGCTAATTTCCTCCTTTAAGACAACTGCACAGTGGGGGATAACTACATACGTATATAACTTAAACATTTGTGTTGTGGCAAGGCTTAATGTTAAGGTTGTGACTACTTGACTGGTAGGTGTCCCAGCCTGCAAAAACATGTAGCCACTGTGACATTAGACATTGTTTTAGGACACAACGGGCTCACATTGTGGAGCTTCAGTATTACTGCACTGGCCACAAGTACTTTATTTTGTTTTTTTTAACAAAAAGTGGCCAATGGATTCAATGAAATCAGCACTCAGAGTTAAATATAGTGCTTAATTTAAGTATAATACTATGTTTAACAGTAGCACAAACCTACTGTGAAAGTTTCCAAAACATTTGTGAGTGTAACCCTTATTAAAGAAACACCAGTACCCAGGAGGTATCCATTAAATATATGCACAAATTGCAAACAATAAAAAATAAGACAGACTTGTTTTATTTATTTAATTATTTTACCCTGAAGATACTTTACTAAAGCGGAGAGTCCACATTGAAGATGATTCACAGCTGCATGGTGACCAAGTCCACAGCAAGTCAAAGACGTGATGGAGCAGCACAACACGAAGTGGTCAAGTCCCGAGGTAAACTGTTTTTTCGAAAAGTGCGCAGTTGAGATACAACTGACAATTTAAAGTAAAGCATATGGTTGGTTGACTGATGACAGGGTAGTAAAAACGTTTATGGGTTACCTAGGCAACTGGAGCCTGTAATATTTACTAGTAACTGACAGTCAAAGTAATTCATTACGTATGAATCACTTCCTGGTTATCTGGACTAATTTTCAGAAAATTCTGAGTAAAACCACAGCTCTGTTTCTTTCTGTTGCTATGAAATGGGAAAAGTATACTTTACATTCGATGCACGTTAAAATAACTGTGATGCACTGATGATGAATTGCTGATGAGGCCATTCACCAGTTTTTCAAAGCGATCAGGACCCGTCATATTTTTAGTTACCGGTAGTTTTCTGAGTTTAGCAAAACCTGCTTTTTTTCCCCCTAAAATGCTGTGTCATAAACCAGTGGGTGGTGTCACGGGCCTGCGTGATGGTGCCTCTATCTTTTATATTCACTCATTCAACATAGGAAAAGGATTGCTTGTTCTGTTTCTCTGCAGTCCTGTCAGCAAAGTTGCTCAATAGCACATGCCACAGAGGGGAGTTTGATGTAACAGCATACAGTCCTGTGTGGGGGTTTCCAGATGTTCGTTTTGCACAGCTTCAGTCAATGGGCACTGAAGTAAAATTGGAATTGTGTTTTCACAGCAATTTAGGAATAATTCTTATACATTTCTTAAGAGCCACATCAAGGACAGCCAAGAAGTTTTAGAAACCTAGAGCATTTTGAGGATTTGAATATTTGCCTAGCAACATTTATTATTTTGACTACTATTAAACCATAAAGCTGTAATAGTAGGCCTAATATATTTGATTTCACTTTCAATTCTATTTTATATACATATCACCAAATCACTGCAACAGTGGTGCTTTATATTAATGGTAAATGGACAGGTTTTTATATAGTGCTTTAAACAACATCCCTACTTCACCCACACTTCTTTTACACCCTAGTGCTTTCTATATAACATTGACACTCCAGTTAACACATCAGAGATCAACTTGGGGTCACCTGCCACCACCCCAGATGGCTGCCCCTCCCTAAACCTGCAGGAGATTTCTTTCTGTTAAAAGGGAGTTTTTTCTTCCCCCTGTCACCAAGCGCTTGCTTATAGGAGAGTATCAGATTGTTGGGTTTTCTTTGTATTACTCTAGGGTCTTTACTTTGTAATAATAATAATTATTGTAGGCTTAAAACCTACCAACCAGAACACGCACAATCTCGTCTGATCTCGGAAGCCAAGCTGGCTTTGAGAAGGCTTTGATGCGAGACCACCTGGGAATACTAGGTGCTGTAAACTTGGGGTGGCTGTAGCTCAGGAGGTAGACAAGGTCATCTACTAATTGGAAGGTTGGTAGTTTGATTCCTGGCTTCTCCGGTCTGCGCGCCAATGTATCCTTGACTGAGATACTGAACCACAAGTTGCTCTCCAATACTTTCATGACTGTGCAGATGTTAGATAGAAAGCACTTGGGTGTAAAATTACAGTCTGTCACAATCTGTTGAGGATGGCGGAGAAAGGACAAAACACACACTGTTAAAGAGAGACAAAAATAATAATAACAAATGATTAAAGGTGAAGTGACATATAAACACATACAGAGTGAAAAGAGGTCAGTGAAAAAGAAAAAGTGCGTGTAAGTGCATAACTAAGGAGGTTTTACAGTCCTGACTTTGAGCTTTACAAAAAAGGAAAGTTACAAATACACGATGAAACCAAATACCTGCATGCTGGCTGTGGGACCTTCTTACCACATAATAAATGCCCCGAGAGACATTTTTCCTCTCTTTGATACTCACCAGCTTGAATACAGTGGAGTGAAATCCTAATGGTCCACTCTGAATGGCATTGTCAGTTCTCAATCAAATGATACACATCTTTGTCAACCACAATGCATAAATCATTTTAGGATATCCAACAGCAAAACAGTTCCTTACTTTATGACGGCAATACCTGCTTAGCAGTGTACTGGTCTTTTACCTTTTTAGTCATCTATGGAAGTAAATGCTACTCTTAGCTTGTTAATGTTGCATCATGAGACTCCGAAGAAGAAATTCGAGATTATTGTTTGTTACTAGAAAAAGAACGGGACGTTAAAGGGTTAAACAAGGTATCTGTTTAGGATTTTTTTGTGTTGAATGGCAAAGCGACAACTCACTGAATAAAATATAATAAACATAGTTAGGTATAGTTAAACATAGTCCATGGTTTACAGGAAGCACTCTACACCAAATCCAGTCACTGACACCCCCATAAGCAACATGATATCGCTTAACCTCAGAATCACACACACAATCACGCCAATGGCTTCCAGGCAAAATTGTCTGAATGGATTCCAGATCTGGGAGGAAATCATGTATAGGTCTTAATTCTCCATGTGCCCCTCCCATTCCATCCCACACATGGAAAGTCCTTCTCAGGCAACATAATTGTGTCATACTGTACATCACAGCCACGTTTAACCACGAGATTCATCATCATTTCCATGTGTTTTACAACTGCAGCAGCAAAAGTGGTTACACTGCTCAGAGTGAGTAGTCTGCGTCATGATGAAATAACAATAAAAGTGTACTAAATTATTTAGACTACTGACATCATGTCTGTCATGAGGGCGAAAAAACATGTTAAATGTAAACAGAAAAAAGGAAGGGCAACACAATGCTGACCACACAGAGTTATTTTTTTAATTTAGCATGTATCTAAACCTTAAAGCATCTTTTTTTCATGACCAAAGCAGAAAATAATGTGGCCATGGTGTTTACACATGCTACAAATGCTACAAAAACATAACCAATTTAAAAATTTTAAAAAATCTAACTCAATGCAAACTGGTCACTTAAATCTGTTTTGATTAAGCTGTAAACACAAATCACAAACGAGCTAATTCCACGTAGAATTCATTCATTTGAAAAATGAATGAATGAATTACTCTTTCACACAGGGCCAGGTAAGTCTGAGCAGTTTTTCTCCATTGATAAATGAGATTATTATTTAAAATCTACATTTTGTATTAGGTTAGGTTAGATAAGAGTAACTTAGGTTACCCTTATCTAACAATAAAATCTGTCTAATGATCTGAAACATAAAAGTGTGACAGTGGTGGCAAGATGGAGCAGATTAGAAAAGAATATGTAAGAGGGACCGCTCAGGTTAAGCAGGTTGGAGACAAAGTTAGAGAAGTGAGGCTGAGTTGGTTTGGATATGTGCAGAGGAGGAGAGGAGGGATATATTGGACTGAAGGTAGAGTTGCCAATCAAGAGGAAAGGATTCGTGGATACAGAGGCTTCTGTGACAGAACAAGATGTTAGAGAGAGGGACAGAGATAGGATGATATGGAGGCAGATGATCTGCTGAAGGAGGTGTAAAAGAAGAAGCGTCCATCAGCTTGATTCCCAGTGGCTCAGAGATACTAGAAATGAAAAACCGAAGTAAGTTTATTAAAAAAAATGAAGGCTAGGCATGTTGTTCACTGCTAAGTGTTCTCAGACGAGAGTTAACACTGGAGTGACATTTGGCCAGGATGCTGACGTCTTTTCGACCTTTAATACACATACAGTAGTACTAATGCTGAGCAATGATGTGTTGATCATAGTGATGATGTGTTGGTGCTGCTTTTTCAAGCTTACTGTTGTTACTAAGAACATGCTGTCACCAACATAAAACAAAAGATCAGGTCAAATGGTGTTACCTGACCTTCTGAGGAACTTCAATTTGGAAACGATCAGCAGTTCCTGGAAATTTTGTCCCTGAGGACGTGTTGAGTAATTACTCCATTATACCCTCTCCACACATGTCAGACACATTTCTGGAACAGAGGTAGTTTTATTTCTCAGAGGTCTGTATAACTGTCAACTACTTCCACATGTACATCAAATACAACAGACCCAGATTGGTAAAAGATGGAGTGATGGAGAGGCAGACGCAGGAGGACAATCAAGCTTTGTTTCTGGTTTATTCACCCTGTTTTTCTTACGACTGTGCTAACTGACTTCCATGACTTCACTTTTTGGCAAAATTTATGTCAAAATACAGCTAGTGGTGGTCAGGGTGTTCCTCTTTCTGGTGGTCTATGACACACAGCCACTTATACTCATACAGAAGTTAGTCCACAGACAGGCAGTAGGTTGGACACAAGGAAGAACAGCAAATTGCCAGAAAGCCTGACTGTGACTATTAACAGAATAGTCTGCCACCGACAAAGGTAAAGAGGGGAGTCCTTAGAGTGGTGGAAGTGATTAACTGGTTCGACTCAAACAGCAAAAAAATGAAGGGAACCAGAAAAAACAGTGATTTTGGCAGTTAGGAAGGTTCTAACTGAGTGAAGTTCCAGAAGTATCTGCATAGCAGCCATAAAAAGAGCAAACATGCTTCAGTGTTTCCTTTACCATTTCTTTAAACAGCATATACCACAGGTATCAAAGATATGGTCGATGTATTTTCATACATTTTACAGATTATTCTGCTAATAAAGACCTCCACAATGGCCATGCATACTACAGGACAGTAATTAAGTAATAGATTTCTCTGAATTAACAGAAAGGTTCTGTTTTATAATGACAGGGCAGTCTAGACAATGAGCTACCACACTTTTTCTGTAATTTTATTTCTTAAAATGTAAGCTCCAAAAGTATATATTTTGTATATATGTATATTGTAAATGAAAGATTTCTTTCATTTACTACAGCAGCATGTGGAAAAATTTAAGAGATACTGTTGAACTTGCACTTCTTTTTCTTATATTAATCTTGAGGATTAAATGTGTAGTTAAACCTCTTTCCACCGATCGACAAGGGAGGAGCAATGGACCTTAGTACCCAGATTCTCTGGATACTTAGGTTATCTTCTCCTCAGTCTGTATGAACTCTCACATCTTTCACTGACCTCGTGGCATTCACCATCTACGTCAACGAAGTGATTAGGAAAACTTCACTGCTTCATCATCTGTATCAAACATTTAGAATGAACAGATGTGTGTGAAGCCAGGACCAACTGATCAGTGACTTTGAAAGAGAGTGGAGTCATTTTTATTTACGTAGAATATTTATAAGTGCTTTCCAAGTGTCCTGGGGGGTGATTGGCAGAACCTCTCAAGCCCCAAGGGTCTTTCTGAGGTTCCTGCTCGAAAATGACGTCTAAAATGAAATGCATTTCTCTGCAATTTTAAACTCTGTGTAAACAATCTTGGTTTTAAAATAAAGCTAACACTTGTGAGATTTTATCAGAGGTGTAATATTACAACAGATGTTACTGTGTCAAAGTAACTGAGGCTGGATTTTATTGGATAAAACCACTTTGAAAATATGCTTCAGAAAACAATAGGCTCCAGAAAACCAAGAGTCAGCAAATGGACAATATGCATGCAAAGATTGATGCTGCTGAAGTGAAACAGAAATGTTACAGTGGGTTTTATAAACTCATAGTCAGGTATTTTGCCATTTAGCACATTGTGGCACCATCTGTCAGTTCAAATTTCATAGGTATTGAAAAGCAGAAATGATTTAACTTTATTTAAACAAAAAATGCTCGTTTTTTGAATATTTTTGGAGGAATTACCCAGACACACACACATCGGCCCTTTTTACGCAAAGTTCCCTTTGTGTAATGGCGATTTGGAAATAGGCCTTTTCCCTTTAAAATATGAAGGGCTGTAACTTCAGCTTCTAGTAGCCGATTTGGAATATTTAACCCCTCTTTTTAATCATTTGATCCCACAGAATCTTAATAAATTCACCATGTTTACATCAGTTCCACCAATAAGAACTTGCAAGGTGACAAACACACCCAAAATTTATGACACTTGCCCTCGTCTAATCAAATGTCTGTAACTGGGCCGAAAATTTTTGATGGGTGTGTTCAAGTTAATCTGGAGTTAATCTGAGTGAGAGACTAGCTCTCCACTCCATTACATATTCCATATGCATGGAGTGTGACCCCCCCTTGGTTGTAGCGTTCGGATACTTCTTTAAGACACTCTGGCTAGCTTGGCCACGCCCCAAAGCTTATGTATAAATCAGCTGTGCAGATGTGAAACTGGTGACAATTTGATCATAACGCGTCTCTGAGTGGCCTGAAGCTGGAGCGAGAGGCTCTTACTCAGAGAACCAAGGTTACAGTGTAACCGTACATTCTCTATCAGATCAAGACTATCTCTCCACTCCGTTACATATTCCATATGTACGGGGTAACTCTTTAAGACACCCCCGCAAGGAGACAGTGCAACCGAAACCCTAGAGTGAAAGTGTACCGACAAACTATATACAAATGCAAATATATACACGCCACCGCTGTCAAGGCCCCGCCAAATGCAAAGGTGGGCAGAGGCATCAGTCTGCCAGACGCAAGACTGACGTGAACGAGTCCCACAAGACGCAAGGACTGCAATTAAGCAGCTGCTCATTGTAGCCTGCAAAATGCTAGGCCGACTGAGGAGACAAAGGTTACTGCTGACGGGCACCCAGCACCTGCTCCCCGAAAGAGGGGCTGGCTGCCACGTTCAAGTGGTAAAACCTAGTAAAGGCAGTAGCCAAGGACCATGTTGCCGCCGCACAAATGGCAGAGAGGGAGGGCCCCTTCACAAGGCCAGAGAACTGGCTACCCCATGGATTGAATGGGCCCGCACTCCCGAGGGGAGGGGAACTCCTGCAGAGGCATAAGCCTGCTGGATTGCCTCTACCACCCAGTGGGACAACCAGGATTTGGACTTGCTCAGGATCCCGGCATGGAAGGCAATGAACAGCTAATCCGTTGTCCGAATTGGCCGGGTACGCCTGACATACCGCGGCAAAGATCGGATAGGCCACCAGATGCTAAGCTGACTCTCAGTTCAAGCCCTCAGTGGGAGATTACTGCAGCTCGCCCTACTGGGAGAGGTGGAAGTCGGACAGGGTTTTCGGCAAGAAGGCAGGGTTGTCACATTTGCATTTTCCATGCAAATGTCTATGAAAACATTTTTTACCAGACCATGACAAGTCTTAGTCTCGGAGGCAGCTGGTTTGGTCACACAAAAAACAGTCTCAGAGAGGACTGACGTATCTTTGGATTCTGCAGCTGAAAAGCACAATGGGTTCTAGAATAAGGTTCAGAATATGCAGCCTTAAAGTCCTCAGCTATCCCCCGCCAGAAGCAGTCTTTGACACAGAGGAATCAACAGGATAATAGGCACAGCCTCCACACACTCGCAAAGCGCCTAAGCAGGCCTCGTGACATTTCCTGTGTCACGGTCCTGGGTCTGGTGATCTAGTGCTCAGGTTTTTGAGTTAAGTTATAGCTTCTGAATTATGGCTTTCTGTTTGTATTGTAATTATAGTTCACAGTTCTGTTACGGTGCCTTCCCTGTGCTTTTGTATCTCATGTTTCTGTTATGTTTTCATATCTATTCCTGGTCTCGTCTGTGTGTGTCTTCTCATTACTTCCTGTTTTACTTTGACAGTCTGTGCCCTATGTTAATGTTTCTAGTTTTGCGTCTCACTGGTCCTGTCTGTTAATTAGTGTCAGCTGTGTTCCCCGTCCGGTCCTCATTCCCTTGTTTTCCTCTTCTATTTATTGTCTGTGTTTTCATCTGTTTGACGTCTCCTCGTGTCCTGAGTATTCTTAGTTTCTAGGTATCTGTTCCCCAGTTTAGGTTTTAATTCAGCATTTGAAGTTTGTTTTGTCACGTTTGTTGTAATAATGGATTGCATTTATATAGCACTTTTCGAGAACCTCAAATAATGTAATGAGTAATGAGGTTTATCCAGCAATAAAGCTGCACCCTAAATTAACTCTCTGTTTCCTTGTCCTGCATTTTGGGTCCTTCATCCTGCCTGCCGCACAGCACAGCCGTGACATCCTGAGCAGCACAGCGATTGTCTCGGGTAAGGGGCCCACAGGCGATCTGCTCCCGGCCGTGCATAGCAGCAAACCCTATGCAGGCAGGGGACCACCGGTGTTGGTGGCCGTGCACCAGGTCTTGGAAATCAGGCAACAGTGGCACCTGCATTCGAGGGCCCTGCAGCTCCATGATATCAAATAGGTCGAACCAATATAGGTCAAACCTAAAGGGAGCCAGCCAGAAGCGGGCCAAGTGGAATTTTCGAGAGAAGAGGACGGACCCAGCGTCAACATCCTCCTGGTGATATTCACTCTTCACCAGCTCAAGCTCAGACGCGGGGCCAAGGGAGGGGCACAGCTGATTTATACGTACCTGGAGTGTCTTAAAGTAGTAACTACATGCCATGACCAAGGATCATACCCCGCATTGGAAGTGGTGGCAAAGGTAAGTCTGATTTTTTGCGTTAATTTTTGTCGAGCATCAGACATATTTGTGGTCTTCTTTTGCAGCTGGTTCAGTGAATTTTGGTCGGAGCGTGATGAAACTTCCAGTGTTGAAATCTTTGAGATCTCTGCTTTTAGAAAATGTATTGTTCACTTGGTTAGCCATGGTTCTGTGCACATAAGGCTCGGTTGTTTGTGTTTATGGACATTTTGTGAAGTGACATACCTGCTCTTTTAATTGTTGTTATTTTCACTGTGTTTGGTGGTCGTAGAAATGGTTTATATGAGCTTTTAGCTGAGATTCTGAGGTTTCTGTGGATATCGTACATGCCCCCCATACCGAGGGCGCTGGGGCTCAACACCTCAGGGACCAGGAGGCAAAATATGAACTTTAAAGAGCCATGATATACTGTGGGGCTGATTTAATTTGAAGATTTACTTACTCCGTGCATCTCCATATATTTATTTATTTTTAATTTCAGTTTTTGTTTCCTCTGGTGCAACCCCCTCTCTCCCTCTTTAAATGGTGAAGAGTGTATATACTCCTCAGCAGGAGTATTTCCTGATCTCCCTAAGGAAGCTTCTAGTTCTTTGTATTTCCCTTGTTTTCTCCAGTGACCAATTTTGGCTTTCCTGTGCCATAGGCCATCTCTCTTGGATGAAAAACTCAGTTCTGAAATATTTACCAGCTCACTCCCCATTTCCCCCAACCTGACATGTTTTCTGTAATAAAACTCTCATCATTGCCTCTTTCGGAGATTTCCCTATCCCATCAGAACGCTCAGTTACAGACTGTAGATAAGTCAGCTGGCTTTACAGTCCTCTCCCATCTTCATGTGAGGGGATTCTTTTGAGTCCAAAAGGAAAACTTCTTTAGAAAGAGGATGGTCTTGTTTTGAAAGTTTTGAGCTGCACTTTTTCCACTTTCAGCAAGATGAGGTCTGGAAAGCAGATGATAGGGTGCAAAGAGAGGAACTGTGCTACTGTATGAGGAAGTCAGGAGTGGCAGAGAAGCATGTTAATATGGTGCAGGACATGTATGAGGACAGTGTTGAGGTGTAGGAGTAACAGATGGTTTTATGGTGGGAGTGAGATTACATCAGAAATTGGCTTCAAGCTCCTTGTTTGCCGTGTGATGAACAGGTTGACTGATGATGTTACGCAGGAGTCTCTGAACTGTGATGTTTGCAGATGACATCGTGATCTGTAGTGAGAGTAGGCAGGAGGTGTAGGAGAGTGTGGAGAGGTGAAGGTATGCACTGGAAGGAAGAGGAATTAAAGTTAGTAAAAGCAGGACAGAAAATCGTTGTGAATGGAAGGACCATAAGTAGGAAGGAGAACATGCAAGGAGTAGAGATAGTGAAGACACATGAGTTTAAATACCTGGGGTCAACCATCCAAAGCAACAGACAGTGCACAAGAGTGGTGAAGAAGAATGTGCAGAGAGGGTGAAGATGAGTGTCAGAGGTGATTTGTGACAGGAGGATAGCAGCGAGAGTGAAAGGATAGGTTTACAAGATGGTAGTGAGACCTGCTATGATGTATGGTTTAGAGACGTGGACAGGAATTTAAAAGATCTTCATTGGGAGTGACCAGGCTGGACAGGATTAGAAATGAGGACATCAAAGAGACAGTTCAGCCTGAGAAGTTTGGAGACAAAGTTAAAGACAAAGCTGAGATGTTTGGACATGTGCAGAGGAGGCTTAGTGGATATATTGGACAGAGGATGTTAAATATGGAGCAGCCAGGCAGGAGGAAAAGAGGAAGATCTCAGTGGAGGTTCATGGATGCAACGAAGGAGGCATGCAGAGGATAGGCGTAACAGAAGAGGATGCTAGAGATAAGGTGAGATAGAGGCAGACTATCCACTGTGGCAACACCTAAAGACAGCAGCCGAAAGAAGTAGAAGTTGATGAAAGGTGGTCTGGAGGCAGGCAGGGGTGGAAGATGTATTTCAGGTTCAGGTTCAGAACAAACAACAGGGTTGATCAAAGTCCTTAACAATCAGCAAAAAAACAGCAAGAGATTAAAAGTTAACAAACAAACAACAAACACACCAACAAACATCAAAGGTCACAGACATAAAACAGGCCTGATGATAGTTAAAACTAATTTGATCCAAAAGCCAAAGTTAAAAAAAAAAGAGTTTTAAAAGAATGTATAGACTCAGAAGTGCGAATAGAAGCGGGGAGACTATTCCAGAGTCTAGGTGATGCAATTGCAAAGGCCCGATCACCTCTGGACTTCAGCCAGGATCTAAGTTGTTCTAAGAGCATCTGACAAAATGATCTTAGTGCCCTCCTGGGGTTATACAAGCGGAGGAGTTCAGTCAGGTAACTGCTAAATTAGTGCAAATTAGCCAATGCAAATTAGCTAGAACTGGGGTGATATGATCATACTTTCTAGTATCTGTCAGAAAGCGTGCAGCAGCATTTTGAACTAACTGCAAGCGGTAGAGGGAGGATTGTTGGAGGCCCAGGTATAGAGAGTTACAATAGTCCAGTCTAGAGGTGACAAATGCATGAATAAGTTTTTCAAGTACTTTTAAAGGAATATAGGGCTTAGCCTTTGATATTGTGGGATTATAATATTATTTTATGCCATGTTAGACCCTTAATTAAAGACTGTGAATTATTATGTAGTTTTGGTTTGCATTATTCTCCTGAATTAGAAGAAGGTGATAACTATTGCATTTGTTAAACTGATTTGCATTACATTAGACTGCTGATTTATTGTGAATGAATGATATTGTTTTATGATGCATTAGACTGCTGAGTTATAAGAAATACTGTTCGCAGAAAGTCATCGCCTTATTTGTCTGATTGGAAGAGAACAGAATATACTGGAGTTTTCTGCCCCATCTCAGCAGGAGCAGATAAACAAGGAGCCAAGGTCGTAGCTTAGGCGCTGTGTGAGAGAAAGAATGTGAATGTTTAGGTTTTTATGATTAGGTGGGGGCCACTAGAGGCTATAAGAGTTTGATCAATGCACCACCATTTCGAGATCTGATGCTGTCTGCGTACGGTGTCCATCTCCCACGCGTGTGATCATTAAAATCATCGTTTGACTCAACCCGGCCGGACCAGTGTTGTTATTGTGGTTTTTCCTCTTGTATCCATCCCCAATATTTGAATCCGTAACAATATCAAACGCAACTGATAAAAGCTAGTTTTTACCACTGAGGACACTTGCTTCTCCAATTTAAGAGAGCTATCCAAAAACACTCCAAGGTTTCTTACCGTGCGAGAGAGATGGCTGGCAAGAGGACCAAGGGTGTCTGTTAACTGACCCAGAGGGGTATGACTATCAAAGACAATTACTTCAGTTTTATTTTCATTCAAAGTGAGAAAGTTTTGTGATAGCCAAACTTTAACATCATGAAGACAATTGAACAAAGGTTGTAGTGGGTCAGAGACATCCAAGGTCAAGGGGAAGTAAATTTGGATGTCGTCGGCATAGCAGTGGAAGGAGATGTTATATTTGTTGAAAATAGAGCCCAAAGGCAGCATATACAGGGAGAACAAAGTAGGACCAAGAACAGACCCCTGAGGCACACCACAGTGGATAGGGGCAGAAGAAGAAAATTACTGGCACATAGCAACAGAGAAGGTCCTCTCTGAAAGATATGATTTAAACCAAGCTCCAGCCTTGATAATAATATCAAGAATTATTATAGAAGAAGGGAAGAATATCATGCGGGGAGTTCGAAATTCTAAGGTGACCAATTATCTTCTTTAAGGTGGAGAAAGACACCGGCTCAAACTGCTGAAAAACAATCTGAACTTGAGAAGCAGGAACTTGGCCAGCCAATGTCGGCAAATATGGAGCCCTCAGGACTAAGATTTTATCAGTGAAATACCTAGGAAGTTATCACAGAGTGTGGGGGACGCATCTCTATGAGTAATGACATCAGGGTTAATCATAGAGTTTAAAAAGGACTCGAGGCTTGGGACTGTTTTTTGTAATTATACCTGACAGGAAGGCAGACTTGGCAGGAGGGAGGGAGAAGTTTCGAGAAGGAGAAGAACTCACCAGGACGAAGCCAGGTTTCCGCCAGGAAAAAGTAATCCAACAGCCATCAAATGCCATGATAATATAGGATGCAGTAATGTTACTAAATGATATAACAATATTATACAACTGTAATAAGTTACGTGTGTGATATTTGTGCTTTGTTTTTGTTGTCTTTCCTCAGGAGAACAATCTCAAATAGATGAAGACCTGGTTAGCATGGTTAGCATGGTGATTGAGGACTCCCAGCCATTTAGCATTGTGGAGGACATTAAATCCTAGCTATGTTCTCCCCACTAAAAAGGTCATAAAAGCAGTGAAAATTTGGTTTTTACAGAATAAAATGTGAACAGGCAGGACTGAAGCTCAAAGCCTCAGTGTGTAGCTGTCCATACCTCAACGTTACAAAAGCACAACTACTGTCCACACCCCAACCACACCTCACCTCACAGTAAATGATCATTTCCATTTAAAGCATTTCCAAATGATCATTGTCCATACTGCCAGTATAAATATACACAGTATACTGCCATCACTACAATATACATGTTTTACACACTCCTTTTGTTGTTGACATTTACAGGCTGTGTGCAAAAGGCCACTCTCTTCAAATTCATGCCAACTAATATTTTTACATCCAGTAGGTGTCCTACTAGAGCAAATGAAGCTTCAAGACGCTTTGCGCTGGGGTGAACCAAATGGATGAAGAGCTTCAGTGCTTCATGAAGCTTCATCTGCCCATCACTACTATTCTGTCTCTCAGTCCTTCAGACATGTTTGTGGTGAACCGCTTCCTCACCATTTCCATCTCAACCTGGTCACTCACAAAGCCTCCAATCCAAGTCTCCAGCTGTCATCTGCGTGCGTCACTACCACCAGCAGTGCCCAGAATCAGGGGCTCTTCTATTACAACCATCCATTGTTGGGACACCACACTGTTGCTACATCTGAGTCTAATCGCCAAACTGATTATTTCTCAAACTTCAGTGCATGTTATGTTCTTTCTTTCAAGTAATCTTTCCTTAGGGAAATGCAGCTGGAAAGTTTAATTATATTATGCTGTGATTTATTGTGGACTGCAGAGAAAAACAACCACAGCTGTAAAATAACTGTAATGAGCTCAAAAGTATTATATTTTCCTTCCTTGAAATGCAGGGAAAATATAAAGCAGCATCAGAAAAAATTACCCACATCCTTCAAATATGTATTTTAAATGACTTGTTACAGAAGACTTTGACTTAAATGTGAAAACTGTCAAGAACATCTCATCTGCTAACCTTGTAACAGCCACTAGGTCACCTGTGACCATTTAGGGTTAGGATTTAACAGGTTTCTGCATGTTTTCAACACATGCATAGAAAATATTTTAATATTCAAAATCCAGAATGTAACTGACAGTATTTGAAGTGTAGTCTTCTGAAAAACGGTCTATTTAGCATGAGGACAAAACGTCTTCTTTCTTTTTTTCCCCAACTGTACTAACATGGTTCTACTCACTAGAGGGCAGCAGAAGTCTGGATATTGGGGACTGATCTGCTGTGACTGTACTATGAGCACAGATACACAGGCACTAATAATCTACATACATGTCAACAGCCCACATTTCTGCTGCGCAGTCTTCTATGTGGACCCAACTTTATTATCTTCAGACAGGAATTTCTGTTGTCCTGCTGCAAACATGTGATTCTTATATGCTGTAGCAAATTCCTTTAGTGGAAACAAGGAGCCATGCCAAAACCACAAAAAATAAAAACAGCCACAGACCATAAACCATACAAAAACTCTTTTGAGAATGAAAGACGGCAATAGACTTAAAGTTTTAGAGAGAGATGCAACAGCACACTGTGCGTACATTCAGCCTGTAATACATTGAATAAATCATTGAGAGGAAGCACAGCTGACAGTGCAGCGTGCGCGTCATACAGTAAATGAGAAGATGGTGTTACCTTTTGTCATGCCTGTCACAAGCCTCTTGCTAGTTAAACAGTATACTGTAATGTATGTAATGTATGAAAAATATGCAGCTTTGCATCAAAAGCTAAATCTCACCTAAGTCTCAGATTGGCTGACAATGACAGTCTTCAGGAGTGGAGGTCAGAGGTCTCTGATATTTTCCCACTTGGTTCACACAGTTTCACTGAAGCACGTGGACAACAACAAAGAAGAGTGCTGACGAGTGAGCTGCTTACACCCACTCATACGATCTACCACCCACTGAACTGTCTCAGCATCCAGACACAGATCTAAACTAAACTCAGCAGTTTACACAAAACATTTACATTAGAGACAGATTAACGCTCCAAGGAAGGCACACACAACGCACTTGTTCTTTTTTTAGTGTTAAGGGAAAGATACATTTGTGTGTGCAGAAGGAGAAACCTGTGGCATAACTTAGTCTGGGAATCTCTGACAAGGCTAGCTGTTACCAGCATTACTGAGGCATAAAAAAACCCCCCAACTGATTCAAATATCAATGCAATAGCACTTCAGTGTGAACCGTTATTGCCAAAACATCGAGCACTCAAACATTATCAAGAGAATAAATCCAGTCTGGACCATACCTGCATGAAACATTTGGGTCATTAGCCCTTAAATGGGCCACTTTTCAAGACACGGCTGCTTAAAGGAATACTAGAATTAACTATTTGTGGAGTTGTGAGGTGCTCATGGTTGTTTAAGGATGCAGTCTAGCTGATGATGCCTCTAGTAAGATTGTGCCCAACGGATTTACTTTACCAAATTGACCATCCCAGCCTTGCCGTAATGGTCCATTTGATTCACCTTTTGTTTATTTTATTTTCACTTGCTGAATATGGGACAGACTTGGTACATTCACTTTGTATGTCCAGTTTTACGCCCACGTGAGCCTTGAAATTCAAGCTGGTTTACGTAAAACTTAAAAATACCTTCACAAATAAGTGCTGGAGAGGTTTCATGAAGTCTATCAAGTCGCTTACTTTTACTCTTTATTTTAAGTGTGGGATTTTATTCCCCCCCCCCCCGTTTTTCTTTTTTAAATGACTAAGCATACAAAATGAAACAAAAGCAGTTACACTTTTCCAGCTGCAGCAGATCTCCAAGCTGTAGGTGTCAGTCTGAGAAGGACAGTGAAATGATGCAGGGCGAGCACAAACATGATGTTTTGTGGCAATAAAGCAGAAGGAAGCTTGTTTTTCATACAGGAAAGATGGCAAAAAAGGAAGTGAAATATTCAATTATGACCTCAGTTAGCTGTCCATTATATCAGTGCATTAAAGCCATATTAAAGCAAACGCTTCCATAAAGGCCTGTCAGAAAATGCTGGACGGTTTAAAAACCACATGGATCCTGCTTCACAAATATAACCAGTGGGATGCGCCAGGGATCACCATACTTAAAAATGATAAAATGTCAGTTTAACAGAACTGGAGTAAATAGACCATCTATCCCCCCGAGCTGTAGTTCATCAGAACATGAAGTCAGACGTCTGTTCAGCAGTAATTAGCCTCCATTATCATCTTCCAGCTGTTAACACTTTATTTTCCCATGTTTACTCTTTTTGTTATCTACACTAAAGTTCCCCCTCCCTCCGTCCCTCCTTCCTCTGGCAGCCATGCTGAACCTAAGCTCTGTGACTCCACGAGTGTCTCACAGTGCTGGTGCTACAAACCAGGCAGGAGGGCGAGAAGAGAAATTCAAAACCACCCAGGGTGGTTGTGGAGATTTATGAGCTCACCTTGAGCGGGGCAACACACAGGACAGAGTTTTTCCTTCCCATTCGAAGAAATCTTAACCACAGACACGAGTGAGCCGGTTAATGTGTGCAGTGTTATCCTGAACCTTTGCAATGTAAGAAAAAAGCTTTTTGTTTGAGGGTCACTGATGGTGGAACTTTCCCCCTTTTAGAAGAACTCAGACCCCGTATCTGTGGCAAACTGGCCGGACTGGGTGGAGCTGAGAAAGACTCACCTACATACAGACAACACTGTATCAACACCGACAACACTACACTGTCCTCTGTATTATCGACAAGGATATCAGCCCTTTGTAAAACTCTGTCCCAGGAGCATGGAGGTAATCGTGAAAATATGAAAAAAAAAAAACCTCAAAAGAAAAAAAGTATTTTCTTTTGTTGCATTTTAAGATTTTTTTCTGGTGTGTGTACATACAGCATCTCACAGACACTTCTGGGGACGGGGATAAACTGAGGACAATGCAAAAGCAGTGGAGATTAACAGCTTTGTTAAAGGGGTTCCCCTAAAGTACAAAGTGTCTTCAATCCCTTTGTAAAATTTCTAAACACATTTCACTTTATTGTGAGAGACAAAACTGTCATTCATAAGATCTTTTATAATCATTTATCATTAACATAAAAATAACAAATCAAAAAATACTGACTGTTACATGCGAATGTTCACATCTCTGTATGGATTCTGATGTGTGTACATGTAATTAACTCTGCACAAATGTGTAGTGCAACATTTAGTGACATATTAAACAGAGAGAATGAACTAAATTAGCTGTTCTTTAAAAATGGAAAAAAAAGTTAATTTGAAGCACATGGAATAAACCTAATTACAGAGTCATTATGATAATGTGTGGGAGGAGTTTAACCAAGTGTAAATTACAGCATCAGAGAAGCAGTCCTGTCTGAGCAATTACACATCAAACATGTAAGAGCAGAGTTAGTGGTGCAAACAGATGTTTTACCAAACTTTGAAGCGTGCACACACGCATGTGCGATGTCCTGGAATAGAACTCGGATTCACAACGTTCGTCCTAAAATAGCCTTTGAGAAAATTCAACAATGGACTGAAGCAAACACAAGAGACTGACGGAGTTTTGACAAAAGCAGATTTATTGTTTTGCTGTGTGTGCGTGCAGTGTTACAGGGAGTGCTGCGAGTCCTGTTTTTCCATGTGTAAATGTTCAGGGCTGTACAAAGAGGAGGAGCTGGAAAAGGTAGTGGTGGGAGAACTTCAGTCAGCTGTGCCAAGAAGCACACCCGAGCCAAGTGAAAACTGCAAGGCACTTTTAGCCTCGCATGCCCACATGTAATATTATTAACATTCATCACTCACTCACGCCAACTCCAAGTTCCTGCCACTTACACTTAAGATTGTTACCAAAAAGCCCACAAAGCACCTTCTTCCCCCAGGCTCACCCCTCCCTACACGTCCTGCTTTCCCTCTGACGGTTCAGACAGAGCTTCTTCCTGTGGGAACGACTGCTGATTTATGACCTTGGACACTTTGCTTCCACCCACTCCCACAGCTGGCAGGGCGAATACAGAGTCATATTATAAGCCAGTCATATTATGTGACCAAATAACATTAACACAGCACCGCACATGTCACAGTCACACTGATCTGTGTCTCCACTGCACGTGAACGTAACCGTTGAGAACGTCATTACCACAGTGCTGGCTACTTCACACAGCGCAGACCCCTAACCCTGTGTTTGGGAGCTGGTTTTAGAGAATCAGAGGCTGGTGATGTTTGAGATTTTCCTTACTGTCAATACATTTAAAAAGACACTGTTGATTATAATTAATGTTTTTTTTCTGCATATATACATACATTTTATTCAACTCAGCGGCATATTCATAGACTGAAAAATTTAACAAAAGTGAAAGGACCAAACTAGATAATGGGTGAAAAATGTATCCTATTTAACTTATCTATTTGGATTTTGTTAAGGCTTTTCAGTAAAATTATCTCACAATATTTCCAAGAAGATTGTGCTTCATATTTGGTGAATGGAATTCTAGCACTTTATTAGTTCTGTTACTTTGTAACAGTGACATCATCATATTGCTTTTTTTGTCTAAACAGTCAAAAAGATAATTGTGTAAGAAACACTTTATCCAAATTATCTGCAGGAGGTTGGATTTGGCGGCATGGCTCTGGTACCTCCCACCCTCTCATTGTCATACATGGGAAGCCTAAATAGAAGGACGTTGCAGAAGCAAGATACTGAACCAGGTATGTCTGTGAAGGTTCTCAGTCATCCAGGTCAGTGTAGACTAAGGAGCTTGGAAAGAAAAGCGTCTGGACTTCTTTAAGCTGCTTGAAGAGGTTTAACCTCTCATCAGAGTAGCTTCTTCAGTTCTAAGAGTCCCAGATTTAAGCCCTATGGGAGTGTCCCCCCCAAGAGGGACAATGGACCCCCTAATGATCCTCTACATGAGCCAAGGTGTGAAAATGGGTGTAGGTCACAATCAGCCAAGGTTTCGGGTGAACTCACTGTGAGACCTAGCCCCACCCTTTCATGCGATTTCCTGAGGTCAAATGTCCCAGGATGTGTGTGGGCGTTAAGGCGTCTGGGAAGGGATCTCAAAACTGGATTATAGATGGCAGACAGTTGGTGTCGTAAGCCACCGCCTCTATTCAAAGATGGCCGCTCACAGTGCACATAGATGGCTTCTTTTACTCCTCTTTCAAACCATCTGTCTTCTCTGTCCAAAATGTGACTGGGTACAAATGACATACATGATAAAGAGGAGCTGAGGTGGGTTGCAAAAACAGCTTTTGCAGTGGCAGCAGCAACTCAGATTGGCCAATAAGATACACAAATGGGTATGAACTGATGTGGACTGGCATTACCATCAGGCGATAGCTGACTGACCTTGACCTGTGACCTCCCAATACTAAGCTTATTAATTTATTAACACTCATTTATTTTACAACATAAAATAAACTGGGCAGGCTAATGGTGACCAGGGGCCAAATCTGGCCATTCAGCCTCCCCGACACAAGATGAGGTTTAATAGTCGTGTTTAAAAATATTAACACTGGGCTTATATCAATAAACATAACCACATTAAATCCAGTCCTGCCTATATTCAAGGAAGTTAATAAATGAACCCATAATATATACTGTATATAAATATACTAAAGAGCCCATGATTGAATACTTGCTGACCCCTGCTGAATGTGTTTTAACGTATAGAATGTAATGCATGTTATTTATTTAGTTGTACATTTAAAGAAAGCTAAATGTTTGGGAATGTTTTTTTTTTAGCAGTGTCTTAGAGGTGGTAAGGAGGCCAGAACAGCTCTAGAAACAGACCAAAATGTTGCCAGATTTGTTCTTTTCTTGTTACAGAGCAACACCAGACTGAAACGTCAGTGTTCAGATGCTGAAGGGTGAGTTTGTACCCTGCAACTGAGTGCAACTGGAGCACAAAATAACACACACACACACACACACACACACACACACACACACACACACACACACACACACACACACGACATTAAAAAAAAACTATTTAAATCTTTCCAAGACTTGACTCAATAACTTCTGTGCAAAATGAAGGTAAGAAAAGTTGCTTAGTAAAAGTTAGTAGTACCAAACATTTTAATAGCCCCGGCCCCCTCAGAAATATGTGCTTTTTAAGAATCATGTGAATTGGAATCATCTGCAGTTCAGAGTCGTGCTGGGTGCGCAGTCTGTGCTAAAAATGCATCTTCAACACCTACAAAAATATACAAAGAGAAGCCAATATCTTGCCTGATCTGTACAGAATGAGCAGCGCTTTTATGTGGCTGGAGTTATGGTTTCCATAAGTTGGTCTATGATGAATAACTGCAGACGAGCTCACTTCTAACCCTAATCACTCTGTATCCCGATCACGACGAGGGTGGTGTTAATTTGTTCGGTGAAGCACAGACACAGGTGGTTTGAATCTCCCGGGTGAAAATAAAACAAAAAAAGGCCACAGACTTCTCTTTGAACACACTTTAAGTCATTTCTCTTCTGCCATCGCTGTGGGTGTGCACTGTGCAGACGGGTGAGTGTGCTCAGTCCACCATCCACCTCAGGCACGTCTCCTTGATCTACTTGTTGGACCGGTCCCGCCGCGCCCTGTACTGAGGGATCAGTGGAGCCCTCCATTGTAGGACTTGCTGTACATGCTGAAATCTGTTTCCACAAAATGTGTAGAGATGGGGTGCTTGTACAGAGGGTTAGAGGCCTGAGGGGGAGAGAGATGAGACTTTTAATACCTGAAGGGCCCATTTTATTTGACTGGCTTGGTTTATCTCACCTACATAGAAGGTGCTGAGGTTTTTCAGCCTCAAACTATGAGCCTCAGTTTATTGCTAGTATACATGATGGGGCTGTAATACTCATGAGTTAGGCTCATCCTTACCATTTCATATCGGGCACGCGAGCGGGCGCTCTGGAAGCGGGCAAACTCACGCCGGTCGTGGATAGTGATGACCAGCTTCCAGGCAGCGAGCAGCAACAGTCCTACCAACAAGATGCTCCCAACCACTGCCACCAGCACCATCAGGGCATCTGGTCCCCTGACGCACTCTGAAGCAGGCACAGGAAACAACATTTAACACAAGCTCACTTAACTTAAGTCACAGCTAAGGCGGCACTGAAAACACAGCAAGAGGGCCAGGGTGTCACTCTGCCCACTTAAAAATAGACGTGTGGACTTTCTGGAGCCAGTGTGTAAATGGAGACAGCGAACTCAGGTAACATGAAACAGTTGACATCCCCCACGTTTGCAATCAAAAACAAAAGTTTGACCAGAAATTTTTTTATGTCACTTCTTAGAATTAGTCAATGTTTTCTGCAGTCAGTCTTTTATTTTGAGTAACAGTAATGTTAACAAATGTTTGTATTGAATATGACTGTTTTAATCCACCTGTACAGCCTGAAAATTTCTAGTTGTTTTTGGTCCAATTTGTAAAAACAAATTGGACCAAAAATAATAAATTCGACACCCCTGACTCTGGACATAGAATGACAGTCACTCAGTACTACACTCTTAAGCCTCCTTTGTAGTGACAGGTTCATTGTCTGTAACCACTGAGGGGGAATAATGTGAGTTAAGGTTGGGAGCAATGAACCCAGAATCTTTAAAGATGGTGGTGAAAATCAAGCAGCTGATACCTACGTACAATCCAAAAGCACCTGATCATTACCAGCTGTCAAATTTACCAACAAGTGCTGCTAAAAATCAAAACAAAAAACCCAGGAAAGACAACATTATGTATTGTTGTTTGTAGCACTGACCTGGCTCTTTAAGAGCTGAGAGTATAGATTGTCCGCTGGCGTGCTCAGAATATGTGAACTTCATGACACAATCGTCGTCTGTCTTGTACAAACAAAGCACAGCGCCGGGCTCGTCAGTTTCTAAGCACGACAGAGAGAGATGGGAGGTGGGAGGAAACACAGACACATTTTTCAATAAATGCAAGTTTCGCACTTTCTACTGCTGTTCTAACAAAGCGAGACTGATATTATGAAAAAACTATTAAGGTTTGGCTTCAGATACTGGAACAAAAGACATCCAAGAGGAATCTCACGCTCAGGGGCAAACGGAACCACTTATGAATGTTTAACACATCGGTCAATGTCTCTGCTGTGAAGTCACAATTTAAAAACAACAACAACAAAAAAGACAGCCTTGACTGAAATGCTGACATTCTGTTTGCCATTGTTTGCATTCGATCATCATTATCTGACCAGATTCAAAACCTCACAAGGGAGGATGAGGTCACTCCGTCCTGGTCCACCCCTCCCATCAGCCCCTGCTCCTCTAGTTCATGCACAAAGTATCTGGAATGTACATGTGGAGACCATTAAGGGCAGTCAGATGGCTGAACTAGTAGAGAATGCTATGAAACACATCAGACCTGGGCCAGGGCCATGCTGGGCCAATATGGAATGCTAATATAATAGTCTCTATGGCTAAACACAGACTCAGGCCATGCAGTGTCACAGTGCCACTTAAAACATTTCACATTTCCCCCGAGTGTTCAGCACCAGGCTGTGAGGGGAAAAAAAAAGATGCACTGCCAAACATTTTGGATGGTGTCCCCTGGCTTTTTACAATGAACCACGAGACAGGCAGTGCACTGCAGGTTTGGTTTGTTTAGCGAGTGGATTCTCCCTGTAGAGAAGGTAGGTGTCAGCGGAGGATTGGATTCTAAAATAGACTGAACTCTGAACCAAATGAGGGGTTGTAGACGAGATGGTGTAGCTGCCTGCTGTGTGGAGCTGCGACAGGTCCAGACCGCCATCTTCCACATAATAACATAAACATGAGGCCAAGCCTGACCGCTGAGCACTGGGTGTACTTTCATTAGCAATCACAGAGGTGTGAAAAAAGAAAGGGTGCAAGCAGCAAAGCCTCAAACAACCACAGAGAGTGGAACAGAGGTGACAGCCATACTAGAAAAGAAACTCAGAGGCTGTAGCACCTGTAGATGCTAACAGGGGATTTATACTTCTGTGTTAAGCTACTGGAACCAGAAAGCTCCAAAACCCTGCCACATAATATGATGTAAGCTGACGTGGAAAAGTAACTACACTGTTTTTAAATTTATCAGTGAAAGAATAACGGCTATCATCCTAGTACAGGAAGAACAATCACAGCCTCGATAAAAGAGTTCCCAGTGGTCGGCATATTCCTCGAGGGAGATTGCTGAAACGATCAGAATGCACCTGAGGGAAGTACAAATGTGTCTGTCTCTGAAAATGAAAAAAAGCCAAACCATGCCGAATGCACTCTTGGCTGAAATAAAATACTGTAGGTCCAATCAAACAGTCCAGTCCCCCCATTTGCTAAAATGGTCACTTCTGTTGCCAAAAGGGCAAAGATGGTGATGCCAAAATACAAACTTGAATTTTCCTATAATTTGTTTTTAAAATAGACTGTATATAAAAGATGGCCAACTATTTCACTTTCAGCTAATCAGTTAAGCCGCTTCAAGCTCTGCTGCTTCAGTCGTTTCTGTCTGGTGTATGTATCCTGCTTCTCATGAAAGCTTAAAGGTAGAAGATCACTTAGAGCTGTTCTTCTATGTATTGATATTTAAAATATCGTTTTTCCTGGAATGGAAAAGTCCTTGCGCGTGCAATTCAGGCTGTTGAGCATCTGAATGTACTTTATTACATCAGGTGTTAATAGTGCCTCGTTAGTGGGAGTCAGACAATTACTTAAGTCCCACAGTAACAACAATAAACGGTATGCAGAATGTGAAAAATGAAACTTTTGCAGATGCTACAGATGTGAATACTTTTCTCTGCTAGCAAGTTGGTCTATGTGTTAGCGTGTGTGTGTCTGTGTGTGTGTGTGTGTGTGTGTGTGTGTGTGTATTTGTGTTTACTCACTGAGAGTCTCCACAGGGATGATGTGATCCTTGCACTGTCGCTGGCAAGTCTCATTGTCCGCAAGCCTTCCAGAATTGAAAAGCCGGCACTCAATGCACTCCCTGAATCAGAGAAGGGCAAAGACACGCTAAACATATGCATACATTTTTATATCTACATTCAGGAGGCAGAGATCACTCAACCCAAAAGCCAATCATATGACATTGTTACTGTGCTTCAGTTTGTTATTTTTGCTCTGCTACATCAGCTGTCGAAAGTGCCCCACTGTGCTCTGCTAAAACACTGGAACTGTCTCTACTACAAACTGCGACTAAACAGCAAGTGAACTGTGCAGCACACAGAACAAAGAACCTGATGAGTGCATGAACTGTTGCTGGTGCAGGTTACAGGAACCTTTCACAGATGCTTCAAGTTTGTTAAACGCTGTTTTTAAACTTGATTTGGTTCTTAAAAGAAATGGTTTTCTATTCTGAGAGCTCAAAGCGCTTTCATACTACAAGACACCCATTCACAAAGAGATCGATACAACACTATTCTTATATGCCTCTAAGCATTATGCCCAGCAGGCTCCAGTGGATGCATTAGGCAAAACTTGTTCTATGCATCATGTCAGAAGATGCTTCGACAGAGGTTGAAAGAAGCAGGGATTGGACCACTGATTGTCCAGTTATAGAAATGTCATCAATTCTCTGGCACAGCAAATGCACAGTGATGCCTTTGACTTCCACTATGGAAGCAAAAATCCTGTTTTTAAATCAGTTCTGACCAGCACTTGCGCTTTTGCACAATAAAAACAACATTAGTTTGTCAACTAAACTTTATCTCTCACAGGAAGCCTGTTGAGAGGAAACTGTAGTTCCATCCCCTCAAAAGCTCGAGCTGCTACACGGAGTGATCCGAGTTCAAACAGCAGACAAATGGTTTCATGTCTTCAGGTCACAAATGACAAGAGAGTTAGCTTTGAAGGCATGGGAAGAGTTTTCTGATCAGTCTTCAAGTGAGAGAGGTATGTGAGGTCTTGGTTTTAGACACCTTAGAGCTTTTCCTGGAGCTTACAGTTGCAGACAGCCTGAAGGTTTCAATTTTCCACCTTATTTCTCATCCATCAGCGGATATTAGCAACCCAAACAAGCAGGTCAAGCTCCAACTTGGACTGTGTAAACCACAGGTATAAACCGCAGCACGGCACTTACCTCTTTGTGCCGCAGGCATCGGGGCAAGTGGGGCATTTTTCGCAGGTTTCTCCAAAGGCTCCGGGCTCATTGCACTGACAGCGGCCGCACACACAGCTGCCTCGCCCGCTGCACATCTTCCCGTCATCTGAAATGCAGCCCGATGTCTCCGTCGAGCAGTTGCAGTTGTCGCCAATGTAACCAGCATGGCATTTACACTCCCCACAGTGACACTCACCATGACCTGCCGAGAGAGGAACACACAGCAGGTCAGCAGAGAAACAATGTTACAGCGAGGCAGCTCGGACACTGTATGTGATAAGAGATATTTTTAGCAGATGCTCTGAGTTTGAAACACCTAGGTCACATTCAATTTTGGGCGTCCATACCACCTGAACGCCCAGCAGGGTGATGACAACACCCCATTGGCCTCTTAGAGCTGTGGGGTAAAAGGTTTTCTGGACATAGATCCCTATAATTAGCAACCCTCATAAAAAGCAAAAATTGGAGTTTTATGTGATTCATTTCATGGCTTTGGAAACATATTGAGATGCTTTTGTTGGCAAACTTGAATATCATTGAAGAGTGGATTACTGGCTAAGTCTAAGAACTGAAGGACTTAGCTTTAGCTAGAGGAACAAAAACTACACTAGAAGCCGCTGGCTAAACTTCACGTGTGACATGAGATTGAGCAACATATACAGAGTCTAGCTGACAGTTCATAGAGGTGGTTTTGCTTCTCCTTTGCAACAGTGGAAACTGAAACATCTGGAGTATTGCAGTGTTGATCATGCTCTTCTCCTACCAGCACTGAGCAAACTGCCCTGTTTGTACTGCACTCATTGACTTATCAACACTGGAATGAGTCCGAGAACGGGCTCTAGCTCTTGCTATAACTCTGATTTGGTTTGGTTGTCTAAGAACAGCCTGTGGTAAAGAGAGAGCAGTCAGAGACAAGAAGACTCCTTGATATAAGGAGGACAGCAGCTGCAATCAAAGAAGCCTTACTGACAAGCTGATTTCACACCCGCTGTTCCAAGACCCTCCACAAAGACCAAATTCATGAATCTGCTCCCAGAGAATGATAAGAAAGAGGAAGGACATACTGTAGGCAAACTATACCAATACAGACTTTATCAACAGAAAAGGAATGGACTGGTTCTTATGTAGCACGTTAATCGAGTAGGCTGGTACATTAAACACTTGACTTTTCCAGTCCTCCTATTTCAAAGCCGTTAAAATGGAAAAAACACCGAAGACAGTTATTTGTGGAGACTAAGAAATAACTGGGTCACTAACAAATGAAATCACTGTAGGAGTGGTTCCTACTTCTGTCAAAGGGGCTCTCCTGGCAGTCAAGAAAGACAATCACAGTATACTGCCAGTCAACATCAGGCACTACCAGGAGGAAAAACTGAGCCTCTGATTGCAGCCAGATCCTGAAAGAGGTCACAGAGACTTCTCAAAACCAAGAGGAAACATTTTTTCTAATCATCAAGCAAGTGGTCAGGGTTGTGCAACACACTGTCTGGAATCACAGACATGCAGTAAATTCTTCCTATTCTTGTCTAAACACTTCCTAATTATTCAGTGCATGCTGCAGAACTGTGCATGTTTTTTTTCTCTCAAGGTTGAAAACCTGAGACCAGTCAAATGAAATTTGTTTAGAGCACCACTCCTAGCCCTCAGTCACTGGAGGCTACCACGATGAGTGGCATGTGGCTGACTCACAGTACCAACACTGGGAACGTGTCCTTAGATGACTGCGCTGCTTTGTGGGCATTCAGAGGGCACGAACTGGGATCTTTTCCTGACAGTATGGGGAGGATAAAAGAAGTGTAGCTGTGTTCTCATTCAACATGTCCTGGCGAGCTGCTAATAGATCTGCTGTGTGCAAATACTCCTCTAATATTTATGTGAAATATTCATGTCTGTGCTCTTTCCCAGAGCTTATGACTGAGCTTTTGGAATTTCCTGTTGTATACAAATGTTGTTTTCTGCATCACACTGCATGGCTGCAATTTTTTTCTTTAAATAAATAAAGAAAAGAAGAAGATCAACTATGTGGGGATCTTTTTATAAAAGTCTATGCAACAAGACAAATTCATGCTAGGAGATGTTCATGCTCAACTTAAACAAGCTTAAAATTGACCAAACTCCAAGTTAAAGATGTCTTTGTTTCGTCATATGTTAGGCACCGCTTCTTTTCCTAGATGCTGACAGTCTTTAAATCACTGCACCAATCGTGAAATGAACTGGCGTGCCGACAGAAGAAAATACCAGCGATCAACACTTCACGAGTCTACAACAGCTAACCGTCACCATATGCCTTGAACCAGATGTTTGGAGCAAGTGCACATGCTCTTTATCCTGCCATTCCGTCTTGTGATTTAGCTGGTAAGTTGTTTCACTTCTTCTTCTCTGCTGTGAGATTAAGCAGTACTCACAATAAACACAGCTGTAGCGGAGGAGGGAACATGGAAAGTGTTCAGATCCTTCAGAGCTGTGACCTTCCCCTTTAGCTTGCAACTTTTCCATGACGTTTCTCGAGACATTCTGTCAGCCTGGAACAGCAGCCAAGATGAGATAAAATGAGGAAGAGGAAGGAGTTGTTCTGGAGACATCCAAGACTTTTGATTTCTGACATTAGGCTGCTTTCTGTTTCGTTACCACCATCTCGGGCCGTCAAATACTTATTACTTATACTCCCTCATGTTGCTCGATTCCCATAAGAAGATTAGAGGAAATTCAAAATGGAAAGGAAAAACAAAAAATGGAAAGAATAGTGTTCCAGTCTTCACACTACTGACTATGAATACCACATGAATGAATGAAGCATGAACGCATACTACATATGTCTATATTTTGCTCACTGTAATGCACTGTAATGGGCAGGGATAGCTCAGTAGGTAGAGTGGTGGCCCCATGATCGGAAGGTCGGGGGTTCGACTCCACTGAACGGCTACCCTGAGGTACCCCTGAGCAAGGTACCGTCCCTACACACTGCTCCCCGGGCGCTGCACTGGTGGCTGCCCACTGCTTCACTGGGTGAATGGGTTAAATGCAGAGGAACTATTTCCCTATGAGGACTAACACGCACACTTTACTTTACACTTTACTAGCCTAAAATCTGCCATACATCTTTATTTTCACAATTTTACCCATCTTTGCAGTCAACTGCTGCAGTAAAATCAGCGAAAGCGTCTGCTTTTCAACATTTCTCAGGTCCAGCTCTAACCAGTGGTTAGTGAAGGCATATTACAATGGATCTAAGTTTTTTTCTCTTTTTGTGAACTGACAGGAAAGCTGGGGAAGCTGCAGATTGGCACCTGGGCCTTATTTCTGTCTACATCTAGGTGTGTTTTGTCTTCTAACATTCAGTCTCTGACGAATGCATTGGGAGCAACTCAGGCTTCATTATCTTGCCCAATGATACTTTGGTCTCCAAGCTTTGGATTAGTACAGGACGCACTCTACCTCCTGATCCACAGCCATTTAAAAAAAAAAAAAAGGAATGTGTTGATTTGTGTTCTATTCTGCAAGACTTGAAACTGGTGATTGAGACTATAAACTCATCAGAAAAGTGTTCACTGAGCTCAGAAATCAAGGGCTGTTTTCCAATATTTCCCATGTTTTCCTATATTTCTATACAACAGTGAGTCACCTCCTTCTGGCCTTTTTCTTCAGCCTCACCAAAGCAAACCAACAACGTAAGTTCATCTTTTATGTAAATGCAAAGTGTTTGAGGTCTGAACAGATCCGCATAGCATGGTAATAACAATGCCATCTAGTATTGTATAGATATACTTGCAGAGTGGTGCAGAGACATAAGCTAATGTAGCATGGCCTAAGACTCACTCGAATTTATACAAAAATGCTTTTACAGTTCTTAGTAAAATATTAGACAGGTAAGAAAAAAAAAAGCGCACCTATAATTATTCTTTAGAAATCCTCAAAAACAGGAGTATACGATCATCTCACACCACAATACGCTGCATTACATATTCTCATAACACTGGAGCATATAATATGCAGTATAAACATCAGGGGGATATCTTTGGAGGGATTACAAAGGCTGAAAACAAGCAAAAAAAATAAATAATTAGTCCCTTCTGTCAGACTGGTGGTTTTTATAGGCATGACAGGATCAAGAGTAGATCCTAACATTGCATGCAGCCTGTGAGGGCCTGTCCATATTATTTTTGCTGTGAGAGAGAGACATCACATTGTAAACGAGCTTAAATAAATATTTGGAGATTATATAAACGGAAATGAGCTTCTGGGGTATTTTTAGAAGGATAATTCTTCCATTATATCATACAGACAACAGGAGCTTTGGGCTTTAAACGGGAGCTCAACTAATGTTTCTCAATAAAAGCATCACAGACAAATAAAAAGTCCACAGAGTGAATTGTTTGGCCATCTGGAGGACTGTTGTGCATGTCTGTGCAAACCAGAGTGTACAAAGAAGGATTTGACACATCAGCCTCTCCCTCCCTCTGCGTGTTTTGTGGGTGGAAAACAGGAGAGAGAGAAAACGATGGACTCGACACAGATGTACAATTCATGAGATGGTTGCAGTTGTAGTTCCAGTTGTTTTTGAACAGCTAGACATTATTTCTAGATCTGTGAGCTGGAATTACTCAATACTCTGACACTTTGAACATTTGGCTCAAAATGCCTTCAAATGATGCCATAAGCTCTGAAGATGAAACCAAACAGTTTATGACAGCAGCAGCAACATCAAGCAGCAATTAGCTGTCCCATTAAGTGGAAAGCATCAGCTTTACATCGAGCCAAGATTCTTTTTCTAGTCTGGAGGTCAACAAACTGAACTCAGTAACCCTCGGCAGGAATGCAGTGAATGTGTGATATGGTGTGGCAGCCTACAGCAGGAGTGGAGGAAGACTGAAACACTCCCTCTGGTTCCCACTGCAGAGAGAGAAACAGTCACTTCCTGCAGCGGTGGCCAAAGAGGAGCCTGTGTCCCAGAGGCTGTGATGTTTGGAAGGAAAACGAAGCCGGCAACCTCCAACGTCTCCAGTTGCAGTCTGAATCTATATTGTGGTCTTGTGCAAAGGCTTCACCAAATATCGGAAATGTTTGTGGTAGAAAGCTATTTTGCCTTGAAAAAGAAAAGTGGAGGTAAAAAGTGTCCTTCTGGAGAGGCTCCATTTCCTGTGGGATATCCTGCAGTACATAATTGGCATAGTTGAGTTCAAATGTTCTAAATAAAGTTGATACAAAAATATGAATGAAAGTAAAGATAGAACCAAAAAATCCACAGTTTGAAACATCTTTTCAAAGCATGTTATCCATTCATGTGCTATAAATCTGCACAGTACAGGATGTCAAAAAAATAGCCTGTCTGGCACTATTTCTTGACTTTAAATACAGACGTAGACACTTCCTTTTTATTAAACAACAAAAACAGAAGAAGCATGCTGCTAAAGAGGATATGTACCAGTGAAGCGCTTATTGTTGTGAGATGAGATACTGTCCAAAAAAGACAAACACAGAAAGCCAAAGGAGACAAAAGCTAGTAAGAAATCTTTGTAAAAACAAAACTCATTCATATCCCAGCAACATCTCCACCAGGTAAAGCTGCCACAACCAGTCAACGGAGGGTAATTTGGGCCCAGTTCCCAGTGTCGGCATGCACTCCGCTCACCACTGAGTTCAGCGCAGTGTTTTAGGATACTGCAGGGGACAGCGCAGAAGAGTTTTAAAAACTGCATGCTGGAGAGAGGAGAAGGTTAATGTTTGACATACCTATTCGTCATTTTTGGGAAAAAAATGGTGACCCACACACGTCCTTTCCTTCAAAAACATCAGTCAAATTCCAGCATTAGGTTTTCCCCATCTTCCCAAATGACCTTCAAATCACCCACGAGCCCACAATTAGATCTGATGGGTGATGATGAGTACTGACACGAGCAGGTAGTGCCAGTCATTTTTCTTTAATTTCTCCAATCATGACTCGGCCACTCATTCTTAGGTGGAAACCCTGGCAGCAATTCACGGCTGCTCCGCACAGAACTTCCAGTGCTCCTCACTCAGGATCCCCAAAGCTGGATACCAGAAAAGTACTGTCCCCAAAGATTCATCCACCTACACTATATCTAGTCGTTACCACGCAGGATCCTACCCCTTTATCCCCAACAGCACCTGATAGGTGACTCTGTCCAAAAAACACCTGATCCTGCTGGGAGGTGTCAGACCTTGAAGGACTGCTCTGCTAGTTATCTGCCAGTATACTGGCATTGGTATTTTTAATGGCCGATCATTGAAAAATTAAAAAAAAAAAAGTAAAGAAGACCCTAAAGAAACACCCTTCAAACATGTGTTGATATTGTATAGTTTGCAGACTGGACGCCACTCGAAAACAACAAAACACACATAAAATAAACTGGATATGTAGGATTTTGAATGACCAAATATCAGTCTGGGTGTAGTCCCGTCTTCCAAGTTTGATCTAAAGTATTATTTATTCTAAAACCAGAGGACCCACAAAAGTAGTTCTGGGTCAATTTTTTTCGGCTTACAGTGAATACAAAGTACTAAAAGAAATACAATCTATGCATAACAACATTTAAGTTGATAACTATCTTACATGATGCCTGTGGTGGCACTTCTTTTGTTTGACATCATTTGAAGAAGCAAATGACAGAGTGCTCTGTACACTCATTTCAGAGACGAGACAAATCCATCACAGCAAGGCAGCACCTCCCTGACCCTGGGAAGGAACCTCAAAATATGAGTGTACCACTTTAAATGAGTGCTCTGACAGGAGAACAATATCTCTGTAAACCATTCATCTTAATGACACAGTAGGCTGTAGGATAAGATTACTGTTTAGTCACAGGCTCAGACTGGCCTCGGAATGTGTCTTATTTTAAACAGAAGCTGCTCGTGTTGTGAGTTCAAGGTTTCAATGTGCTGAAAGGAATATTCCCAAGGGTTCTTTGACTGTACTCTAAAACGGGCTTACAAGAACACACGGTTATTGTTTAGAGGATGGGCCTGGTAGACGTTTCTCCCCATTTATGGTTCATTGAAACCAAGCCACTTCAATTACACGTCAGCAAATGTCGCCCTGCCAGACACAAAATGGCAGTAGTGATGATTTCATGACAGTAACAAAAACTGTAAAGTATCACCAGCAGACAAATCCTCTAAGAGGGTCCTGCGAAACATCTGGAGTGACTGCAGGGAGTCGGTGAGCAGCAAAAGTGCCGACGAGGCTTCAGTTTGTGTCCCCAGTGAGTAGAAATGAAAACATGTTATCACTTATCACTGCTGTCATGGTTTAAACACCCTCAGTGACATTTTTAATCCTCTGTCAGGGCTAGGATCTGGGAGACACACTGTTCTCACAAGATAAGAGGAAAAGATCAAACACACCAAGTTACTTCTGTCTATATGTGGAAATTTGGAGCAGGAGGAATGAAATACTTCCAGAGACCAACAAATATTAAATGCTGAAACTGTCAGTGGGTTCCATGAATTTAAGTCATATGCAGGGACATGAAAGAACTGTTAAACTCAAGAGTACTTGATGATTTATAAGCCTAAACAGTGACAACCTCAGCCTTGTGCAGTGCGACTGCAGCAGCAAAACACAAGAGCAGGTGGGATATGACGTTATTTTTGTGCCACTATTCTGAGCACACGTAAAAAGAATTTACAGGTGCAACTGTTGTATTTTGAGGAGAAATTTATTTTGAGCGAAGAAAAGCTAAATTTGAGTGAACAAAATTAATTGCTGCATGCAAAATATGTATTTCAGTGTTTGCTATTATCCATACACACACTCACACACACTAGCAGCCCCTCTCACTCAGTTTTTGCGCTTGCCCGCAATGTGTTGCTCGTGCTCTCAACATTTGTGCCCGTGCGCGTTCTACTCTTTCTGTACACCGTTATAAGCAGAGTGAAGCTGACCCCCCACCCACTTGAAACGTAAAGGCAAATAGGCGGAGCGGTTAGTGCTACGTTTGTGCTGATTTGTGCAGGTAAAATTAGCGTTTGTGCTGCTACGGTTTTTGAGATACTAAACATTATTTTATAGGTCATTCAAAAGGTCACCATCCCCCAGACTGCTCCAAACAAACCAAAATGGTCTACTTTTTTAGTGCTACGTTTGTGCTGATTTGTGCAGGTAAAATTAGCGTTTGTGCTGCTACAGTATCTGAGATATAATGATTTTAATTATTACGGCCTACGCTGTATAACACCAGTGTCTGTGGCAGTGAGTTTCAGCAGCTGTGGAGTTTTGCACTTTTTCTAGGCTTGCTGCATATTAACTTTTATTAGTTTACACTTTAGTAACACAATTTATTCAGCGGAAAGGTCGATATTTCTTTTGTTACTAGTGCAGAAACGTACACAAGGTAGGCTAAAGTTTTTATTTTTTCTGTGGCAAAACTGAGTTTCATGTGAAGTGATTCACGTATACCTAAATTATTATTATTTTTTACATACCCAGTTGGCCTCTATGATTTTGTTTTGAATTATATATGTTCATTATTATTAATGTAGCTGTCTCAGAAAAAATGAAGTGTTTGCTTTGATAGGTTGTTACCTACGTGTAGAAAACTGAATATTCCACAGCACCTAGGCGAGGGATCTTCAACCTGCGGCTCTAAAGCAACATGTGGCTCTCCGGCCCCTCCACTGTGGCTCTTATAAGTCCAAGTAAGTCATTTTTTTATTATAAAGACAACAAGAAAGGGTTCTGTTAACAGTTTGTTTTTTTATGAAATATCTGCATTGACTATTCACTGAATGTACAAGGCTTTTAAAAGTGATTTAATGTTTCTTAGGTTCAAATCTGTTTACTGTAATTTTCAAGTTGGTTGCCCATCTTTCCTAATTTTCAATTATTATGGAAAGGACTCACGTAGCTGGCTTCATTTTAACAAATACTTTTTTCCGTTATAAAGCTTTGATGATTCATTGTCTTATCAAATCTAAAAATAAACATTTTTATTTACATTTCCATAGCTTACATGATACAACAACTCATTTTCTAGATATTTATAGGCTCTTTCTTTTTTTAGGCTCTAGACAGGTTTTGTAGCAGCAGGGGGAAAAGGGGCCCTTTGAAATGAAAAGGATGCTGACCCCTGACTTAAGCCACCAGGTAAACACAAAACAAATACAGAAAAATTATTGACAGAAAAATGGAACTGTTACTTTCAAGGCTACGGGTGAAGGTGACTGGGTGTGTAAAAGCAAATATGCATCAGACTGACAAAGAAAAGAGTGTTAAAAGATTTTTAATTTAGAACTTTAACTTTATGTGCAAAACTGAACTTACTGATATCACACACTAGCCATTTGAACACATGTAACTGTAATGAACCAAATAAAACAGAAAAATGCAGGCAGCACTCATTATACTGTGTATAACACAGCATGGGGTTGTATTTTTTTCTTTTCAGATGCTCCTGTCACTCCATTTCCCAGGTCATCGTAGCACTCCCACACAAATGTGGGCATTACTCCTGCAGTATGCAGTGTAATGCCCCAAACCATCAGTGGTCATCTTTCCATGGAAAGCAATTAATGCCCTCAAAGTGAACGACTTTCCTTGGAGAACCAGGTTGGAGGGAAATTCATTCAGTGGAAATTCTGTTTGTTTGCAAGGTCAGTATCAATCCACACGATATCTCCAATGTTGTATCTGTGAGTAACTGTCCCTGCACAGAGCTCATTTCCTGTGGTGCTGTCTTCTGTTTTGAATTCTGATGGACACAGAGATGGATTGGAGAGTGGCCTGAGGCAGGTAGACTCAGGTAGGCCAAGTCCTGCTTCCACAGCCGTGCCAAGATGTGCCATACCAGACTCTTTGAGGACAGAGATGGCAGGAGAAACAAATGGCACTTCCCTTGTCATCCCTTTGCTGAGGTAGCAATTTGTGCCACAAAACCAGCCAATCACAGACTTGGATGCAAAAAAAATCTGATTGGCTGTTTTGGTCTCCAATCAGCTCGAAATGACGAAATGCAATATCCCAGAATCCATTTCGTCAAGAACAACAAGACAGTGTACATCACTGTGACAACAGCATTTATTTTAGTTCAAAGGCTTTATGGTTTTTCCTGTAAATACCTGGTGGTGTAGTCCGGCGATTTTTTTTTTTTTTTTTGGTCAGTTCAGCCTTATATATTATGTTGAACCCGAGTGACCAGCTGGTGGGTAACAGGCATCTCCGAAAACGTTAGAGCACTTTTGCAAATATGTGATGTCTTGATAAATCGAGCAGATATTTGAAGTTTACACAGCACCATTCTCGCATGAAAATATCTTAAAAGTTTATTTTGTGACCCAGAAAGAGTAATATTTCAAACTCCGCCACTCGTGTTCCTCCGCCACTGCCTCGTTTGAGTTTTGGACGAAATGGATTCTGGGATATTGCATTTCGTCATTTCGAGCTGATTGGAGACCAAAACAGCCAATCAGATTTTTTTGCATCCAAGTCTGTGATTGGCTGGTTTTGTGGCACAAATATAACGGTGGCAGAGTGAAGCTGACCCCCCACCCACTTGAAACGTAAAGGCAAATAGGCGGAGCGGTTAGTGCTACGTTTGTGCAGATTTGTGCAGGTAAAATTAGCGTTTGTGCTGCTACGGTTTTCTGAGATATTAAACTTATTTTATAGGTCATTCAAAGGTCACCATCCCCCCAGACTGCTCCAAAACGGGCCAAAATGGTCTACTTTTTTAGTGCTACGTTTGTGCTGATTTGTGCAGGTAAAATTAGCGTTTGTGCTGCTATGATTTGAGATATTCCTGTTATGGTTTACTGCTGAAAAATGTCTTTTTCAAATGACCTTTCACTTTGTGTGTTCACTTGTTCAATAAAGTTCTGTTAAAAAAACCTCTTGTTGTATTTAATCAGCTAAATTTGTAATGAGTGTATTTTTTTTTAACTTCAATTTCTTTACTTCAATCACTTTTTGTTCATAAAACCACGATGCAAATGCTTGAGTATTTTTTTTTTTAGAGTGGATTAAAAAAACTTTATTGAAAACTACATTTGAACATTTTACACTCCCATGAACACTTTTTGAGAAACGAACAAGCTAGCAGTCTTTTGCATCAAATACACATTTTCTGGCAGAAAAAACTATTATTTGGCATTACTGTGTCTGAAGGATTCTTAGAACAGCGTTCATCTGATTTCTGAACAAGGTAAGCTTACATTTAAAATACTGAGGTTTTAGTTACTGAGTTAATACATGATATAGCTAACTGTCTGGATCAAAAGGATTTTTTTTCAATGTTAAACATTTTCAAAAATGTCCAAGAAAAAAGTTTCTAAAGCACTTTAAAACATGTAGCACACTGGACTAAAGTGCTGTACAGTACATGGGTTAAATACTCAGACTCAATTTAATAAACTCACAAATTCAATAGCTCCATCTTAAAAACAATAATTCCACAAAATATGAAAGTGTAGATTGGTGGAGAACTTGGGGGAGGGGTTGCTCCTGGCTGTATATATAGTTCAGAAATCACATTTTGCTCCATCATAATCATAGTGTGTTGTTTTTTTTTTAGATGCCTCGAAAGCCATCTGTAGACAAGGTTTCCATTTTTGCAGTTCTTTGCAATTCAAAAGAGGCCATAGTCCAAAATGGCAAAATAGCCACTCCAGCTGCATCAGTCTGGAAAGAGCTGAGTCAGCAGCTAGAAGACAAGATGTCAGCAAAGGCCCTGTACACTTTTGTGAAGCTAAATAGACACAACATCTGGTCAGCTTTGGAAATCAGTGATCAGGAAAGTAATAGTGAAGGAGAGTTAGATTCACATTGCATTTCTCCTGGACAAGAAAACTGTCAAGCTTTTGAACTAGAAGTCCCTTTTGAGGACTGGGTTAAATTTATTCCTGAAAAGGTTGAATACAATGACAAGTTTTCTCCTACCCAAAAAAGGGAATACACAATTTTGAAACCTGGCACTTGGACTCATATCATCAACGATCTTATATGGAAGAAGATCAAAAATACATGTACACTTGTGTTCCGTAGAGCAAAGGTCCATCCAACTGTCAACAATAATTATCTGGACATCAGAGGCGACTGTAAGGAGTGTCATGGCCAGTTAGAAATGTCATGTGACAGACAGCCAGCAATTAATAGTCCAATGGTGCTCCAGTGTTTCATGAGAAATACAGATCTCTCCCTGCACACTGGCCACTCCAAGCGGTTCATGTCTGGAAACCTGCGTGAACAGATCGCTAAAGAGCTGTGTGAGGGCAGAATGGAACCAGCTGTATGGAGGTCAGCGAGGGCAGCAGATCTGATGGATGTTGGAGATCCTGAGCCAAGCCACCTTCCAAATTTGGCCACTCTGCGAAAAGCCAAACAAGAGAGAAAAGACTTGGAATTAGGAGATAAGGACCCCATTGCATCTCTGCAATTGTTAAAATATAGTGTTCCTCACAGTGGTAGCATCCGAGATATTGGACTGGACAGGTTTTTCTGTCACTACTGGAGTCAAACACAGATGCATGTTTATAAGACATTGTCAAAAAAATCTCCCCCAACTGTGTGTTTTGATGCAACCGGTTCAGTTGTGAAAAAACTGCTGAGACCAAATGGCAAATCTGGCCATATCTTCCTTTATCAGGGTATTCTGAAAGAAAACAATTGCCCCAGTGTCCCAGTGGTGCAAATGCTGTCAGAGAAACATGATGTTAATGCCATCGCAAACTGGTTGACAGAATGGATTCGTGCAGGTGCACCTGTGCCAAAGGAAGCTGTGAGTGACTTTTCTCTGGCAATTCTGGGAGCTCTGGTCAAGGCTTTCACTCCTCATCCTGATCTGAAGTCCTACCTTAATGAATGCTTTCATGTCCTTCTTGGAACCCAGTCTGCCAAACTCCCCCCTTGTTATATCAGGGTTGATGTTGCGCACTGCATCAAGATGATATGCCAGTGGGACTGCCTGAAGAAGAAAACACATCGTGTTAAAGATTTCTTTGTCAGGTCATTAGCAAAACTTCTTCAGTCTCAATGTTTGGACCATGCAAAACAGCTCCTACATGCTATCACTGTTGTGGCCCTCAGTGAGGCAGAAGGTGATGACAGTTCTGGAGCCCCTCTTCCTTCAGAAAGGTGCAAGAAATACTTGAAAGCCCAAATTGCTCAAGACTCCATCATCATTCCAGATGAACAGACGGAGGAAAGTGAGAGAGTGGATTCAGTGGATGAGATCCAGACTGACCTACGACAGTGGGTAACAGAAATATGTGAGGAGAGCAGGTCACTTGCTGCAGCAAACGGGGATAGAGATAATATTCACTTTCTCCCTGAGATTATTCCTCATATAATAAGACTGGCAAGTTACTTGCCACTCTGGACAGGAATAATGGTCCCTCTCTTCCAAAGCACCAGCATCACAGCAAGTTCAGCCACTGTTGAAGCTGAGTTCAAAAACATAAAACATGGCCTTTTCAAACATGACAACTTGCCTCTTCGAGTCGATCGCTTCATTGCTCGTCATCTTTCCTTCATCGAGGGAAATATGCGGATTTGTTCTGCAAAAGAAAAGGTCAAAGATGAGGCAACAGTGGGATCACTGAAAGTCACAGATGCCAATTCTGGATCCATGACGACTCACAATGCAGAAGACAAAATAAAAATGGATGCTCACCCGTTTGTGGGATCTGATGCTGCCACAAACATTCTTCCGGCTGATGGGGATGCAGTTGAGAACTGGAGGGGCCTAGCTGTTCCACCCAAAAAAAGGAAGAGGACTTCCTACCTCTCTTCATGTACCGAATGGCTCCATGCAGATGAAACTTTTGGGGCCAAAAGAGTGAAAGTGGGATTATTAAAAAATGGAAACCTCCATCAGCCTATTAGATTAGGGGAATCGACAATCTCTGTGCTCAATACCTGTGCATTTGATGCATTTTTTCAGTGCTTATGTTGTGCCTTCTGTGACAGCTCCACATTTCAAAATGCTGTTCTGAAAGACAGTGAAAACCCAGTCCTGCAGCTGGTGAAAGCCATTGCCACAGATGGTGTGACCCAACAAACCTACAGGAGGAGAGCAGAGCTGCTTAGTGTAATGTTTGAAGCTGTCTCGTTGAGGTCTGCTGCGATCCAAATCGATGCTCAGTGCAATATCTCCGCTGTAATTGCTAAGACAATGAGGAACATCTCAAGTGTTTATTTTACCAAACACTGCTCTTCACAGCACTGCTACCTCAGCAAAGGGATGACAAGGGAAGTGCCATTTGTTTCTCCTGCCATCTCTGTCCTCAAAGAGTCTGGTATGGCTCATCTTGGCACGGCTGTGGAAGCAGGACTTGGCCTACCTGAGTCTACCTGCCTCAGGCCACTCTCCAATCCATCTCTGTGTCCATCAGAATTCAAAACAGAAGACAGCACCACAGGAAATGAGCTCTGTGCAGGGACAGTTACTCACAGCTACAACATTGGAGATATCGTGTGGATTGATACTGACCTTGCAAACCAAACAGAATTTCCACTGAATGAATTTCCCTCCAACCTGGTTCTCCAAGGAAAGTCGTTCACTTTGAGGGCATTAATTGCTTTCCATGGAAAGATGACCACTGATGGTTTGGGGCATTACACTGCATACTGCAGGAGAGCTCCATGTGTGTGGGAGTGCTATGATGACCTGGGAAATGGAGTGACAGGAGCATCTGAAAAGAAAAAAATACAACCCCATGCTGTGTTATACACAGTATAATGAGTGCTGCCTGCATTTTTCTGTTTTATTTGGTTCATTACAGTTACATGTGTTCAAATGGCTAGTGTGTGTTATCAGTAAGTTCAGTTTTGCACATAAAGTTAAAGTTCTAAATTAAAAATCTTTTAACACTCTTTTCTTTGTCAGTCTGATGCATATTTGCTTTTACACACCCAGTCACCTTCACCCGTAGCCTTGAAAGTAACCGTTCCATTTTTCTGTCAATAATTTTTCTGTATTTGTTTTGTGTTTACCTGGTGGCTTAAGTCAGGGGTCAGCATCCTTTTCATTTCAAAGGGCCCCTTTTCCCCCTGCTGCTACAAAACCTGTCTAGAGCCTAAAAAAAGAAAGAGCCTATAAATATCTAGAAAATGAGTTGTTGTATCGTGTAAGCTATGGAAATGTAAATAAAAATGTTTATTTTTAGATTTGATAAGACAATGAATCATCAAAGCTTTATAACGGAAAAAAGTATTTGTTAAAATGAAGCCAGCTACGTGAGTCCTTTCCATAATAATTGAAAATTAGGAAAGATGGGCAACCAACTTGAAAATTACAGTAAACAGATTTGAACCTAAGAAACATTAAATCACTTTTAAAAGCCTTGTACATTCAGTGAATAGTCAATGCAGATATTTCATAAAAAAACAAACTGTTAACAGAACCCTTTCTTGTTGTCTTTATAATAAAAAAATGACTTACTTGGACTTATAAGAGCCACAGTGGAGGGGCCGGAGAGCCACATGTTGCTTTAGAGCCGCAGGTTGAAGATCCCTCGCCTAGGTGCTGTGGAATATTCAGTTTTCTACACGTAGGTAACAACCTATCAAAGCAAACACTTCATTTTTTCTGAGACAGCTACATTAATAATAATGAACATATATAGGATTACAAAACAAAATCATAGAGGCCAACTGGGTATGTAAAAAATAATAATAATTTAGGTATACGTGAATCACTTCACATGAAACTCAGTTTTGCCACAGAAAAAATAAAAACTTTAGCCTACCTTGTGTACGTTTCTGCACTAGTAACAAAAGAAATATCGACCTTTCCGCTGAATAAATTGTGTTACTAAAGTGTAAACTAATAAAAGTTAATATGCAGCAAGCCTAGAAAAAGTGCAAAACTCCACAGCTGCTGAAACTCACTGCCACAGACACTGGTGTTATACAGCGTAGGCCGTAATAATTAAAATCATTATATCTCAGATACTGTAGCAGCACAAACGCTAATTTTACCTGCACAAATCAGCACAAACGTAGCACTAAAAAGTAGACCATTTTGGTTTGTATTGGAGCAGTCTGGGGAGATGGTGACCTTTTGAATGACCTATAAAATAATGTTTAGTATCTCAAAAACCGTAGCAGCACAAACGCTAATTTTACCTGCACAAACGTAGCACTAACCGCTCCGCCTATTTGCCTTTACGTTTCAAGTGGGTGGGGGGTCAGCTTCACTCTGCTTATAACGGTGTACAGAAAGAGTAGAACGCGCACGGGCACAAATGTTGAGAGCACGAGCAACACATTGCGAGCAAGCGCAAAAAACTGAGTGAGAGGGGCTGCTATTTGTGTGTGTGTGTGTGTGTGTGTATGGATAATAGCAAACACTGAAATACATTTTTTGCACGCAGCAATGAATTTTGTTCACTCAAATTTAGCTTTTCTTCGCTCAAAATAAATTTCTCCTCAAAATGCAACACTTGCACCTGCAAATTTTTTTACGTGTGCTCAGAATAGTGGCACAAAAATAACGTCATATCCCACCTGCTCTTGTGTTTTGCTGCTGCAGTCGCACTGCACAAGGCTGAGGTTGTCACTGTTTAGGCTTATAAATCATCAAGTACTCTTGAGTTTAACAGTTCTTTCATGTCCCTGCATATGACTTAAATTCATGGAACCCACTGACAGTTTCAGCCTTTAATATTTGTTGGTCTCTGGAAGTATTTCATTCCTCCTGCTCCAAATTTCCACATATAGACAGAAGTAACTTGGTGTGTTTGATCTTTTCCTCTTATCTTGTGAGAACAGTGTGTCTCCCAGATCCTAGCCCTGACAGAGGATTAAAAATGTCACTGAGGGTGTTTAAACCATGACAGCAGTGATAAGTGATAACATGTTTTCATTTCTACTCACTGGGGACACAAACTGAAGCCTCGTCGGCACTTTTGCTGCTCACCGACTCCCTGCAGTCACTCCAGATGTTTCGCAGGACCCTCTTAGAGGATTTGTCTGCTGGTGATACTTTACAGTTTTTGTTACTGTCATGAAATCATCACTACTGCCATTTTGTGTCTGGCAGGGCGACATTTGCTGACGTGTAATTGAAGTGGCTTGGTTTCAATGAACCATAAATGGGGAGAAACGTCTACCAGGCCCATCCTCTAAACAATAACCGTGTGTTCTTGTAAGCCCGTTTTAGAGTACAGTCAAAGAACCCTTGGGAATATTCCTTTCAGCACATTGAAACCTTGAACTCACAACACGAGCAGCTTCTGTTTAAAATAAGACACATTCCGAGGCCAGTCTGAGCCTGTGACTAAACAGTAATCTTATCCTACAGCCTACTGTGTCATTAAGATGAATGGTTTACAGAGATATTGTTCTCCTGTCAGAGCACTCATTTAAAGTGGTACACTCATATTTTGAGGTTCCTTCCCAGGGTCAGGGAGGTGCTGCCTTGCTGTGATGGATTTGTCTCGTCTCTGAAATGAGTGTACAGAGCACTCTGTCATTTGCTTCTTCAAATGATGTCAAACAAAAGAAGTGCCACCACAGGCATCATGTAAGATAGTTATCAACTTAAATGTTGTTATGCATAGATTGTATTTCTTTTAGTACTTTGTATTCACTGTAAGCCGAAAAAAATTGACCCAGAACTACTTTTGTGGGTCCTCTGGTTTTAGAATAAATAATACTTTAGATCAAACTTGGAAGACGGGACTACACCCAGACTGATATTTGGTCATTCAAAATCCTACATATCCAGTTTATTTTATGTGTGTTTTGTTGTTTTCGAGTGGCGTCCAGTCTGCAAACTATACAATATCAACACATGTTTGAAGGGTGTTTCTTTAGGGTCTTCTTTACTTTTTTTTAAATTTTTCAATGATCGGCCATTAAAAATACCAATGCCAGTATACTGGCAGATAACTAGCAGAGCAGTCCTTCAAGGTCTGACACCTCCCAGCAGGATCAGGTGTTTTTTGGACAGAGTCACCTATCAGGTGCTGTTGGGGATAAAGGGGTAGGATCCTGCGTGGTAACAACTAGATATAGTGTAGGTGGATGAATCTTTGGGGACAGTACTTTTCTGGTATCCAGCTTTGGGGATCCTGAGTGAGGAGCACTGGAAGTTCTGTGCGGAGCAGCCGTGAATTGCTGCCAGGGTTTCCACCTAAGAATGAGTGGCCGAGTCATGATTGGAGAAATTAAAGAAAAATGACTGGCACTACCTGCTCGTGTCAGTACTCATCATCACCCATCAGATCTAATTGTGGGCTCGTGGGTGATTTGAAGGTCATTTGGGAAGATGGGGAAAACCTAATGCTGGAATTTGACTGATGTTTTTGAAGGAAAGGACGTGTGTGGGTCACCATTTTTTTTCCAAAAATGACGAATAGGTATGTCAAACATTAACCTTCTCCTCTCTCCAGCATGCAGTTTTTAAAACTCTTCTGCGCTGTCCCCTGCAGTATCCTAAAACACTGCGCTGAACTCAGTGGTGAGCGGAGTGCATGCCGACACTGGGAACTGGGCCCAAATTACCCTCCGTTGACTGGTTGTGGCAGCTTTACCTGGTGGAGATGTTGCTGGGATATGAATGAGTTTTGTTTTTACAAAGATTTCTTACTAGCTTTTGTCTCCTTTGGCTTTCTGTGTTTGTCTTTTTTGGACAGTATCTCATCTCACAACAATAAGTGCTTCACTGGTACATATCCTCTTTAGCAGCATGCTTCTTCTGTTTTTGTTGTTTAATAAAAAGGAAGTGTCTACGTCTGTATTTAAAGTCAAGAAATAGTTCCAGACAGTCTATTTTTTTGACATCCTGTACTGTGCAGATTTATAGCACATGAATGGATAACATGCTTTGAAAAGATGTTTCAAACTGTGGATTTTTTGGTTCTATCTTTACTTTCATTCATATTTTTGTATCAACTTTATTTAGAACATTTGAACTCAACTATGCCAATTATGTACTGCAGGATATCCCACAGGAAATGGAGCCTCTCCAGAAGGACACTTTTTACCTCCACTTTTCTTTTTCAAGGCAAAATAGCTTTCTACCACAAACATTTCCGATATTTGGTGAAGCCTTTGCACAAGACCACAATATAGATTCAGACTGCAACTGGAGACGTTGGAGGTTGCCGGCTTCGTTTTCCTTCCAAACATCACAGCCTCTGGGACACAGGCTCCTCTTTGGCCACCGCTGCAGGAAGTGACTGTTTCTCTCTCTGCAGTGGGAACCAGAGGGAGTGTTTCAGTCTTCCTCCACTCCTGCTGTAGGCTGCCACACCATATCACACATTCACTGCATTCCTGCCGAGGGTTACTGAGTTCAGTTTGTTGACCTCCAGACTAGAAAAAGAATCTTGGCTCGATGTAAAGCTGATGCTTTCCACTTAATGGGACAGCTAATTGCTGCTTGATGTTGCTGCTGCTGTCATAAACTGTTTGGTTTCATCTTCAGAGCTTATGGCATCATTTGAAGGCATTTTGAGCCAAATGTTCAAAGTGTCAGAGTATTGAGTAATTCCAGCTCACAGATCTAGAAATAATGTCTAGCTGTTCAAAAACAACTGGAACTACAACTGCAACCATCTCATGAATTGTACATCTGTGTCGAGTCCATCGTTTTCTCTCTCTCCTGTTTTCCACCCACAAAACACGCAGAGGGAGGGAGAGGCTGATGTGTCAAATCCTTCTTTGTACACTCTGGTTTGCACAGACATGCACAACAGTCCTCCAGATGGCCAAACAATTCACTCTGTGGACTTTTTATTTGTCTGTGATGCTTTTATTGAGAAACATTAGTTGAGCTCCCGTTTAAAGCCCAAAGCTCCTGTTGTCTGTATGATATAATGGAAGAATTATCCTTCTAAAAATACCCCAGAAGCTCATTTCCGTTTATATAATCTCCAAATATTTATTTAAGCTCGTTTACAATGTGATGTCTCTCTCTCACAGCAAAAATAATATGGACAGGCCCTCACAGGCTGCATGCAATGTTAGGATCTACTCTTGATCCTGTCATGCCTATAAAAACCACCAGTCTGACAGAAGGGACTAATTATTTATTTTTTTTGCTTGTTTTCAGCCTTTGTAATCCCTCCAAAGATATCCCCCTGATGTTTATACTGCATATTATATGCTCCAGTGTTATGAGAATATGTAATGCAGCGTATTGTGGTGTGAGATGATCGTATACTCCTGTTTTTGAGGATTTCTAAAGAATAATTATAGGTGCGCTTTTTTTTTTCTTACCTGTCTAATATTTTACTAAGAACTGTAAAAGCATTTTTGTATAAATTCGAGTGAGTCTTAGGGCCATG
>NW_024582526.1:1294220-1323821 GCF_018398535.1 Haplochromis burtoni | reverse complement strand
ATAACGGTGTACAGAAAGAATTGAACGCGCACGGGCAGGAATGTTGAGAGCGCGAGCAACACATTGCGAGCAAGCGCAAATGCAAAAACTGAGCGAGATGGGCTGCTACTGTGTGTGGATAATAGCAAACACTGAAATACATTTTTTGCACGCAGCAATGAATTTTGTTCACTCAAATTTAGCTTTTCTTCGCTCAAAATACATTTCTCCTCAAAATGCAACACTTGCACCTGCAATTTTTTTTTAAGTCCGCTCAAATTTTTTTTACGTGCGCTCAGAATAGTGGCACAAAAATAACGCCATAGTGGGAGACATGAAACTATCCTGAGAGAACAGGCGTCTTCCCGTGGCAGACCAACGCACAGACCGACCAACTGACAGTCTGACTATCCATCCCTGTTTTTCCCCTTGTCTCTCTCTGCTCTCTTTAATATCCCCTCACCTCCAACTGGTTGTGACTGCCTGGGTTTTTCCTTCACACTTTCACTAAGTGCTTCCTCACAAGGGATTGTGCAATTCTTTCTAATATTATAGGGTGAGTGTTATTCAGAACTGTTGCTGTATAAATAAAACTGAATTGAATTCAAGGAACACTTGGTGTGCATATGGAATAAGGATACAAGTACTGCACTTTATCTGGGCAGCATGTCTGCTGCTGGCTTGTCACAATCACTGTGACAATATACAGTACAGCACACTCCAGGCAGTCACTCGTATTTTTTCTGCCAGGAAATGTTACAGCTGCAGACACGGCCTACAGCACTACTACTCACACCAGAGACTGGTATCAACACTTCCATCCATCTCCTAGAAACACAACAGAATAAGCACACGTCAAACTTTAAGTCAGCAAAATGAGCTTTACAGGTGTCACAGGCCACACTACTGTCAGAGCACAGTTATTCTCTCTCAGATTCAACCATCTGATACATCTTTACTTCAGTATGGGATCCATTTTCTAGTCAATATGCCTTCTATTTAAAAGGCAGTTTAAACAATGTTGCTAGCGTATCTTTGTGTGAGTGTTTGAGTGAGCGGGTCAAACAGCTAAAATATGTATGCTATTAAAATGTGCAGGCCAAGACAAGCTCTCTCATGTATGCTGAGCTAAGCAAAGTTCATCAACAGGAATAAACAGTATTTGGTCTCTATGAGATGTGGGGGAGTAAAAACCTTAGGAGACCAAACTTCCTCTTCCGTGAGGCTGTTTTAAGAGTTCTAGTAAAAGAAGAATAAAGGTAACGTAAGACATGCAGCCTGTTGCAGAGCTCGCTAAAACTATCAGAGCATGCAGCAATTACAGGTAGCTGGGATTATTATGTGAATAACAGCGCACGGATGACAACAATCATTATCAACCATGAAAACAGTCTTTACTTTTATTCCTCAGACTGCAAGTCATAGAATGACTCGGCATCAATCAACATTACTCACACTAAGACACAACATAGACACGGAAAGAAAAAGACAGACCGACTTCTTCTTTTTCTTATTATCAGTCACGTATATGTGGCTCCAGTGTAGGAAGATCATGAGAAAAGGTATACACATTTAAACAGTGAATAAAATACTACATGAACTTTAAAAGTTGGGCCGTTATGCATGAGAAAATGCATTATTTAAAAAACAAAAACAAACCAAAAAAACCCCCATTAGCACATTTTAAATTTGATGGTAGCAACATGTCATGTTTGCCACTGTGCAGCATTTAAAAACAACAGCACCCAGGCTCTTCAAAAACTATTTCAAGATTTGAATTCAGCTGATCTTTGGACGGTAGAACTTTAAGCTGGATTTGAAGATAACACAGTAAGTGGTGTGAGTCAGTGCACTGACTTCCATGACAGAATCACGGCTGATTTCACGTATAGTGCCGTATGAGGTTCCGGAGCTCAGGGGAGATTGAGCTCTGTCCTCTCTCCAAAATCTCTGACTCTTGATATCTCATGTACTGTTGGTGATGAGATATTCAGAGTTGTATTTTTATATTGAGGAACATTATTTTGAAATTGTTCCACAACTCGTGAATGTATTTTTTGTAGAATCATTGCATTCTGTTTTTATTTCCTTTCATACTCTAGCACTGCCTCCAGCCCTGAGGTCCTCCTGCCAGCCATTTGTCATGTGTGAGAATACATATCAGCAACAGATCACCTTCTAATCAGCATCAGAAGGCTCCAGTTACTGGAATCTGCCAGACACAAATCTGAATTCAGAAGCTGCTCTGTGTTTATTTTCTCCTCCGCCCAGCACTGTGTGGATGGCACAGCATGCACCCAGCAACAACCAAGCTGATTTCTTGCATTCATCCCACACTCAGCTGTTTAGCTTAAGGATATTAACCCAGGGGCTGAAGCAGTGACCTCTGACTGACAAACCACCCAAGAGGCTGAGCTAGCTTTACCCCTGCCAGACTTCAGAGTGAGCCCCAAACACAGCTGGAAAATCTTCCTGTGTTTGTGTGTCATTTTCCCACATGATCACTCAAAATGAAAAATAACACAGATCCAGTGCTGTCATACGTAAGAAAATTTTTGCTAGTGACTTTTACTCTGGTTTTATCTGTTTTTTTTTGGACATGTGAAGAGCATATAAATCTGAAAACTGCACTTCAATAAAAGCTTTTTTTTACCTTTTAGTTAATAACCTTTTAGTTATTGCACACAGATCATTTTGGATATCAACACTTGGTTAAAGGACTTAATCTATAAGTCCATCCTGTAGCTGTGTTCTTCCAGCTACAGCCACAGAGTGTGTGATCCTGTGCACCTGTGTTATAGTAGTTCAGAGCAGAAATCTGAGGTCTTCGTCTGCAGCGGTCAAGTTCAGTCAAGTCTCAAAGAAGAGGGAGGAGTCGTCCGGTGTTTGTTTTACCTCAGAGTGTGAGAAATGAGAGCAGGTGCCCAGGTGCAGGGTATGTAGCTTTGATCAGTCAGACACAGAACAGTTCACAGAGAATTAACTCAAATGTTGGCATAAATTCAGCGCATGATAAAAATGTTGCTCCTAGTCAATAGTCGAATGGATACTAGCATTCCGCTAACACTCAAACTGACATCAAAGTGTCAGAAATATGTACAGTAGCATTACTTTTAATCATTTCTTTGTAGCCATGAGACTGGTGTTGCTTATGACCCTTTAACTGGTGGTATGGCTGCTGGCCCAGCTTTAATGAACACCAGGCACACTAATTGCAGCATGTTCAAGTACTGACACATAAAACATTAATGAGAAACACAGCCACTGAATTAAACTGTCTTTGCAGGACAGATATTAGTCATCCTACTGTTATTTTTTTTCTTCCACGTCCACATTTGCATTCTTATACTCTGCTATAGCTACAGACTAAAACTCTGATTACATGTCCAAAATAATCCTGATTTAACTGGTGGCAGAACTTCAGTTCATCTTTTGTCTGAAACAAAGTGTTTCAATTAGAATCAGCATACTTTATTAATCTCTAAGGAAATTATGTGGGTTACAGTTGCTACAGTATAAATAACAGTAACAGACTAAACTATTTAGCAACACAACATGTTACAAATTTAAGAAATTTAAGAAATAGCACAATTCACTTGTGTCCCTTTAATACCACTGTCACTGCCTATTCAGAAATCAGTTCGTTCTATGCCTTTCACAATAAAAAGGCATATGCACTGCTGTTGAAATGATGTTGAAAATATGCAAAAGGAATTACGAATTGGACTCTAAATAAAATCTTACAAAATAAAAGATAAAAAAGGGAGAAACATATCTAATATATGGCGGAAATTAAATACATGACTGAATGTATCGGTTTTTCCATTTTAGTAACAAATATAAGTTAATTATCCATGAAAAAACTTATTTAAAAGCCTTCATCATCCATTACATTATGAAGAAACAATATGATGAATGAATACAATGTACTACATATAACATTTATATTATGTTGGTTGCGTTGTTAAAGTCTCACTAAACTTGTTTTTAGGTATTTAGCATATTTAATTCTAGTGTTCCTTTTCTCTATTCTGTATTTAAGCAGAAACACATGCACAAACAGAGCGAGTGAGAGAGAACAGAACATTTTCTAATACAAAGCTCAGGTCATCAACTTCACCATTAGCTCAGTTACATTAAAGTAAAAGCACCAACCTCTCTGCAATTTGGAAAAGTCCATCTTTCCCCAGTGATTGTGCTCATTTTTTCCCCTTTTCTTTGGCAGTTGGAGACTGACTGCAAGTCGTTGCCCAGAGGCTGAGCATGAAACACCCTCAACAACACTTTGATCACAGGGTGATGGCTCAGGTTATCTGATGGCAAGCTACTGCTCTCAAAACAATAGCTGTCAGACTCAGACCGACTGTAATCACTCTCAGACAGATTGATGGAATTTTGCAAATAACTGCCATCTAATTTATGAATGATGACAGATGGCCAACACGTTACAGTCGATCTAAATGATTAGAGAAAATCCAAAATAAATTAATGTGCGTCCAGTTCTTGTGTTTGTCAGGCATTAACGACGTGTGCTGTACAATCTGTACAAAAAAACAGTTCAAAGAAATCATTAAAAGACCAAAATTACCGTGATATCCACGCCCATGATGAGTACATAAACTTCTGATCACAACTGTAGCTGACAGAAGATAAGTCCAATAGTTCGTTTTAGAGCCACAGCTGCATGCTTCTGCTCCACAGATGGTGTTTGAGACAAGCTACTGGTTTTGATGAGCTACTCTGATCCATCACTGATCAGAGGAAAAATATATCATAACAGGATCTGAGGATTTTATCTTTCACACAGCTGACCTGGGACAAGGCTTTTCTTATTACAACAACATGTAATTAGTATCAAATATTTTTGGCTACTGTGCATATTTTAGCAAGGTGTTCCAGGACTGTTAGAGCCGTTTCAACATGTATTTTCTGCAGATGGGACAACATCAATCACACTTGCAGTCCTATTGTGTCAAACTGGTCTGTTTTCAGCACAGCACAAAGAAAAGTCAATCTCTTGTTTTTAACCAAACGGCTCTGTGACAAAACAAATAGACCAATTAAGGCTGAAGAGAACTGTTTTCTATATTCAAGCACAGTTCCAGTAATGCTCTGCACGAGAGTGAATAAACACACATGTTTCCGTTTACTCCATAAGGAGACACAGTCCTCCGAGTGAATACACATGGTGTGTATGCACGCTTTTATTTATGAGGTAAAAGATGGCCTGTCCAAGTCTGGAAAAAAGACCCACGCTATTTCTGGCTCCTGCAGCCTGCTGAGTGCTGAGATCATTATTTAGAACCAGCTGCAGAGTCGGCAGAGGAGATGTGGGTCAGAGGGGCAGGAGGACGACCAAGTCTTCATGAATCCCTGTTACCTTGGAACAGAGGCGGAGCAGCACAGGCGCTCTAAGACATATAATGTTGTCACTGTTCCAGTGGTTTTGACTGCCTCGTGCCACCACAGCACATACACGCCCACACAACACACAATTACAGCTCAACCAAACAGCCGGTCTGCCCAGCAGGTGTGAACTCCAGCTGGATGTACAGTGCAGCCCGATTCTGTGTCCTCACATTCAGCTGTGAGAGGTTTAGCAGCAGCTTTCCAAGAGTGACCAAACCACTGGTATTAACTGAAAACTTTGTTTCACTGGAAAAAAATAGTGGTTAAAAACAGTCCAGAGCATGATTACCATTGATTGCGTCCACACTGGGTCACCAGGCCATATTTCCTATTACATTCCTAAACAAATCGTTAACAATGTTTTATCATTTCCTGGAGTAAACGTGTTCAGATTTAAACTTGGCTCATCTCAAAATCTCACACATGTCCAGCACTACTGCAGTTTTGATTTTGCAGAGGATGTAATCCAGCTTGACACATTTCTTCTTTAACGAACTGGATTATTTTGTATAAAGATCAAGGAAACATACTGACAGTACAAAGTAACACGGCAGTGCTGACTGCAGGTCTCTGGAGAATCAACCATCATAATACTAAAGTGGAAGCAGCTCTGTGGGTGTGACTCTTACCCAGGGACGTTTCACTGTCGAGCATGTCTGAGTGAGAGAGAGCTGCCACTTTAACCTGCTGACGAAGCCACTGATGTGATGTTAGTGGCTTCGTCAGCATGGCTGCAATGACAGCAACATTAACACACTTGTCTGGTCAATATTTCAATCCCAACATTCACATGCTGACACAGCCCAACAGCACAACTGTAAAATCAATAATAAGTGATAAAAACTTTACAGCAATATAGTGAATAAGACGCCACAAACACAATCTGGTTGCCTTTGACTGAAGTTAAATACTGATGGTAACCAAGAACACAGGCTGACTATAAGATAGACCGGTCGGGATTATAGCCTCCACACTGCAGAGCAGCAATAATCTAATAAACATCGCAAGTTATATCAACTGAAACCAAACCTCTATCACCACATTCTTCAAACTACATGTCAGATTAACTCGCTGATAGCTCCAGCTCTCTCAAATGTGGATCTAATATGCAAATTTTCTTGCAGCCTCACTTGCAGGAATAACTGTTCCAAATAAATATTTTTTTAATCTTGTACCGGGTCTCACTGAAGCCATTCAACTAATCTTCTCCGAAACAAACCGTTTCAGCTCCCTTCACCCTTCATTGGAGCCAGATTTCTTCTGAATGGCTGTCCCTTACAAAGTTTGTACAGCAAGTGGATGGGTCTTCTGTGCTCACGACCAGAGCTGTGTGTCTAAGAAGACCTTGAAGACCTTCCACTTGTCAGTGACATCACACAGAGGCAAAACGTTCTGAAATTGAGTATTTAAAGCAGTCTGAAGCCTGAGCTTTAGACTCACAGAGATTACTTTTAAATAAACTGACTTCATTATTCAAAATGGTCAAAAACTTTGATATGAGCATCCACAGAGAAAATGAGCTATCAGCCTGATTTTCCCAGGTGTCAGACTATGAGCAGCTCACTCTCTGTGATGAATCTCAGTGAAACAAGAGCTGAGGGGCTCAAAGCACCCCTTAGCAGTATTCCAGTGGTCACCTAATGGTGTTATATTAACATTATTGTTATTATTATTGTAATTCTTGTGTCTTACACAAGGTCCACAATAATTAACTGACACATTTAGAGGAGTGCAAGGAGCAAAGCATGGAGGAGGTGTCCTGTTTAGAATCATTAGGACCTCATTACAGTTTGACACAGGGAGAAAGGCAGGAGAGAGGAGGAGAGGGACAGAAGGTAGTGGACTGTTAACATTTAATGACTGCTTATGGACGATCAGTACAAACAAACAGCCATTATGCATCTGTGTATTGAGCTTGTCCAGCCTCGCCACTGACTGAACGAAAGACTTCTGTTTCTACTGACTGTAGACAAATAGAGGCAGGCATTGTGTAACAGGATCGCGCCAAAGCCGGCCCCACTGGCACAAAGCGCTCTCTGTGGTTTCACAGGAACAGCCGTTGGCTTGGGGATGAGCCAGTGGGTCTCCTTCAGCCAGGAGGTCTCACATCAGAACTCAAAGTCTTGGACCGAGTGTTTTGGGAACACAACGGCAGATACACCCTGAGCCAAACCTGGATTTTCATACCAAGTCTTGGTTCTCTCTGGGCATCAGATTACAGCTGGGACAGTCAATGAGAGGACAAGAGATCTTTCTTATATAGTCTGAATACTTAGCTAAGATTTGATTGCAACTAAATGATGTCACAGTGCATTGGTTTCTGGATACCACATTTAACTCTTTACCCCTTGGACACCTACCAGAGGACCACTGGTCCTCTTTTCTAAACTCAGATGTTTCTGTCATATTTCAGGCCTGCGGCCAGAATAAGCATCAGATGTTAGTGAGGGTGATCTCTGTCTACACAGTTTAATAGGGCTTGGAAAAAGCCTGGAACTTGTTCTATTTAATGATATATACAGAGGTTTCAAAACTTCCTATTATGGCTACAGGTGAGATGATCACCAAATGGGAGCAAGAGTAATTTTTCTGGGGTCAAAAGTAACTATATCTGGACAAAAGCATGGTTACCAAATTATCAGCTAAGGATAGCAAGACTGGTTAGTAGGCTGTACTACAGCCTACTAACCAGTCTTGCCGCTGTAGTCATTAACTGTTAGGTAGGTAGATATAGAAAATTCACATGGCCATCGTAACATCACCAATATCCCCCTTTTTGAATGGTTTGTACCACAAAGTGGTCACCCCAGATAATTACATTAAAAATGCTCCAAAAGGCACCAACACTGGAAATCAATGAGAGGTCCAGGTTCACTCACGTCAATAATGGTGGCCCAAGTTGGGCATTTTAACAAAGTAGTCTACGGTAGTTGACTTTGTTTCCTTTATGTGGCTACTACAGGAACTGCTGTTTTGTTGCACGCATTGGTTTCCTTTTTCCACACCAACAGCAAACATGTACTGAATCTTTTCAACAGACATGCCCCCAGAGGCAGATAGCAAAGAAAACAGGAGATGAACATTAGACCCATTACTTTTGCAGCTGCTCCTTTGATCTAGTTTGGTGAGTAAAGAGAGCAGCTCTGCAGGTGACTGTTTGAGTTTACCCAGAAAAGCTGGGTTGGTTTCAATGCAGTCAGAACAAGGTCAAACCACCAAGACACACCCAGAGCAGGCATGGGACGTGACTCACTATTGTTAATGTGGATTACCCAACCCACAACAAGCATCGCAGATCTAAAGAGTCTTGATGTGTTCCTGTTCAGTGCCCTCTGAGGTGTGGTCTCTCGCCAGCTTTAGCTCAAACTACTCCTTCATGACAAGTACAGAAACTCCACAGAATCACATACAAGAATTACCCTAACATCACCCTGCAAGCACGATCCTCGAAGGAATATGTCAGAGGTCTTCCTACCTGAGCAGAGGATGCCTTTGTGTCGAGCACAGGAGAAGTCGTCGCACTCGCAGAAGCTGCCGTAGATCTTTCCGAACTCCGATTCATAGCACAGGCACTGGTTGCAGCTGCACTCGCCTCGTCCACTGCAGATCTGTTTGCCCTCGGATTCCCGGCAGGCGCTGAGAAACATGTTGCTTGTCTCACCCTCCTGGCATTCACAGCGGGCACCCAGGTAGCCGGGCTCACATTGGCAAGTCCCACAGTTATAAGTACCTGCAAGGAAAAGGTTTCTTTAACTTCACTTTTCCTTCATTTCTGTTATACACACACACACACACACACACACACACAGTCATGACTGCTCATATTAAACATTGTCAGATTCAAATAATGAGGTCAGCATATGTACAACCAAAAGCTAAGACTGCTCCACACACTGAGACTCCGAGTTCTTTTCTACTCTTGCTCTGTATAAGGTCAGTGAGAGCAGAAGTTTTTAATGGTGTACCCCATGGTCATCTCAGGCACACGGCTTTGGCTGTGAGAGCAGAAGCGCCACCGACCTGCTGTTGAAATGCACTGTGTGCGAGGAGCTACTGCTAATCAGAGAAAGGTTAAAATTAAAGGAAAGTTTAAAAGCTAAAACAGCTTGTTTCAGAAAAAGAATGAACAGAACAAGATATCTTAGGTATTACTTATATTAGTGAATGCAAAGCTACTAAAAATATGGAGCTGGAAATGAGCTTAAAGGGTCTACTTTTAAGTTATACTGAGGAATTATTTTGTCACATTTGAATGTTCGCTTGGATTTCCATTGATGTTCTTTGCTAGCTTACAGGCATTAGCATAAAGCAAACAATATATCAGAAACAACCAACTGGTCCCTGTGTTTTAACACCTGACGGTAAACATGCCTGACATCTGGGACCATCTTTACTGGTGTAACTGTCATAACAATAACCAGTTACTCCCAAACATGCTAATGACAACTCACAATGTGTATAAACCAGGCTAGCCAAATCTGGTTTGGCCAAGCTAGCCACTGTAACTGTGTTCTCCAAAATCATCAACTCACCTTCAGTTGCAAAGATTTGAGACTTCAGGAAGAATTGCTGCATCTAATGGGGACCGTAATAATTGTTTTTAAAATTAATAACAAGCTTTTCAAAAACCTGCTTCATTCTCTGGATTTTCATAGCCCAGTTTGATTGGCTAATGACAGAAGTTAGCACATTCAAATAAACTTTATTTGCCTCATGCTTGTGATTGAAATGTTGAACATTTCTCACCTTCTCACCTATTTTTTGTGTTGTTCTGCAGATTATATGGGTTGGAGCAGGCAGTTCTGTAAGATGTATGCCAGATAAAGTTTGAGAGCCATTTGGATGAATGGCTTTAACCTCCTAACAGTGTTTCAGAAAGCAGCGCAGCAGTGGTTTCTCTGCATTTCGTGTTTTTTTAATCTAACTAAAGAAAAGGCAGGACTGAATGTAAAAAGGGGTCATGTCATTTTGGACTGATTCCCACATGTTCCTTCAAGCTTTAGTTTCCTGCAGCACGAATATGTTGGCCTGTACACTTTAGTTTACAGTAAACAACACTATCAGTCAAATTTCCAAGTGGAGTAAGGGGAAGAAAAGATGAGTAGTTATTCTTCTTGGAAGTTCGGGAAAAAAAACATGAAAACTCTTACATGATCAGCTGTTTGGGTTTATAAATGAAGATTTAATAGTAGTAAATAAATATGAATTGTTAAAGTTATACCTATGGAGCTGCAGATGACGCTATTGTTTTGTGCATTCCGGCTGCAGCCGCAGTCACACTCGTAATCCACGGCCACTTCCAGGCGGTCTTTAAAGCCCACCGGCTTGATTGTGAATCTGTGGTCAGTCCCATGGGGAGGACAGCTCCTCGCCTCCACACTGACGTTGAACGAGACCTTAAAAAAACAGAGTGATGTTCTCAGAAAGGAAAGATACCAATACTGACAAACTGACCTCCAGTTCACTCGCTGGAAGTTCATGTCAGGTTCAAATGGTCAAATGTGCTTTTTAAAAAAAGTAGCAGCCTCATGAGGCCTTATTTATCTCTGATATCTCTGCTCAGCTTTTGTTTCCTTACTCCCAAATGACCTGATCCCACCCTGCATCAAACACAGTGAGTTGCCAGCCAGCCAGCACATGACCCCGTGGTGTCACATTTACATCAGTGGGCTTGTTTCACTCCAGAGACGAATTTACATAGCTCAGTTGCAGAGAAACTGGGACAGGAGATCTACACCCATTTAATTGCTCTGAGGAAGGAAGTTATGACAAGAGAAACCAAACCCCAGGCATGCCTTTATCATCAAACATAAGTCTGTTTTTCTGGCACTCTCCTGACAGTCGGCTCAGTGTAAAGTTCAATTTTCTCTGCGATTAAAATTGTGCTGTTGACAAGAGTTTTTTTGGACTTAAATGATCCAGAGACTGTACAAGTGTATGACAGAGTCTCATAAAGAGAAGCACAAAGTGGACAGTGATACGTGTTCCAGTGGTTTGGCTCTGTCCTTGAGTTCTGTGGAGCAGAAATAAAAACAAAAGTTATGAAGTTAAACAGCCAGAGGAGCTTGCAAAGAAAAGAGTCTGGACTTCTTTAAGTTACTTGAAGATGTTTCACCTTTCATCCGAGAAGCTTCTTCAGTTCTAAGGTCAAATGGTGGAGAGTCCCAGATATAAACCTACGTCTTCAAGTAACTTAAAGAAGTCCAGACGCTTTTCTTTGCAAGCTCCTTTGACTACGATGACCTGGATAACTGAGAACCTTCACAGACTTAAACAGCCAGAGTTCAACAGTAATTGGCAGGTGTTCACATCCATATCTGATAAACACACCCTGCTGACTTTTACACTGATAGGCTAAGAGATTAATGAGTCTGAAGTGCACGCAGCTGGCAAAGAGAGAAGAGGGTTGGAAATTCTTAACTATTTTGTTTTTAAGATGAAAACTGACCAGAGGGGATGCAACATTTTCTGCTTCAAAGCTCTAACTAGAAGCACCTGAAAATTTGATGTCTCGCACAAAGAGAAATGCACCAATCCTTTGCTCTGTCAGGCATGGGGGGGGAGCAAAGCGGTTGGGAGACTTTGGGAGGCATTCAACGCGTGCTACACCAGCAAGTGCTGTTTGCTTGCAGCAGCTTTGAGCAAACTGTGGTCAAATGAGATGATGTCACGCTTGATGTTGCCTCGAAAGAATGATTCCTCTTCCTCAAAAGGGACAAATCTGTATCATGATATTAGTATCATGACTCAATAAGTTGGATCATCTCATCCTGAGACCTATCCTGTTGCATATGTGCTAGAGAAACTGAGACATGATGGTGGTGGTTGTTGGTGTTGTTTTGGTGTGAAGGGATGAGGCTTGGGGGGGATACAACCATCTTTAGCAACCACAAATCAAGCAGTCCCGGGCTATGTAAACTTGCAATCAATGTAAAGTTTCTCATCTCGTCTGTATAATAAGCTACAAGCTAATCTTTGGGTTAGCATCTTGCCCAAGGACATCTGGCATGCAGCCTGGAGCAGACGAGGATCGAGCCACCAACCTTCTGACTAGCCGTTCTACCACTTGAGCTACACCCACCTCATGTAACTCCAGAAGTTCCAACACCACAAACACAATAAAGAGGTCAAGTTCAGTGACTCCAGGTGAAAAGGTGGGAGCCAACTTGATTAACAAAATACCTGTCAATCAAAGTGGCCTAAAGCTTTAAACATCAACAAATTCCAAATGGATGTGATGAAAAAACAAAACAGACTCTTCATAGAGTTGTTATGAAGGCATAAACCATTTACAGAGGCAACCAATGTATGTGATATCCATACAGTTTTGGTTATTTTTTTTTTTTTAAATGTACACTTTTTATTATTATTTAGTATTATGTTGCGTTTTAGCGAGCAAATAATTAGTGTAGAAAGAAACAAGTGAAAACAGCTCTTCATATTAGAGGCAGCAAACTAGATTCTGTCCAGAGTTGGCAAATGTTAGTTTTGGTAGTATCATGATGTTGAACGAAAAAGGATGACAATTAGTGACATCTGCTACAGATAGCTACATAGCCAGTTCTGTGTGTTCCTTCACTTGTTTATGATGCTTGATAAAAAAGACGATATGACGCAGTACCATCGGGGAATGGCACCAGAGGAACGCTTGTCACATTAGTCCAGCATACAGGAAGAGAATACATCACATGTTGCCCAAAAAGCCCCTCTACTTTAACATTAACAAGTTAATGAGGAACACAATTAAATTTACTGTAAATGTGAGTCGCGAGGAGGCCAGTTCACCCAGTCATGTGGCTTGTTAGGAGAACTATGAAGCTGAAATGGAAATGGGCAAAAATGTGAGAGGAAGTCGTAGTAGGGCACTTTAGGAGAGATGGGTGCAGAAAGACCGAGCTCACTGAGAAAACTATGTAGTTGATCGTTTAATCTAATTCAAGGAGAGATGCAGGGAGTCAGAATGGGGAAGTGACAAAATTGTATCCAACAGTTTCACCAAGAATTTCTTCCTGGCAGAAAAACACAGCAGCGTTGCTGTGGATAGCTCTGTTTTGATGATGGAATTCTTATGACTGCCTGAATTCAGTTAAGTGGGATAAAAACAGTGGTTATGGTCAAACAAAACCACACATAACCAGGTTCAAATGCTTCTGCCTCATTTGGAAATAAATCTTTAAAGAACCCGTGGTATGTTAGCACAGACTTTCATTCATATGCATGAGCCCTTTCAGTCCTGCAGTTGTGTGAATGAAACCGTGAAAACCATGCTCCTTTAACTATACTCCAGCTAGCATTTCTCCTACTGCCAGCTTCGCTCTTTCATGCTGTGCAGTTTCACAGGCCTCCTCATGCCTACTTTTGTGCAAAGTCATTGAGATGCGACGACAAGCTCCGTCAGACTCACAGGGTCCCAGTGACTGACACCTGGGCACTGCAATGGCCCATTCCCTCAGTAAAGACTGGGAAACGTAGCCCCAAGCAGAATAAGCTGCTACCCTTCATCTCCTTTCACTGCAAAGGACAAAAGACATGAGCAAGCCCCATCACCCAAGAGCTCTCTTACATTCACTGTTTTGAGGTTTTTTTTTCCCTGACACAATGACCCTAAACTGCTCATTCCCATCCCAAAACCTTCCCAGGAAAATAAAGTGGCCAAGAGAAGAGCACAGGGGGTTTTCAGAGAAGCATTCTACCCTGCTGAAGTCTTGCTGTGTGACGCATGTATCAAACTACCCCTCGCTAACATTTTCAAAAGATTCAGATCTCAATTGAGGCCTGTACAGAATACAAAGTGACTGCCACGAAGAGCCCAGTGCAAAACTCAAAACAATTAAGATGTACTGTAACCACCTGTCACCTGAAAAGACCCCCAAATGCTAAAGGCAAGGCTGTGAAAAACACATAAGTAACACAAAATGTTAAAGTGTAAGTCCATTAAAATTACTCTGTATGTTGTCACCAAACATACAAAAAAAACTCACCTTGGTTAACTCAGAATAAAAGATGGATGTAAATACTATAATGTCACAAACTGGTTCGTGGACTAACACAATGAAGTATTGAGGTTGGCATAACCAGATAGCTAAGTTTCAGCTAACCGAGAAGGACTGCTCAACAACAACCTTTATTTATAGAGCACATTTAAAAACCAGCGGTATACCAAAGTGCTTAACATAAGAGACAACCTCTCATAGACTATAAAGGTTAAACATACACCAGCTAAAAAATGCAAAAAATATAGCAATAAATTACTGGAATTTCAAGCCAGGCCTGCTCATGTCTTTTGTCCTTTGCAGTGAAAGGAGATGAAGGGTAGCAGCTTGAAGTGGATCTGACATTGTACTCTGATACTTGGTGAATAAACTCCTGTGCGACGTGAGAACGTAATCAAACTGTTTAACTGAGGGAAAGTATGATTTTTAGGACCCTTGAGCCTAACATTAGCAAGCTTAATGTAAACTTATAACCAGCTGTTATTGTTGTTTAGCTGGTTCTTGTCAGCTGTCCAGAAACCAACAGTTGCTCATATATTCCCAACAATGTCATGATTACCTGCAGATTAAACATGCATGTCTGAGGGCACTGAGCGCTCGAGTATAAAAGCTCTATATAAAAACCTTCCCTGCCACTGCATTTAAATATATATAATAATATAAATATATAGGGAAACTGTTTGCAGTTTCCACAAACCAGTGCTCAAAGGTATTGATTTATGAGTATGCATGAGTTTGTTGGAAGATTTAATTACACTCTATTCTTTGTATATTTATCAATATAATATCTTCTTTTTATATTAAATAATCTTAAAATTGCTGAAAGTCTTAACTTTAAGATGAGTTAAGACTGAAAATAAAACTTCTCAATCTTAACAAACTTTTCAGTCTAGTACCTGCTACAGGGCATGCTGCAGCAGGTACTACTAGCAGGTAGGAAGAAAATCCAGAAAGTCCAGTTTGAGTAAGAGACTGGTGAGCTGGGTTTTTGTTGCAGTACTACTGTTGGTCTGAACACAGGATAGAGACGGGGATGAACCATAATGTGTTTCCCACAGCTATATCCACTGTGAACTGAATCCAGTCTCAATTCCAACTCACAGGAAGTCACCCCAAGAGGGTCCCACTGTGCGTTTTCTTGTTTGCTTAGGTGTTGACAGGAATTATTAATATCACTTTGGCCAGAATAGAATACGTTTGCCATAACTTGGCATTGCTGTGTACTCAGATTTATTATTATTTCAGCAAGTAACCGTCAACAATCACCTGATATCACTAACTGAACTGCAGTGCACCTGCTGAAGTTTAAACTAAAGGCAGAGGCCGTAGGTGTTAAGACGTCTGCAGCGGAACCTGAGAAGGAACTACCAGGTAGGACGCAAAGAGTGTGCAGATGCTGCCTCTGGCTGAACGCATTCAGGCAGGAACTCAGTGCAAGTATGACCCATCAAGTATTAAATATGATGATTTTAGGGTGACTGGGTCCTCTATTTTGAAAAGAATTAGATTTTTTAATTGACAAAAAACATAAAAATACAATACTGGCACTTGAAACCTTAACATAACATCCACTATTTTGTTTCAGGCCGAGTACCAAAAACCATTAAGAACCAAAACATGCACACGATCCTAGACAGCCTCCTAGATACTATACCACACACTGGAAATGATATACTTCAACAAACAGACAAACAAATTTGCCAGCAGTGACCTTTTCCAATACATGAACCAAAATGAATGTTTTCCATTCCATCAGAGCTGCATGTTGCTGCACATAATTCGATCCCTGGCAGAAGCAGTCAGGGACTTTTTTTAGGTTGTGTTTAACTTTGTGAACTGTGTCACATTAAGCTCAAGTGTGCTGAAAAGAAGTATACTTTCGTAGATGGCATTTTTAATGTAGTTGTTTGCGGTTTGTCGATTTTATTTTGGAAAATCTTAAATTGGGCTATGACCTACTTTCAACAAAAATAACAGTACTCAGTCGTTTTAAGTGGCTCGGGACAGTTAACTACATGCTGTAGCTCAGGAGCGAGAGCAGGTCACCTACTGATCGGAAGGCTGGTGGTTCAATCCCTGGCTCCACCTAGTCTGCATGCCAAATATCCTTGCATCCATTGGAGTATGAGAGTGTGTGAATGGGTTAGTTAGAAAGCACTTTGAAAAAAGAAAAGAAAAGCATAGAAGATAGTGCTTGTGTGAATGTGGTGTGCTGTATAAGAATCAGTCCATTTACCTGTCCATGCAGATAAATACCAGTCAAAACTGAACAAAACAAACAAAAAAAAAAAGAAATATAAAGTTTAGTAACTTTGACCCTAAAATATGTTTTGCAAGCTTTTTCCCCCTCTTGAACCTCCATCTTTGCCGTTGCTGAACTCTCCCATTGATTTCAGTTCAGGACTGACTGATGTGTCTCTCTCTCTATAATACTCTGACACCAGCAACTTTAAATAAATACTTTGAAAATCATTATTTTTTGTGCAATGTCTTACATTCTCAAACACTGTTTCCATCTATCCTCCCTTTTGCTACAAGCTCCACAGATTAGGAATCACGTTTGTGCACAAATATGGACATTCTTGCAGTTTTTTCATGTGGACGATATTAACCTCCCAAGACCCGAACTCTTTCATGGCATGCATTTTTAATTTCTCTTTGCTATTTGGTCTGACTGGGACCAGATGAATGTAAAAATTATCTTTTTACCTGATTTTGCTCTACAACGGTCTGATATCTACATATGAGGACATTTGTTTAAAATTTCAATAGAACAGTGGCAGTATAATGTCCTCGTAAGAGAAATCAGGCCCTTGTAGAGCAAAATTTTGTATTGTAGTCTAGACAACCCAAAATGTGATGTCCACATATGCTGACGCCAGGTCCTAGGAGGTTAAAGTTCATTTGCCATATGATATGCACAATCAATGTCAATAACATCGCTGTTTAAACTCTCCTCCTCCCTACTTTTGTCATTTGCTTTTAAGTAATTTTGGTGCTGTAAACATCACTTTCCCAGTTGAGATAGTAATCGGCACTTCCCGACTGAACTTCCAGAATAAAACAAAAATGAAAAGAGGATGTGAGTCGTGAGTTTGTGCCTGTGCCTAGACTGAAAGATATAGATTAGGTGTGCCATGATATGTACACCCAATCATGTGACCGCAACTTCTAGATGTTTAAGCCCAACAGCAGCAGAGATGCTTTAAAAACCAAACAAACAAAAAACAAATTCAGATAGAGCAAAAGCAGCTCAGAGATCTAAATCAAAACCTTCATGTGTTTGACAATCTACTATATTCAGAGCACCACTCAGTATGTACACTGATCTAAAGACCTGGCTGAATTGTGAAGGGCCGACACAACAGCAAGCAAGTGGTGAAACACTTATCTGCAACTTCACCTTCAAAATAAGACTAAGGGCTTTGCAGTTTTTTTGGTTCCCATAGATGGAAAAAAATAAAAAGACTTGAAATGTCTGAATGATTTGCGTTATTGTTGTAACTGTGCAGCTCTGCCCAAGTAACATCTACACATTGGGTGCTTTTTTTTGACGGTTTTCCAATGGAGAAAAAGCAATCGCTTCTCTCTTTAAACTCTTAAAACCACAGATTGAATTTCATAATCCAAGAGAATAAAAGCGTGTGAGCGAGCACTCAGACGTTTTCTGGGCCAGCAGGACACATGAAACATTTATAACATGAGGTAAGCGTGGAGAAGAACTCACAGTGTCTCCTATCTTCAGGTCAGCACACTTCCTGAGGCCTGGCAGTGGGTTTCCATCCTGACAGGTGGCAGTGAAGGAAAGGCTGAGGTCCTCTGGGTGGTCCCACACTGACAGTTCTACTTTAGAACGGATGTTCTAAGGAGAACACAGCCAGGAGAGTTCAGTCATATGTGGTAATAAACCCAGGGTTTAAAACAGAAACTTTTAAGGTCAAGTAAAATACGCCATCAACAGCAGGACTTTTTGCACTTTTAACAATAGTTGAGCATCTAAGTGGAAAGCCGAGTGAAACAGGAGGAAAGCATTTCTCTGGTTAGACACTGTTTTATAGCCAATCTCACCACAACCTCAAGTGCTGTGCGTGGATGCAGGTGGCTTGTGTGGGGACAAGAAATACCACAGCTGCCTCTGCGGAACATGTGCACGCTCAGTTTGCAGTTGTTCATTCAGCGCTGCAATGCAAAAGTGCCAGGAACAAATCAGGAGAGTTCTTTGGTGCACATGGATAAGCATGACTTCATTCGACCCTTCGCTTTCTCGCACACTTGCACTTTCATCACCCTTAACACAATCACAGCATGAAGCAGCTTTGTCCCTCAGTCAGACCTGAGGAGGAACCTCACGGCGCTTGGAAAAGCCCGTCCATCGATCAAACCTCAGAGGTGGATATAACGTGGCAGCTGGAATGTTAACAGGCCCCGAGTTAAAAGCGCTTCATTCAGCATTGCTTCTACACACTGAGCATGTCAAGTGTGCATTTGACACAACTATCTGCCACTCAGAATGCACCGACTCAGCCAAGAGAAAAGAAAAATCTGTCTCGCCCACACATAAAAATATTTAGGGAAAGCTTCCCAGCATGAGGTGCAGTTTCCTGGTTTCAGAAAGCTGTTTGTTTAATAAGAAGCAATCAGATGGCTGTGGCTCCAGTTTAGCAGCGAGGCACAGGGAGTTAAGACATGATTGGCTTTAAATAAAAAGGCCACGGAGGAAGCACGATGTGCATTTCTGTATCAGTGTAGCCCTCGCTGCCATCACAGCTCCACAAAGCAGTTTTTATCCAGATTCGTACGTCAGCCAAACTAAGTTTAAACTAAGTAATAGAATGATGTTATATGAATCTCGTTTTTGTGGTTTTCTTTTTACTGGTCAGATCAAATTTGGCCCATGAATTAGAACAATTCTGAGAAGCCTGCATTAAGATAACTCTACCTGCGACTGAAGAGAACAAAATGGGTTTCTGTACCACACTGTTAGCATGGCTTTTAATGTTGTAAACTGGGCCAATTTAAAATGGGAGTCTATGGAAACTGTCTTGGTTTTTGAGACTGCCTCGAGTGGCTGCTAAAGGAACTACAACTTTCTGCAATTTAGGTTGGTTTCACTCGTCTGCCTCAGAGGTTGCTGCTTACTCGACACTTGATGTAGATCTAAGGCTGACTAACTTTCATTAGAGGACAGGGGAGACTGAACTGTCACGTAATTCACAAAAAATAATTCAAAGACTAGAGGAAAGTATTAAACATATAAGCAGAGATGGGCAGCAAAGGATCATCCAACTACTTTTTTCAAGTAACGAGTAAAGTAAGGGATTACTATTGCAAAAAAGTAATTGGATTACTGTTACTTTTCCGAAACACACTGCGTTACTAAACCGTGATTTTGTTTGTGAGAGTGTCTAATGACAATGACGCAAGTGCGTGTGATGTCCATGGTAACAGATGTGTGCAGATCAACAATGGATAAGATGGAGTGCGGGAGAGAGTACGACCATGCAGCATTTAAAGCATGGAAGTACCATAAATCCCGGACTACAGAGCACACCTGATTAAAAGCCGCATGCTCTAATTTTAGAAAGAAAATCAATTTTGTACTTGTACAAGGCCGCACCGGATTTTAAGCCGTATGCGTTTCACTTGTAATATGAGATATTTACACAGAAACATTACACGTGAGGATTTTTAACGTTTAATTTAATCCGTAAGGTAACATAAACATGGTAACATAAACGTTATGGTAACATACAAAAATACATACTGCAAAAGCTTTTTCCCCCCTCGAACAGCGCCTGTAACACGGCTACCTTTAAGTATACGTACGTATCGGTAACACACAAATTACGTTGCTTATGGTTTTTTACGGTATGGTTTATGGTTTCTCACTCCCACCAGCGGGAAAGCAGATGCTCAGCTGCACAGATTTGCATTACTCACATTGTAGGCTGCGATAATCAGCTGGATGACATTCTTGGAATCCTGATCAAGGATTTCTACTGTGGTCCCTGGGATGAGTGCAGTAAAATTCTTTGGAGAAAAAAAAAAAACAGGAGGCACCACTGATGGTTTAAGATTTTAAATACTGTTAGAATGTGTGATCTTTAGCTTGTATAGACAAAAATTCAGAGTACCTTGTAGATCACGTACAGCCTTTTTGTCACAGCAAAGTTGAGGAAGATGTTGTTTTCTGCCAGTTTCTCCCCGAGAAGAGCCAGAGAAGGATAGTCCTGGAATAAGAGAGAAGGATTTGGAGTGTGCAAGGCAATTCTATATGTACAGAGTATAGTTCACCATGAAACAGCATCAAAAAGTCTTAAGGGGTCAATAAACCAGAGCTACAAATAAATGATTTCCACTTTAAATGGAAGTGAGTGCCTTTCACATGATTTTGATCCATGTTTACATCATTAGTCTTCTGGCATCTACAGAAATCCTTAATGAACTTGTGTCTGAAAGCCTGTCTTTGTGCAGTTTTACCGAATATAAGAAACGAATCCACTGATGTCAGAAGGATAACGCATCTCATACCAATACTGCTCTTCATCAGCTGTTATTTGAACAAGGATGCTTAAAATCCAACAAACAAAAAACAACAACACCACCACACATCTCTGCATGCTCCTGTAAAAGCTTCCAGGTGTGTTTGTGTATTTGGACCATTCACGGGCTCTTGTCATTAATAAGCATTTCATTGTGATTACCTGCTTACCTGAGAACTTAGTGAATTACTTATTTACTGAATTAGTTAGAAAAAAAAGAAGTACTCAAATCTAGTAATGTAGTGTGGCTAAAAGCTGGGTGGAGACAGAAGGCCATGAAAAGGGAAGCAAACTATCCTAAAAGCCTTGAAAGTATGCAGGATGTTCATCATGTCATATTTTTTTTGCCTTTCAGTGACCAAATGCTGCAAATTCCAGCATCTGTTCACGGGTGGGCTTTGCAGTGAAAAGCACCTGACGTTTACTGAACACCAGCAATATGAACCACAGTACAGAAAATTCCTGAACCCTGAATACTACTTTGTATTTTCAGTCTTCTTACCATCTTTGTGGAAGCGCTGTACTCGTTGTTGTCATTGAGGTGACACTGTCCATCGTGGGGATGGACAAGTCCACCGAGCCTGCCGTCCAGAGCGAGGTGAGGTACATCGTCTGTGGCGAACACCAGCAGGTGAAGGGCCTCTTTCCTCCAGCCTATTTTTTCCTGTATATGGGAGGAGTAAGTTAATGGAGCTAATTCTAGCTACAAAAAACAAATACCAGCATCCTAATCGCCAACATCATTAGAACCAAGCAGCAGCTTCCAAGGCTGAAAAAGAAACCAACCCAGAAATGTTGAAAAGTGCCGTTCCACTAATGGGACTGAGTCCAATGATCCCCACAGACCCCCACGTTAAAATGTGCATCTTTACAGAGAGTACAACATGGTTTTAGCTTTTGTGGCTATTTTCCTACTTAATAATAACTGCTTTTTGAGACTACACAGCCCTGAGGAGGCTTCAGCAGACAGTGTTTTTCCTATTTCTTAAAAACATGATTTTCAGATAGTGCTCATTTGCTCTAGATTGTTTTGACCTTCAGTCAGCTTCTTTTGCTTCTTTTTTTTTTAAAGGACACATTGCAAAACATGCCAAGATATACCAAGCTGCCAATTGCAGCCATAATATGGTCATTATGCCTCTAAGCTACAGCTGAAAAGGGCCTCCCTTGAGTTAGATGCCTTTTTAGGCTTCAATGATTTTTATTTAAGTGTTGGTGCAGAGAAATTAGAAAAACGTCAGAGGAGTTTTGAGCTGGATGTCAGTTTTCACTCCGCATTTTCCAACTCCATTGTCACGAAGAACAAGTGACCCACGTCTGAATCACACGATGCTGACTCTTTGATAGACTGGTAAAGCTTAGCAATGATACACAGCTCATGTGCTCCCAAGTCCACTACTGTACAACAAGCCAGACTTTTCTCTGCTTTTATCAACAGGAAACAACAGGCGGGGGCACCGAGAACGCTGACAGAGTGCTGACTGATGCGTGAAAACAGCTTTTCAGCCAATGAGAAAAGAGGGCTCGGCATTTTTTTGCCCTGTGCAGTGCACAATAGAACCGTGGATGCACCTATCAGAGGCCTCTCTGAAGATGAACCACAGCTGTGTCATAAGACTGATATCTACATCTAGGTGTGTGATGGGTGGCCTTTCCTGTTATTGTGGATGTACTGTAGAAGAGGAAGCATTTATGCTGCTTGTAAATAAAAACCTAAATAAAAAACTGCCTCAGTGAGTGAGACTGATAAATGACCAGTGGTGGCCTAAAACCGTGCAAATTAAGTAAATTACAACAGAGGAGCCAACTGGAAGGAGTCATGGTCCTCCTTTAGAAGTAATTAAACTGGAAGAGGAACACGGGGATATGACTGGGCCCGCAAGGTACTCATCCTCATGTTTAACCAGCTGCACCAGACTGTACTTCCTGTCATCTCCACCCCCGATGTTTTTAATTAACAAGCACATAGGCAGGATGCCTGTCACAGGGGCTGCTCTCACAGGAGCTGTCCCTCAGACCTGTTACCAACTGTGAACAAATAAATCTTCAAAGGGTGCAATAGAAGACTACACAAACATACTTTATGAAACTTTTTTCTGTGTATTGAACACTGAGCTGGTTGTAGTGCAACTCCGCAACATTTGACCTCCCTGACTCTCAGTAGCATCTAAACGCCTGTGGACTAATGTGTGAAGGACAACTTTTTCTTCCCCTCAGAATGCAAACAATGTGATGTTTATGCTAACTCACAAGTGCATAGCCTACATGTGTTTCTTTCACTGCCAAAGTCAACAATTGCAAGACTAGCTACAGTAAAACAGAAACTGAGTTCACTAATATCACTAACATCAGGATTGACTCCCGGCCAAGCTCAGAGACTTCTCTGCACGGAGAGAGCCCACACAGGCATGCTCTCCCCATGCCTGTGTGGGCTCTCTCCAGGTACATCAGCTTCACACAGAACAAAGACACGGTTGGATTTTGCTACTAAAAAAGGGCCCCATTCACAAACAGTACACATGCAATCTTAGCGTAAACAGTTCACACATGTGGGGTTCATTAATTATTTCATATTCTACAAACAACCTCTGAGCACATGTACAAAAGAAATGATGAAGTCCTGGATAAATCTCCTAATACTGCTTAATAATAATAATAATAATAATAATAATAATAATAATAATAATAATAATCCTCTCTTCCTTCAGGTTATTGCATACAGTTTACACCATAAGCCAAATGAATACAAGCAAATCATTTAACTGCATGTAAAGGAAAGCTTACGTGTAAGCTAGGCCAATAATAAAAGTATGAAGTCATAAATGAACAGAAGGGGTGGGCGAATGGAAACATCTACAAGAAAAAAAAAGATCATCACCTTACAAACAGCAGCCTGAAGGATGGCGTCAAAGCCGCCCTCCGGTGCGTCTCTATTGCGAGATACCATCTGCTTCTGCACCTCCTCGTTAAAACGGTCCACTTTGTCAGTCAGCGAGAGGATGTGGCGGAAACCGAAGGTGGGGACACAGTTGGGAAACAGCTTGTACCTGTGCAGGGTGACAAACATACTGCATGTTAAGATTTTATTTACATTTTTGGAAATTAAAAAAACACAATAAGTGTCTTTAAAGGCATAAATCCTGGCTCTGACGGTTTGTTTGTGTTGAAGAGAAGCTTAAATGTTAAATATGGCGTATCTTATGATTCACTTCATATACAGTACTTGTAGACTCTTTCTAATGTAGTGAATGGGATAGCTATGAAAGAAGGGAGATCTTTTAGCAGGAATCACTTTAGTTTTTCCCTAAAGTGCCTTATTGTTTTGTGACTGATGCACAAACACACACACTCACAAAAATATCTAAAACATGGCACACACACACAGCCCAGGCCATAACCTAAATGGGAAGTGATGCGCACAGAGTTAGCCGCACCTCCAGGGCAAACATTGTGCACCACAGCTTTCCCTACTCTTTCACTTCTGCTCCCTTTCAGTTTGCCTGCATCACCAGCCCCAGGGGACCGTGGGAGTACTAGGGCCATTTTTAAGAACTACATTATTCCATCTGCCTTCTAAATATGAAGAAAAAAGATGCAGAGTACAGGATTCAGAAAGGTGCAAAAACAGAGTGTGGCCACAGAGTAAATCTCTTTCACCTACAGCTATAGAGCTCGATTCCTTTTGCCACCACCTACCCATTGCATGGGTTCTCCTGGTACTTTGGTGCCATGTAGGAGAACGGGGACATGTTTTTGTCCACAAATGAGCCGAAGCCTAGCCTGAAATTGCTGGTGAGCTTGCCCATCTCGTGGGCTAGCTTAGTGCCCAGGTTGCGAATGGTGTCCAGATCATCTTTCATCGAAAGAGAGAGGTCCATCAGGTAGTAGAGATCCACCGGGTAGTCCTCCACCTGCCGCACTTGCAGGCTGAACCACGTCTGGTCTCCTGCATGAAAAAAAAATCAGTGAGCTTTGCATTATTTATAAGAGATGCTTTTATTACTTTTTTTTTTTAATGTTCCAAGGTTATCTCGTATCCTAAATATGAAATGTTTATGATTCTTACCGGGTCGCAGGCTGAGAGAGATCTTCTGTGGCATAATCTGGACCACATCATACTGGGTTGACCCAGACCCTTTTGAACTTAGGGGTATGTTCTGCAGGACGTTGATGCTGCTGGTTGGGTATTCAATGAAGTGTTCGTCACAGCCTCTCTTCAACAGGTTTTGACTAAAGTCACACCGTGATGTCAGACTGCGCCCCCTTCCAAAATCCTGCATATAGAAAGCAACAAATCTCAGATTCCTGATTACTCATACTGCTTCAAAAAGGTCAAAAAAAAAAAAAAAGTGCTGAATGCATCCCACACTTCACTGGACCTGTACAAGTAAATGTACATGATGAAAATAATCGATCAACTAAGCCATACCTCTTGTGCGCACCAGGCGCAACTGGGGTGAATCAGGAGGCATTCTTCACAGGAAGTAGCACTGCCACTCATGCACATGTTGAGACCTGAGGGGGGGACGGGAACAGAGCAGAGGCTAGATTTCTACTTTCATCCCTATCACGGTTGCACTTCTATTTCAAATTAATGACCAAGGAAACAGACCCTCAATACATGCTCATTTCCATCTTTTCCGTATTTATTAGAATAACTCTGAGTACAGAATTTGGGGGCTGATGCAAACATTGATTTTTGGGGATGTAAAAAAAAAAAAAAGAACTGATATGAAAATCTCAGCCAATATTCTTAACATGCTGCTTGTTCATATGAAATCATGGAGGCTCTGATTTAGCAGCTGAACATCAGTTGGAGTGATCATGGCCTTTGTGAGCTCTTAATTAAATTTATCAATAGTTTCAAACATTTGTCTGACTGACTGTGTGGCCATTTAAAGGTAAGCGTGACATAAGGTTGATTTCCTTGGCACTGAATGGGGAATAAATAACAAAAAATCTTATCTTGCTCCAATCTTATTTCCACAATAGCTTTGCATGATTCACAGTTAAAAATAATCCTTATCTATCCTAGGGCCTGTAGTCCTTTCGTTTATCACTGTCAGAGGCTTCGAAGGGTTTTTTCGAGGAGCTCCGCGTGTGTGATCCAAACACAACCCAACGGCCGCTGCAAAAACAGGCAGTGATTTGTGCTGAGAAGAAGACAGTCCTGCGTCCTACCTCTGGCACTGGGCAGCACTGTTTGCAGAAGCACGCAGCACAGAGCCGCCTGCAACATCCACGTCCCGAGGCTCCACATGGTGTCCCTGTGGGTGTTTTTAAAGGCTTAGGGAAACACCGGCTTCGTATCTCTTCAGGAACCGATGGCACCGTGTTACTCTCCCATCAGCGCGCTCACCAGAATAAGTCCAGCTGATCCGTGCAAATCAAAACAGTGTGGCGTGTTTAGACCATTTCACATCCACAGACACGCGGGTTTGGGGCTCATCACAGTGAATGATCCGTGTGAGGTGAGGGACAGCAGTTCCATTGTCTTCAAGTGTGAGAGTCAGCGCTCTGCACCGTCCTGTTGATCTGCTCTCTTAACTCGGGCTTCGGTGTCTGACGCCTCTGCAGCCTTCCACGTCTACTCTACCCTCAGCTGACAACTGCTCTCACACTTCAGCTTCATAGCACCTCTCGTTTCAAATCCACTCAAAGATCGCTAAAAGAGGAAAAAATCCCGTCCCAAATTACATGAACAAAAACTGCGCTCAACGGTGATTTTCCTTTCCAGATTTGAGCGTTGCTTTCTCGGTTTGCTTCCAGCTGGAATCTCCGCCCACTTGCTTTAACCCGTTCACTGCCTTATGGAGTTGTCGGCACCACATTATGTCGACCACGTGGGGACATCTAGCGGTGAATGCACAGAAAGCCTCAGCTGGGAGGCATGGACAAGGAAAGGCTGCTCTTGTCATAATCCTCTTCTTCCAGGGGTTCCCAAAGTGTGGGGCGCGCTCCCTAGGCGAGCGCAGAGCAATTAATGAATTAAAAACAAACAAACAAACAAAACGCTTGGACACTGCTACCATAAAGGACAGGTTTTTGATGGGGCTCCCACACAAACACAAAGCAGAAGATAAAGCATCGTCAAATATGTTTCCAAACCAACTTCCTTCCAAGCCAAATACTAGAAAATATGGTGAAGCATATCTTTCCTTTGGCTTCACCTGCACAAGTGCCGAGGTAGGTCTCCCCGGCAGAATTGGTTTTCCCCTGTGTCGGGAGCAGCGCTGGGCTGTCCAAATCCTGACAAACAGTATCCCACATTCTGGATTTTTTGTTCACAAACACTTTTTAGTTCTTGACTAACTACTGCTGACATTTTGGAGATGTTAGCTCTTTATGCCGTAAGGTTACAGCGGGATACAAATAATATCAGGCTGATCCTGCCACAATTTGTTCCCCCGGTTCAAATCACGGACAAACAGTATCCCACAATTCTTTATGTTTTTAAACCCATTTTTCACAGAGAGGCATTTTTTGAAAAATGTATCGATAGCAATGTTGAATATTATTACACAGGAAAAAAACAACTACACGTAAAATAATTGCACCGTGACGCCTCTGCCTTTTTAAATAGAGGGACATTAACTGCGTGTATGTAAGCGTGTAAACCTGCAGTTAGAGACAAAATACTGTTAATCTGAATATCTGCCATTCTGCAATTCATCTCATGTAAACAATAACGTGGCGCACAGCGTGACATGGCACATACCTTTGACGTTGAGTGACCAACTCTGTATTCCTGGTCCACACGTTAACGCAAAAAAGGAGTTTTAAAAAATCTCAGTTTTCGGTGATTCGAAAAGCCGTTTACATGTGGACAAAAGGTCCAAACACATAGAAACAGCTGCGTCTGTCAGATACACACCAAAGCACACTTTTTGGTAGCGCATGCAAGCGGGCCATTGTTATTACCAAACTGATTTTATGTGGTACACGGCGCTCAAAAATCTGTCAAAAAATGTTTTAGTATGACTTTGCTAAGCTATGAAGCTGCACCGCTTGATGGATTGTCAGAGCATTACAGCTAGGGATGGGTACCGATATCCGGTGCCATCATAACGGGTACCTGTCATAAACTGTAGTAACCAGACCGAAAAGCAGCGCACATTTTGGTGCTTTTTTTTTAAAAGAGAGATGATACACTTTAGGATTCTAGCCAATCATTTTACGTTTCCGAGGATAGTAGGCGGGCCCAGGTACGTACGTTCTTTTAGAGCAGAGCTACAGATTAAAAATGCCCAAGGCGAAGCGGTCAAAAGTCTGGCTGTACTTCACAGCAAAAGATGCAAACTCAGCAGCCTGCAACAAGTGCTTTAAGCTGATACTGTGATACTGTCAAAGGAGGTAACACCTCGAATCCGATGAAACACCTGGCGACGCATAGCGGTTTTTTTTAAAAGCCGAGAAATGCGCCGTATTTGATAGCTTGCTGCGAGACCTCACGACTGAGCCATCTAGCCTGTACGCACAGGCTGTGAGGCTCCTGAACTCTCTGCCCCCCTCTCACGGACAATAACCATATCCAACTTCTTAATAGCAATGAACTGGTCTGCATTGGTGCATCATATCTTTATTCTCTTCCCCCTCCTGCCCCCCCCCTCTTTCTTAAATAGATAACTATCATATCTGATATCATATCTCACAGTACAATAATATTGAATGGGTTGCATTGTTGTATTTTGTCATGTTTCTCAGGTCTTTGTCTGAATTTCTACGAACATTATTGCTAAGGATTGTCTTATTGCATTGGAGTCACACTGGGTTAAATATGTACACTTGGGTTTTAAGGGGTATTTATTATTTTCTTCTTTTTTTTGGGTTGTATGGAAGCCCCAAACGCAATTTCATTGTTCTTGACAATGACAATAAATAAATACTATACTACTATCTACTGCAGGTGTGGTGCCTAGTTATCAGACCCAGAGTTAGCAACATCCCCCAAGAACCCGAAGAGGAGAGTCCTGGCCCCTAGCCCTGCCAGTGAGCAGAAATGATGAGGATGATGATGCAGCAGCAGCCGTTCTTCTCTGCGTGAGTAGCTTAATGTTGTTCGTGTGTAATTTACGTTGAGTAGGCTAACCACGTTATTACATTAATGCATGTAAGGTGAACTAGCAAACACCGTCGTAGTTACATGCGGCTGTCTTCTTGTTTGATGGCAGATACTCCCTTCACCCTGGCCAAAAAGGCTAAAATGACCAAAGAAAAAGTGGAAAACAGTTAAACATGAGAGGTTTTTGGACAAAGTTTGTGTTTTTTCCATTGTTTAAGCACTGCTTCCAGCCAAGAGTGATACCATATATGCCCCATAGCTGCAGAAAAGGCTAACATTGTTATCTTTTTACAAAAAAACAGCTGAACATGAGAGGTTTTTGGACCAATTTTGTGTTCTCCATTCTTTAAGCACCGGTTTGAGCACCGTTTAAGCACCGGCACCGTTTCAAAAGTACCGGTTTGGCACCGGTATCGGATAAAACCTAAACGATACCCATATATAACTTTAATGCACATAAAAAACAGCTTGTTTGAGTGAAAATACATTGATGGGTTTTTTCCCCCACTAATAAAGTTGTGGAGTTGTAAAGTATTTTGTCTCCCATCAATTATATCGTTATCGCACATTTTCAAATATATATCGTGATAAATATTTTTGGCCATATTGCCCTGCC
>NW_024582526.1:1292688-1294195 GCF_018398535.1 Haplochromis burtoni | reverse complement strand
CTACCAATAAGTATAAAATCCAGAAAGCAACCCAACATGGGGCAGTTGATTTACAAACACAGGTTTAACTTAAGTTTCACTTTTTTGTTAGAAAAAATCAGATTGGTACATGCTTGAATTCACACAAATTTACAGTGTCATGAACAAAAATGAAAACCTTATTTTTCACGATTTGTTGGGATTATATTTTGGACTCTGAGGTGCAAAATATAATTGGCCATTTTTGACTACTTTTGATTTTACATTTGTATTTCACCTTCAAATTGTTTTATTTGATTTGATTTTTTACCTTGCCTTGCTTGGTATCATTTTTTTCAGCACAACCTCACGTGTCTGAATCTACAGTAATTTTTTCATTGACATTCTGTATTAACACAACTGATCTGAAATCACACAAAAAACATGAAATCCTAGTACCGGTAGTATTTTTTTTTACTGTGAAACCCACAGACATATTTAGTAAATTACTTTCAGAACTTGAAATGGAAATATAAATAGTAATTTTTGAAAAGTTATGCATACATTTTGTAAACAAAGTTATATGCAACTATTTATCTAGTAATTCAGCCAACGCATCTCGTGTTTTTTTTTTTTGTTTTTTTTTGTTGTTGTTGTTGTTTTGTTTTGTTTTTTTCAATTTTGTACAACAATTGAAAAATACTACTATAACTATAACAATCAGGTGTCACAATAAGATGTCCCACAAATTATTTGTGCCAATAAAAACACAATACAGAAGAGACCACCACAGGGATAAACCCTGCAGGCCTGACAACAGGAGGTGTATCACTCTTCTGGTTTTCCACCTGGAGACAGCGTTTACATTGCAATCTGCCTTTGTGACATTCATTAGTGCCCTCACTGCTACACAAAACAAAAAAACAACGACTACACAAGACAACACAGTGCACTAACTATACGCTAAACGTCACAAATCTCTCACATCTCAAAACTTGCTGTCTCTCTCTTTCTAGTGATGTGTCGGTCGCGAGTGAACGACGCAAGCCTGCTCCTTATTGGGAGCCATGGTTTTTTTTTTTTGTTTTGTTTTTTCCTTTCTCTCAGTCACACTTTTTTCCCGCTTCACTCCGCATGCGAGCCTTGTGCTTTGCGCTGGGAAGGCGGGGAGGGGCGGTAGTTACACTCGCAGTAGCAAAGGAACAGAGCAGGAGGGAGAGAGAGAAAGAGCCTGGGACAACAATGTCACATTAGAAAGGTATACAACTACAACTCCACAACTATTTTCAGTTGCAGATGATAAAGGATTCAGAACGTTTATTCATGCAGGCCCATATGACAGAGATCTGCAAGATGTTCATCTTCTTTTTGTTTTCATATTTTAATTTATATTTAATTGTGTTGTGGTTTGCAGTGTTTTGTGTTGTTTCACTTTAAATTTGTTTAAAAGGAAAAAAGATGAAAATTTAAATAGTTAAAAGTTGAAATGTGAATAGTTGGTTTTTGTATTATATGATTTATTTATTACATTTTATGTGGAGTGAATAAA
>NW_024582526.1:1264316-1285375 GCF_018398535.1 Haplochromis burtoni | reverse complement strand
CAGGTTTAATTAAAACGCAAGAGAACACTGCAAAGGCTGCAAAAGCAAGGAGAGAGGGCTGGCAGACAGTTGCTGACAAATCAGACTCGTAGGTAATTTAATAACAATAATAATAATGGATTGGGTTTATATAGCGCTTTTCAAGGCACCCAAAGCCATGACATACCACTATTCAGTCACTCTCACATTCACACACTGGTGGAGCAGCTACAGTTGTAGCCACAGCTGCCCTGGGGCAGACTGACAGAAGCGAGGCTGCCATATCGCCCATCGGCCCCTCTGGCCAACACCAGTAGGCGGTAGGGTAGATTATCATATCACACTTCATTATCCACTATTATATTACATTATATTGTATTATAATATGTTATATTATATCCCCTTTCACATTAGAGCCACAACAGGACCCACTAGAACATGGGAACAAGTAAAAGTGAAATATAAGAATATTCTACAGAATGGTAATATTTATCACTTATATTGCTTTTCGTCTCTTGGAAAGAGACCCTGAAATAATCTGTTTGTTTGTTCATAACAGCAACCAAGAAAAGGGCAGAGCAAAAAAAGACAGGTGGTGGTCCTGCACCCCCTCGTCAACAAGTTGGTTAAGTAATAATACCCTCACGGGAAAATCGATATCTCTCTATGAGCACACTGTCGCGCTGAGCTAAAGGATCCTGTCTATCCCGCAATATACGCTGAATTCTGAAAACTCTCCTTATCAATCTTGCACCTTCCGCAATGGGTGCTCGCGTATACGGACAGGACATGGCTGCGACAGGCTTCCCAAATCCACCTTCGGTTTTATAGCCGTGGTCTCTCATCTTGATTACACGAAGTGATTTCCAATTACTACTCTGAACTATGAATTACGTCTGTAATATTCACATACATGTAATAGAATGTTAATAGTACATTTCCCTTTTTTAGGGAATGACCTGTATGTATCTGTGTGACATCAATAACTGGATCAGGTGCTGCATTATCTTTAGTTACAGTGATGTTATTTATTTATGGTGCAACAGTGGTAAAATATCGCTGTTGCTTTCGTATAAATGAGCGGACATACCTGCGTGGCCGCGATCTAATCCTGTTTACATAAAGTAAACCTGCTCCCCAGCAGGTTTACGCTTACGGCTCTGTTGCTATGACAGCAAGTCCCGGATGGGCTTCGGGGAACCGAACGATCCAGGATCACGCGAAATCGTCAACAATCTAATCCAGCTAACTACTTAGCGAGGTACGAAGAACGGGCCCCTGGATTGGCACATTTAACAGTTTGTGGAGATAAACTATTACCACAGCTGTCTGTAGCTTGTCTGACTTTTTTAACATCACCTTTTCAATTTGTTAAAAATAAATCAAATTTAAAGTTTGCGCACACGCGCACACACGCACACATATAGACACACACACACACATACATATTCTAGACAGTCTTTCAGTTCTGGTGACAGCGGACATTAAAGCTAGTTTAGATACTACTTCAGAATAAGTGCCTTAGTTACAGCCCTTCACATCTACTAAGACGACTGCACAGTGTTGAGCCTCGACATTAGGACTCTGCTAATACTTGGTTATAGAAAGAAAACAAAGAGGATAAGACATTTTTCAGAGGATGCTTTTTTTTTTTTTTTTTAAATGAACAAACACAAACTAATTCACGTGCCAGAGAAGAAAGTAGCAGCCTGAACATGCCTCTAACTTTAAGGCAGCAACATTGAAAGATTCATAAATTCTTCTTCGATCAAAAATTATCTCCTCTATAGCAGGCTGATTAATAGCTTTCCCTCTTAAAAATAATATGATGGAATGAACAATCAAAGGTTCTGTCACATAACAAATCAGAGCTGTTGGTTTCTTTATTCTGACTGCTTAGCAGTCTGCGGCCTGGTCAGAAGTTCAGATATCATCTCCCTGATGGTCCTGAGGGGCATGCCACAGAGGACGCCCTGATGCTTTGCCCTCAGCTCAAGCATAGCATCCACAATCCTCTGCCTCCCCACCTCTGGGTGGAGCTGTGTCAGCTCTGCTATCAGAGTATCAAAGCTGCTCATGGTGCCATAGTGTTGTGGCACAAAGGTTCCCTTTGCTGTAGGGGAGATGCACACCACCTTCCTGTTCCTGATGCTGGGCTTAACAGGAGGCGGGGCTATCAGCTGGAGAGAACAGAGGAGCACACACTTCCATATTAATGCACTCAAAAAAACAAAAAACAAAACAAAAAAACAAGCATAGATCCAGTCCCATCAAAGGTTTAAGACTTGAAAAATGGCAAACAAGCCAGCTGACAGAAAATGACAATGAATAAGACATTTTTGCACAGATTTAGCCTTTCAAAGGGTATGTGGTCCCAAACTTTTGCTCAGCTTTAAAACAGCCCTTTTCGTTTAAGTATTGTTTTCAATGAATTGCATGCTTAAGAAAAAAAAAAAAAAAAAAAAAGTTTTGTTTTTGTCCCACTCCCAGCTCTTCTTGTTGCATGTTGAAGCTCTACTTGGAACCTTGTTAAGATCCAACCATGCAAAAATCAGATTCTCCCCCCCATATTTTTCAAGTGGTCTTAAACTTTTGATCGGGACTGTATGTTCTGCTTCTAACAAAGATCTGAATGCACACTTAAAGTTTGATTGTTTTAGGACACCTAATGCTCGTCTGCTCACCTCAGTGCTGCTCGAGTCAGTCTTGGAGGTTTGTGGTTTGGCAGCGTCCTGTGAGGAATCAGGTTCAGAGGCCGAGTTCTGGCTGTTGTTCGTGGGTCTGCTGATGTGCTCCAAATGTAAAACGCGACCTTGCATTCTGCATCCATTTAGCTCTTTCACTGCAGTCTCAGCAGACTGGGGGCCACTTAACATAACTATGGCAAATCTTCAGAACATAGCGAGTTGTTAAACTGGCATGCGTGTGCTGATTTGTGAAGCATTAAAATTTGCTGCTACAACCACACATAAAAAAGTAAACCTTCTAGAATTGTGTAGAAATGTAACATTTTTGTATAAAATTACAGCCCAGGACTTAATTCTAATCTCAGTGTCATTTAATGTTGGATAAACACTAGCATGACATTGCTACTGGACTTTTACATTACAAGCAATACATTAACATCTGCTTTTGACCAGGTAGATGATTTACTGTATCACTTTGCACACCACTGTGACTCCAGCGATTACATGGAGCAGGGTGAGTACTGCCAGTCTAACAAGAATAGAAATCCCACATGGCAAAACATAATTCCCTAAAGAAAACTGGTGGCCCAAGAGTAAACAGACCTGCTGCAGGTGGAGTGGACACAAGGGTAAAGTAATGTGTTGACAGCAGTACACAAAAAATATGACAGGATAATATCACAGATCACCTGGAATCAGCCAAACACATGCAGGTTTACTTTGATGCGGTTAAAGCATTCATACTCAGGATTGGAGTCACGATTTAAAGCCAAAAACACAGGGAAACTGGGCCCATAATAATGTTTTCCTTAAGGAAAGAATTGATATAAAGACCTGAATGTGTGACTACTTAATAAAACAAGCATAAGCCTGAATAGTGGGGAAAAAAGGACCTCACCTCAAATCCTTTAAAGCAGAAATGCTGACTTCAGTGGGATGGTATTTCTCAAAGAACAGCATCATGTCACTCTGACAGGGACAAAGTTTCAATTAAAGTCTACACTGCCCTCTGCTGGCAATCACACTGCAGTACAATGGTTTTACATAAAAGGATCATTACACAATTTAACTTGTCAATTAAAATTTCCAATGCGAAAAAAACCAATGAATTTTAAATGACTACACAAACAACATTGATGAGTAAATGTTCACCTCTGTCACATTGCTGGGCAGCTTGGAAACACACAGTACGGAGCTCATGGCCTCCTGACTGGCTGATTCTGGAATGAAAACAACTGCAGCTACTTAGAAATTTAATTCTCCAAATGTTCAGCCCTAATGCACCGTTTGCTCTCTCTCACCATCAGACACATGTGCCGTCACCGGTGTGGGGTCCTGTCTCACAGCAGTAGCTACATCATCTTCTGGAAGCTCCAGCTCCTCCTCAGCATCATACCATTTCTCACCTGTGTTCACCTCTTGACCCGCAGACCCTGTCCACAAAAAGAATTCCTCAGATACCAGTACTCATAAATTGGTTACAGACGCTTCTGCGCATTATGGTTCGAACCTCCATCTTGAGGGATGAGGGTAGGAGCTCTCCTTGTACTGTCATTTTTATTTTTGAGCCGTTTTTCCTTTTCCTGACCAACCTGAGAAAAGAGGGGAAAAAGTTGACTTGTTCATGGTAATGAGGCCCAAATACAGGAAATTTAAAAAAAAAACAACAACAACAAAAAACCCACACACAAAAACAAAACACCAAGCTGAAAAAAGGACATGAAAAACAAAAATGTGAAGAACCTTTCCGCCTTGAGCATCAGGACGTCCACCATCTCCACTTGGTGCATCCAGCTTCTCCTGGGAGCTGCTTTGGATTAGAAAACATTTGTCATTATTTTGGGGGGGGGGGGCTGATCTATTCAATAACTGAAGCAAAATAACACAACTACACCACATTCCAATTATGCAAATGATATTTTTCCCTTATTTCTTGTAAATAGTCTATTCAAATGACAGTCAGCATAATTTTCGTGTCATCAACCATTAGAGTACAACTCAAATGTTACTCAACAAAACTGCCAATGAAAAAGTATGTTTTTCAAAAATAATAAACTTAAAATGCACTGTTCCAAATTATTACGCACAGAGTTTCAAAACATTTTATAGATAGTAGAGAATTGAAAATGGTCATTTGTTGAATTTGCAGCATTAGTAGATCAATTGTACTGAAATCAAAAACATCTTAACAGGTCAAAGCTACATATTAACATAGGACCCCTTATTTGATAGCAGTTTTACAATTCTTGCATCCATGGAACTTGTGAAAGTTTTTGGAAAGTTACTTCTTGAATGTCTTTGCAGGATGTCAGAATAGCCTCCCAGAGCTGCTGTTTGGATGTGAACTGCCTCCCACCCTCTTATTTTTTGGTTTGAGGATGCTCCAAAGGTTCTCAATAGGATTGACGTCAGGGAGGAATGGGGACCACACCATGAGTTTCTCTCCTTTTATGCCGATAGCAGCCAATGATGCAGAGGTGTTCGCTGTAGCATAAGATGGTGCATTGTCTTGCATGAAGATGGTTGTGTTGCAGAAGGCACAGTTCTTCTCTTTCTACCATGGAAGAAAGTGGTCAGTCAGAAACTCCACATACTTTGCAGAGGTCATTTTCACACCTTCAGGGACCCAAAAGAGGCCAACGAGCTCTCTCCCGTGATTCTGGCTCAAAACATGACTCCACCACGTCCTTGCTGACGTTGCAGCCCTGTTGAGACATGGTGGCTGTCCACCATCCACCACTGCATTCATCTGGACCATCCAGGGTTGCATTGCACTCATCAGTGAACAGGACTGTTTGAAAATTAGTCTTCATGTAGTTCTGGGCCCACTGCAGCCGTTTCTGCTTGTGAGCATTGGTTAGGGGTGGCCAAATATAAGGTTTATGCACAACTGCAAGTCTCTGGAGGATCCTACACCTTGATGTTCGCAGGGCTCCAGAGGCACCAGCAGCTTCAAATATGTGTTTGCTGCTTTGTTAGCAGCTGCTCTCTTAGTCTGATGCATTTGTCTGGCAGAAACTGTCATCATTGTGCCTTTATCTGCACGAACCCATGTGTGCTCTGACTCAGCCACAAATTTCTTACATTATGGTGATCACGCTTAAGTTTTCGTGAAATATCTAAGGTTTTCATTACGTGTCCAAGGCATTCAACTATTTCTTGCTTTTCAGCAGCAGAGAGATCATTTTTCCTTCCTATATTGCTTGAAAATGGTGGTCTGCTTAATAATGTGGAACATCCTTCTTCAGTAGTTTTTCTTTAATTGGGCTCACCTGGCAAACTAATGATCACAGGTGTCCAAGATTGAGTTTAGTCATCCAAAGAGCCTTGAGACACAATTTCATCCATGGGTTTAATTGAAAAACGATCTTTATGACACTTAAACACAATTTGCATAATAATTTGGAACGTGGTGTAAGTGTGTGTACCTGTTTAGACCTCTTTGTGGGGGCCCAAAATTGATATGTTACTATACTTGTGGGAAGCCACAGTCACTTTATGAAGACAAAAGTGCCCATCCCCACAAGTTTGAAGGCATTTTTGAGACTCAAAATGCTGTTTTAGTGTCAGGGTTACAATTAGGTTATGGTTAGGCATTCATTTTTTATGTTTAGGGTAAGCAGCTAGGGAAAGCATTTTGTCAATTAGATGTCCTCACTAAGATAGCAAAATGATAGCGTGTGTGCGCGTGCACATGTGTGTTTTAATGTACCAAGATGAGATTTCTCCCAAAACTTCACGAATGATCTAGACAGGAAGACAGAAAAAGAAGTTATTTCCAAATAAAGTCCAATTCATCACCCAGCCCCACCACAGAGCTGGCAGATGTATTGTTGCACCCCTAGTAACCATGTATCGATATTGAACCGTTCGATACAGTGCTTTCGATTCTGTACGCATTTGTATCGAACAATACAACGTGCTTAATTTATTTTATCAACTTTTCTTCTGACGATGCCGTCTGTGTTGAGCGCTCAGTGGATCTGCGTTCGACTACTCTGCCTAGGCTGCACTGTCGAGTGCAGATCCACTAGCACAGCGCAAGCTAGCAAGACAGAAGCTAAGCTTGTTGCAACATGGCAACTGCCTCAACGCTACCCGAAACTGAACCTCCCCCACCCTCATTCAGATCTGGCCTTTGGAACTATTTTGGTTTTCATGTGAAGTATGACCCTGATGGTAAGCGCGTCATGGACTAAAGTAAAACAGTATGTCGGATGTGCCACGCAATGCTCAATTGGTGGGAACTAGTGCGTTAGCGCAGTTAGCTTGTTAACGTGTTGACGTCGTCCAGCCCCACGCACGGGGCGATCCGTGGTAACTTGTTAACGGAGATTTGCCGCGTTATGGCGTTAATGTCATTTCAACGAGATTAACGCTGACAGCACTAGTGGGAACACAACGAATATGACTGCACATTTACGCCGACAGCATCCTAGTGCAAAGACAAGTGGAAGCAGACAAAACAAAAAGCACGCATGCTACAAACTTTACGAGTCATTTAGACAGCCGTTAGCACATGATTCTCCTTATGGGGACCTGATATGTTTAATATGCTGCAGAGAATATAGCCCAGAAGCGTATAGTATAGCTTTTATTTTGGAAAGAGACATTTCTCTGTAATAAACTCTTTTCCAAAGATGAGCGATTTCTCGATCAGATAGATTTATTTTCTTTATTATTTTGTTGTTTCAGAAACATTAAATTTAAAAACTGTACTTTTGAGTTAAAATATTTATAATTTTAATAAATGACAAATTAAAAAGGCATGAACATTTTTTTGTATCAAAAAAAATATATATTGAACTGTGACACCAAAGTATCGAACCGAAACGTGAATTTTGTGCATCATTGCACCCCTAATGTTTACCTGTGCAGGGATGTAACTTGATCCTGTGAGTATCTCGCCAGAGTCAACAGATAAAGGCTTCAGTTGCTGCAGGGGAAGCCCTGCCTGGATCTTACTCTTCATCTCATTATAGTCCAACTCCAGTTTTTGGAGAGCACGTATAATGTTTGAAGGAGGATTCTTTGCCCTACAGTGAGATTCAGGACAAAAACTCTTGTCTCAGACAGAGGCTTATAGGCTCAGACACGTATTGTAACTTGGTGCATACTTACACTAGGGTGAGCTGGTTTCCCTCAGTAGAGGTGTAGTATAGTCTCCAGCAGTGCTGTCTGCATATGCTGTACTGCAGTGCCAGGAGGGCTAGCTCTGCTTGCTGAGCACGGTCCATACACTCACACTCTTTTCTCAACTTGCCGCCAACACTGGGGGGGTACATACACACATTATACTATACAGATCATGCATAAACAGGTCATGCGTGCGTATACTTCACCTTTTTGTTTTCTCTTTCCCTTCCTGTGTTTTCTTCAGTTTGAGAAATTCCTGAAATATTAATAAACTATTTAAAAATGTTTTGCTGGAGCTTCTATGAATGACAGCTGTTTGGGTTCTAATCTTACCATGGCGATATAGTCCAGATCTGCCATGCGTACTTCAGTGTTAATGTGTTTGTCAGCTGTTTCCAGGTCCTCAGTTTGAGTAAAGACTGACAGGTACTGCACCACCTCAGTGCCAATCATCGCATCACAGGTGGGGACGCAGGGCATAGGGGAGGTGTGCTTATCTACACTTTTTACCTTGGTGGCAGACTCATATGACCTCAAGGTCTCAGTGCTGGCTTCTGCTGTAACATCATTAGTGGTGACAGGACACGAGTGACCGCTCCGGTTTTGTTCTTTCAGACTGTCATTAGCCAGACAGACAAGGATGCTCTTATCATCCTCCATGAGGCTATGAAAGGTGTTGCTTTGATCTTCAAAGGTTAAGAGAGTTGATTGCAGTATGGTCAGTACCATGCATATCCTCATCTCTGCATATATGTTTTGTGGTGTTTTCTTCAGCTTGGCACAGAGGAAACTTACCCTGTTCTGGCTCCACTGCCTGCATAATGCTTCCATCGGTGTACTCTGGATCAATCATCTGAATCCTGTCAGTACTGCTGGAGTCTAGGAGAGACTCTTTGCTAGCCATTGGCCATTCTGACCTGTAACATCAAATAATGTTACTCATTACTCTCAGCCTAACAGGTAGTGCTGTTATAGAAACCAAGTTCTTGTAAATATAATTAGAGTGGTGTAAGAGTGTTTGGTCTATGGAAATTGCATTTTGTGTTTACTTGGGTTATTTTGGTCTAATATCTAATCTAATGTCTTTGTTTGATGATTTCAAATATTTAAGTTTGACAAACACAAATAACAGAAAATCAGGAAGGGGGCAACATATGCACGACATTGAATATGCTGCAGATTTAGGAAACTTTAAATATTTTTTACATTTCTTTCCGATGTCTAAAATAAATTCATTCACTCTGTAGTTGGGGATAATTTAAATCCACAGTTGGTTTAAAGTAGATGTCCGTAGACACAGACAGGAGCACCAAAGCTGAAGTCAAAAAGCTGGACACTGTCAGCAGCAACATGGATTTTAGACATGCAACACACATCCTGTGGGCCCACCATCCACCAGAGGCGGCGTAGGGGTCCGGTGCAAGGTGCTTCAGGTCACTGTCAAGGGCAGGTCCCTTGCAATTTGATTACTCAAGCTGGCCATGGGAAAAGGGAATGTCATCTGTCTGGTATGGAAGGAAACTGAAGTGATGAGAGTTTGACAGAAAGAAAGAGTAGATGTAGCTGGTTCACCTCAACTGACATATTAGGGTCTGAAACTAGTCTCCTCAGAGGGGCTGAGCTCTGCTCCAGTCTAGAGTTACATCAGTGAGAGCAGCAGGCAGGTATACACCAGCCTCTGTGCCTTTGGTAACAGGTATGCACTGTCATTTGCACTTATGTGGCAAAATCATGGTTCAGAATACCTTTTGCTGGTCAGGGGTTCAAATCCAGTAAACGGTAGGCTAGGCCCTCCATGCTACCCAAGGCTAGCTAATGTGTATGTGCTACAGATAACTCAAGCCATACTGGCTTGTCTGTTGCTCATATTAACAAGGTCTGTTTGAGGTGTTGAATAGCTGTTTTAATGCTACCATGCATGTAATCCCAGGGGAAGGGGTTACATGAAGAGGATGTGGAACTTATGGCTTTGGTAACACCAAACATCTAGACTAAGGGTGAGACTAGTAGCTCAATGTTCCAACATCCAGAAGAAGCAACTGTTATCACAACTAGAGATTGATGAGGTACAACACAAATGCTACAGCAAAGGGAACCCAGGACATCAGCTCAAGGGTTGAGAAATCAACATCCCCACCCTCCGAGATTGGTTACCAAGCTCTAAGAACAACTGGTGGGTTGCTGTGGAATGCAAGAGCAGCTGACCTGAAGTTTATGACTAAGCTGGAAACCTGGATCCTCAGTGGCTGATTACCAAGCCTACGTAAAGTACCTGATGAAAGTCTACCAGAAGATGTGAATGCAGCATTACGGTCAACGGCCACTGTCACAATGTATTTGGCTATACGGTAATTAATACCGCCCAAAAAAGTCACTGGCTACCCTCTGCCACCCCTGCAGGCCACCGCCAGATCCTTCTGTCTCAGGAAAAGCAGGGCCCTCACAGGTGACTCCTTGCACCCGTCTGGTCAGCACCTCAGGTCAATCAGGTCCCACACCTCCAGACTCACTAACAGCTTCTTCACCTGGACTGTTAACAAATACTAGCCCCACTCACCTCACCAATCTGAGCCACAGTCTGAGTAACGCTCATCACTCAGGCCACTCGCATACAATCTATACTCAGACGAAGTCCTTTGCACCGTTTCCAAGAACTTTGTTCAACAAGTTTGTCTACATTTCTCCTGTTTGTCATTTATTCCTAATGTCTTATTATTTTATTCCTGCAGAGTTGGTGTGGAACACCCATAATTTCATTTTACATGTACATTGACAATAAAGGGCTATTCTAGTCCATCCTATGATGAACAGCCACAAAGAACACTGTCCTCAGTGGAGATGGAGCATGAAGGGAAGTAAGCTAACTGTCGGAACTGCAGGAAGGCGCAATGTAAAAAGCGGGGCCTAAGAACTGTCCACACCTGTGGCCTTAGAAACTGCTAAACCAAGCCAGCCTTGGCTAGCAGCTCGAAAAGGTACACCAGAGAGACAGAAGCAGTAAGAGCCTCACCAAGGCTGAAGATTGAGCAACATTGGGAGAAGGATGCAACACATAACAACAATTCTCAGCGATTAGTAGAGCTCAGCATACCGTAGCAACATTACTGAACAGGATCCAAGAACGTCTCAAGTATGAAGAGTTTGGACAGGACCAGGTCCTGACATGACTCACACCTACTCAATAAAAACACTGCCCTAAGTCGAAGACTCCGTGAAATAAGATGCATACTTACTGTGATGGACTGAAGTCTGCACTCTGGCCTTGTAGCCCTGAAATCTGGTTCCAGGGCTCAGGCTTTCTCCTCTGTCGACATACCTCGAGGTCCGTGTCCAGAGAAACGCTCACCAGGCCGGCTGGTTCCTTGCACACAGCTGCACAGCTGCCCGTTTGAAATGAGTACCTATCTTCATTCAGCTGGCACAGTGGCAGTCCCTTTCAAATAACAACAGTGATTTGTCTTTTAAAAAACAACACACAACTTGGACTACACAAACTAAAGCTTTTTAAACACACTTACAGGTCTATAGCAGGCCTTCTGATCATTTGTTTTTTGTGTGACGGGGCTGCTGCAAGCTGCACTGAAGCCACCAGGCATGTGAGCCTGCCCAAACAGCTTTTCTTGATGCTCGTTCCTGTTACAGCCAAGCAAAGTTAAATTCTCCCTACTGGGGAGCATCTCCAAGTCCAGGTGAGTGCTGGGTGTTTCTTGAATAAAAAGCAAACAAATGGAACTGTTACAAGATTGAAAGTATGTGAATGGAACTGAAACCTTCAATCAATACTCATTAAATTTGACAGTTTGAGACAAGAAATAAGAAATAAGCCTTGTTCTATACTAAGACTACAATTTTGTTGTCATTGCCTGTCTGACACGCACAGTGGGATATCTCCAACCGCAGGATGAGTAACCTGAACTTATACCAGGAATTATCCGAAAGTTCCAGGACTTCACTAATTAAAAAACGATTCCAGATTTAAAGATCTTCTCTTCAAAGTCATCTTTCTGTGCAACTGTGGCCCGCTTTCAGCACGATTATCGTTTTTAGATCACTTAACTAACTCCTCTTGGTCCATTTGCATGGTCTGCATGTGCCTGTGTGAGTTTCTTCTGGGTTCTTTCCACAACCCAAAGACATGCATGTTACATTTTGATTCTTGGCAATGGATTTAACACAGAAGATAAAATCCTGTCTAAATCAATAGATATTTTAATATCTATTAAGTGTTATTCGGTTGTAAAATAAAAGGAAAGAACAAGAGAGAGAGAACGAGAGCTATTGATGGCAGGCCTGAAAGAACAAAAAAAAAAAAAAAGAAGAAGTTTTGAGCATATCCAATAACTTCTATGGCCACAGGCGTATAACATCGAGCATCTAGGAGTGCAGACTGCTTCTGCAAAACACTTGTGAAAGAATGTGTCACTCTCAGGAGCTCAGTGATTTCCAGTGTGGCACTGTGATAGGATGCCACCTCTGCAATAAGTCAAGTCATGAAATGTCCTCAATACTAAATATTCCACAGTCAGCTGTATTATAAAGAAGTGCAAGTCATTGCACTTCTCAGCAACTCGGCCACAAAGTGATAGGCCACACAAAATTACAGAGTGGGGTCAGCAGCTGAGGCGCACAGTGCACAGAGGTTGCCAATTTTCTACAGTCAGTTGCTACAGACCTCCAAATTTCATGTTGCCTTCAGATTAGCTCATGAACAGTGTGTAGAAAGCTTCGTGGAATTGGTTTCCAATTCCATGGCTGAGCAGCTGAGGAACCCAACAGAAGTTGGAATGAGAGAATAAAATGGGTAGAGGGTTGGAAATCACACCTTCGAGTTGGGCTATTATCTGTCTAAGTCAGAGACATCCAGTGAAGCCAGAAGGTGAGTGCACCGGCAGCATTAGTGACAGCTGAATGTGCTGGAATGCGTATCCATTTACTGTGCTGACGCCAACCAAACGTTGACAAAGCACAAGGTCACTAACAGGCATGTTAAATATTCATTTTGTAATTTTTTATTAAAAAAAAAAATTTTCAAGCAAAAAGTAGGCAAAAAATAAAGTAAAACAGGTAGACAGCTAATGGACAGGAGCTGAAAATACCATCTATTTTGGAAGAGGTCCTGAGAATGAATATTAGTTATGTTTTTTAATTGGCAGAGTCCCAGAACTATCCACCAATAGCACAATGTCCAAACCAATCTGATTAATGCTTTTAAAGGGGTTTCTGTTTTCTGACTCAAGTGTATGAGATGATTATATTACCACATCCATCCATCTCTGTTCCTGCAGTTGTAAACCTGTAAAGAAAATGAATTTTAGTGAAGTGATAGAACTTGTCTGATATGTGCCTTCACAGTAACACATACACGTGCTGGCTGGCTGTCACGGCTGACTGGGCAGGACTGCTGCTATCTGTAAATTTAAAAATAAATTTAGTCTGAGCACACCTAGTGCAAGATTTTAGTACTATAACATACTTACCCTTCACATGAACATGATGCCTATGTATTTCTAAGGCAGGATGTCTTTGCAAGAACTGATGAAACCCTCCTCCTTCTAGGGAAAAGAAAAACATGATAAGGTAACTACAATTCATTTTCAATGCATGAAAATGTGTCTACACCTATACACAAAAATGCTGAAACCGTTATAACTGTTCTACCAGTTATTTAATTTGCTCATCAATGTGACAACTCTAGGTGATATTTTTTGTTACAAAGGTTACAAACCTAGAGGGAGTTTTGATGCTCTTCTCGTGTCTGTATGGTTCTCTCAGAACAACTTTGTTACGTTAACTGGCATTTGCTCTGAATGGTTGCCCTCCCCAGTTGAAACAGGAAACATATTAGCCAATCATGTACTGACAGCAGCTATCAAAGTTCTGTATTTTCATTTGTAATTTGATTAGTTATTTCCAGATTAAGTTTGCTTGTTTTGGCTAAGTGTCATTATTTAAACGTTTTTGTTTTTTTTTTAGTTTCAACTATTAAAGAAAGAAAAGAAAATTCAAAACCTTTCCACAGATATGTCATTAAGTACAGCAACTGGAGTAGCTGCTTATATTTAGTTTAACAGTTTCTCTCTGATCTTTCCGAGTTAACTTTGTGAGGACTAGAAAAGTTTGCTTTACAAAACCTGTGCTGGCAAATGATATGGGGACTGCAATTAATTTTAGATCACTTTAATGGTTAATTGCATACTGAGCACTCCAAATAAAATAAGAAGAAAAGTTATAGATTCCCATGATCAAGGGTTGTTTGTGTAGCCTTTGTGGAAGGCTCTGTGCAGGAATGCGGGAGTGAACCGGAGCAAGGTCCAGAAACAGTAGCGCTCACAGTAAGATGGTACCTTAGGCGCATGAAACTGGGTAACAGGTCAGGGAAAAGTCTGTGTGTGTCCATCCCTAGGTGAAGCTGCACCCAATGGAGGAGAACAATGGGCTAAAGCAGGGGTGGGCAACTCCAGACCTCGAGGGCCGGTGTCCCTGCAGGTTTTAGATATGTCCTTGAACCAACACAGCTGATTTAAATGGCTAAATTAGCTCCTCAACATGTCCTGAAGTTCTCCAGAGGCCTGGTAACGAACTAATCATGTGATTCAGGTGTGTTGACCCAGGGTGAGATCTAAAACCCGCAGGACACCGGCCCTCGAGGCCTGGAATTGCCCATCCCTGGGCTAAAGTCTAAACCACCGCACTTCTCAACAGGTTTTGACCAATCAGAAGCACATTCTCTTTCACAAATACCACTAGTACTGCTGGTTAGCATCATCTCTCTGGATTGAGAAAAACCTGGATTGGGACTGAAACCCTCTTTTACCTTAGATAAAAAAGAACATGCAACAACTTCATTAATTCATTTTTTCCTAAACCACTGTGTCTTTTAGACTCCATTCCAACACAACTCTTCAGTTCTACTATTAATCAATTATTAAATATGATCAGTTTCTATTAACAGGATGTGTATCACGGGTTTTCACTTTAGCTGCAATGAAACCACTAATTAAAAAGCTTTTAATCAATTCAGCTTTTTTAGCCAACTACAGACCAATTTCTAACCTCCATTTTTATCTTAAAAAGTCTTGAAAGAATTACTGCTGTTGCGGCTCCTCCAACCTATGGCCGCGGCAGGCTAAACATGAGGACACAGATGACGCGCAACAATAAACACATAAAATACACTTCTGTACCATTTGCTCCTTTTATTTCCACATGCAACTGTCCAATATATATAAATCAGCACATGGGATTAACTATTAAACAAATGCACAGATTGCACAAACAAATAATTGCAACTTACCAATAACTGCACTAATTACAATGCCAACTTACAATTAAGGCTATGGCATCAATTAGTGCACAAATATACAAAAACCCATCAAGTTCCAGTTAAAATACATCAAGCTGCGGTCAACAGAAAGTTTTGCCTCATGCTCACCCTACCTTTCTGCTCATCAACATCAGGCGCAGTGAACAGGTGAGTGCAACCACATTTATCATCTACCACTAAGGAATGGTTTTATTTGAATGGTTTCGTTCTGGATTCACAGTGCATCATAGCACAGAAACAACACTAGCAAAGTTAACAAATGATCTTTTTATGGCCCGTCATGGACTGCCTCGCCTGTTAGACTTCAGTGTAGCATTCAATAGCACCAACCACAGTATTTTACTGCAGTGATTAGAACACACCACTGATATATAAAGGAAATAGTCTGAATTACATCTGATTCCAATGCTTTATGTAAATGGAGAGCCGTCTTCACATATGAAAGTTAATCGTAGAGTTCCACAGGGTTCGGTGCTGGGACCAGTACTATTAGCATAACATATACGTCCCTTAAGTAACATTATTAAAAAACAGAATACATTTTCATTGCTATGCAGATGATTTGCAGCTTTATTTATCTATGAAGCCTGACGAGGGCATAAAGATGTCCTTCAACATGCATTAAAAAAAAATGTAGGAATGTTTTCTTTTATCTGCATAATCTCTTAACATTGGAAGCATCCGGTCTCAGAATGATGTTGAAAAACTAGTTTGTATGTTCATTACAGCTAGGCTGGGCTATTGTAATTCATTATCAGGTCAAATGCTCCCAAAAAGCCTTCACCTAATCCAAAATGCTGCAGCAAGAGTACTGGGACTAGAAACAGAGAGTACATTTCCCCTATATTTTCATGGTAACCTCTTAAATCCAGAATTGCATTTAAAATCCACCTCACATACCAGATCTTGAATATTCAGGCCCCATCTTATCTGAAAGACCTCATAGGGGCATTTTACCCCATCACAGCGCTTTGCTTTCAACCTGCATAGCCTTCAGTTTTCAGGCTCCTCTTCTCTGGAACCAGTTCCCAGTTTGAATCCTGACAGACACACTCCCTACTTTCAAGACTGGCTTAAAACTTTTCTTTTATCAAAAGAAAAGCTTATAGTTGGGGGAATAAAACATTTTCAAAAAGACAGGCATTCAAAAAGCCTGGAAGTCTGCTGCCCAAAAATCACATTGGCAATTACAAGAAACTGGCGCATTGAAAGCAAAATATGGTGTGGTGTGGCAAAGACATGCATAGTACTATAAGCCCTAATACATTCTCTTTCACATCTTTCTTGACCTCTTTATGTCTTTTACTCTTATGCTGTTTTGTGGATCACAAGGTTTAAAACTACTTATAAACACACACACACAAAGTAACTCCACCAGAGTGCCTATTTCGGGTCACTTTTGCCGGTCCAAGCCCGGGTAAAGGAGCAGGGTTGGAATTGTGACATTAAAAAAAACAAAAAAACAACAATAATTGCTAAAAGAAATTTAATTTGTAGTTCTAAATAAACTCTAAATGCATTTAGGACGTTTTTTACTCACTTTGTCTCTTCCACGATGTTATTTCTCTCTCCAACAACATAAGTTACAATTAGATTAGCATGACCAATTATGCAAATTAGGCGATGACGTCATTTAGCGAGTTCTAGCGACTTTTAGGACAACCAATAGCGATTTTCCTTACTGAGAAGTTGGCAACACTGTTGTGGACTGCTGTAGTGGGAGTACCGACACATACCCTGTATGAGCTTTCTGTCCTCGGGTGACAAACGCAGATACCAGCCCAGCAGCTTGGAGTCAGTTAAGGCCAGTTGCGGATAAGCAGCCACCAAATCATACACAGACCTGAAAGCAGAACCACGTCTCTTTTTTTTTTTGGTTCAGGTTATTTAGCTGGACACAAACCTGTCGTGGTTACATACCTGTCCAGAAAGAACTTCCTGCGCCCCTCTGTTGATGCAGAAACCGACGCTAAGACAAACAAATGACAAACTAGTAAAATGTAGTTACTGGTCAAGTTTGCGGTACAGAACACAAAGCCTGGACACAGAATAATATCATTGCGCTAGGACATAAATTGGGACTACTTTTAGCCATGATTGTATACTTACGTGGACTGGGTCTTTTAATATAAGGATTGTAAAAACTGCTTTCTGCCCACACACCCGCAGAGTAATGAGGTGCCTCGTGAAAGCCACGCCACGATGTTTGATAAGAAGTCATGGGTTGGGTGTCTATTGCAGTCGACCAAACGTAAACAGGCCACGACGTCCGCCACGGGTCATGCGTGTAGCACGGCTCCATTATAACCGCGAAATGGCGTCAGCTAAACACGTGAACGTAATGACGGCTAATGTTAGCATTAAGCAAAGCTAATGTTTATCTGTTAGCATTTGAATTTTCGGTTTCTCGTTTAATATTTCTGAAAATAAAAAGGCACATACGCTTCCTTTTAGTTTTCGGAGTTAGCTTGCTAACTTGTTAGTTATGCTACATCCAAACCCCGCGTTACTCTCGAGGCCTTCAGTAGTCTCACAATAATGGAAGATATATTTTCTCACTCCACTTCATTTTAGCCATGCCGGGGAAAGATTGGTTCGTCAAAGTACAGGAATAGTCCACTCTCTAATTTTACCTTTAGTTAATCTTCGCTATTGCCATTTGTGAGCTTTAACATTCTCCTCCTACGACACTCTTACACATGCAGCGAGTTCTGTAGGCGAAGGGCAGTCAGTTTACCCTGTTGTCACTTACTCCAGTCTGGTAGTTGAGAAGACATAATAGCACTCAGCAGATAACTTTTTTTGAGGGGCGGGATTACATGTATTTATACACAGTACAATTTTATTTGAACATTGAGAAAAACTAATACAATTCAAGTACAGTTTTCATTAGAGGTGTGCGGATCGATCGATACTAGCGTGATTGGATCGATACTTTGATTTTAACTGTGTTAATTATTTCTTTGGAAAAAGTAAACCTCAAACATGCACTATATGAAAAATGTCCGAATCTTTTTTTGTGTGTGCTTTAGAGACAGAAAATTTTAAATTCCAGGTCTCCAAAAGCTCAGTTAAAAACACATGAAAAGGTGAAATGTGTGTTTTTTGTGTTAACTAATTATTGTGGAAAGTAACGATCACAGTGATGATTAAAACGTGTTCAGAATTTGGAAATTGAGAATTCATCTCATAAGTCGTGGCACATACTCTCCCCCAATTAGCTGCCCGAATACTTTAAAATTATTGGTACTGATTGTATCCATATCAAAATTTGTAGTTTTTGTACAAAGTATCAGTATCAGATACTACCTTGAATTTTACTTAATATCTAATTGGAAAGGAAATCAGTGGTATCCCACATCACTAGTTTTCATTTCCTTTACTATCATATGTATATTGGACAGTGGTAATGTCCATATTAAACATGGCCAAAGTTTCAGGTAATGAGCATGGTGTTAACAGCAGGGATGAGGAGTGAGACTTGTGAGGTCAAAGGACAGCATGTTAATTTGCTTGTTTCACTCTCAGTGGCATGATATTTAAACATAAGACCAAGACCAGATTTAAATATCTGAAAAACATATGGGTCACAAACACAATATATAATTTTTTTAACATAACTGTACAAAATGTACATTATATTTTAGAATAATTTACTGGGAATAGACTGCATTGCAATGGTGCCGACATGATTGGCTTACACTAAAAAACAGATACAGTGCTGTGAAAATATTTTTGCTCCCTCTTAATTTCTTTTTAAGTATTTGTTTAAGATCATCAAACTAATTTCAATATCAACAACAATGCAAGTACAAATACAAAATGCAGTTTTTAAATGGTCCTTTCATTTCTTAAGGAACGAAAGCTATCCAAACCTATCTGGTTCTGTCTGAAAAAGTAATTGCCCTCTAAATATGATAACTGATTGTGCCACCCTCTGCAGAAAAAACTGCATCAGCTGTTCGATGGCAATGACTCTTTCACATTGCTTTGTGTAAAGTTAATATGTCAATCCAGTCCCACTGTTGGAGTTTTGAGCATGAACGCGGCAGATGTGATGGGACTCAAACCTTCCAAAAAATTTGTTCAATCGGTCCATAAAATATTTACCCAAAAGTCCTGGAGATCAAGACATTTAATGGCAAACATGAGACAAGCCTTTGTGTTGTTTTTGGTCAGCAGTGGGTTTCATCTTGAAACTCACCTATGGATACTGTTGTTGCTTTCTATGATCAAGTACATTCTACCTAACGTTCACACTCAGAGAGCAACTTGGGGTTAGTATCTTGCCCAAGAATATTTGGCATGCAGACTGGAGCAGCCATGTATCAAACCATCCACCTTCCAATTAGTATGACCTGCTCTACTACTGAGCTACAGCCACCCCAAGTCTTTCCCATTGTGGATAATAGGTGTCGCTGTGGTTCACTGGAGTCCACAGCCACTCCTTCCAGACTGATAGATGTCACTGACTTTGTTTCTCATCTGTTCTTGAGTTTCTTTAGATTGTACCATGATGTGCTGCTTTTCTTTTTATGTTTTAGCCTACTTGATTTCTTCATTCATCATGTCTGGCAGTAATCAGGCCTGAGTATGGCTAGAGAAAATTACCCATGTTTTCAAGAACTATTCATCCATTACCTTTTCATATAGGGTCAGGTAGGTTTAGATAGCTTTTTCTCTTAATAACTGAAATCAAAATTCTAAGATAAAGTATATATAATAATTTAACTATCATAAGTGATCTTTTTCTAACATAAAAATTCGTTTTATGATCTTAAACATGCAAGTGTCACTAATAAAACAATAAAAAATAAGAAATCAGAATGGGGGCAAATACATTTTATCAACACTGTACACGGTGTGCAACAGGCCACCTATACTTTACACCTATAGGAGCTGCTCAGCCATGACAAACTCAGGACATATTTGCTACTTAAAGTACTGACTCTGAGCCTTTATTTTTGTTGGTTATGGCTGTCAAACGTCTGGCTGTACAGTAAACACATACCGTGCACAATATCGTGTTAGTCATTTAATTACAAATGAGAAGGTAAACCAGATGCCCTAGTACTTACTTTATGTGCTTTAGTAGAATTTGTCCACTAGAGGGCAGAAATGGTTAAAGTAAAGTAAGCATGACCCTCTTAAAAATCAGAACTAAATGCCATGTGGGTGGTGTGTGTGTTTGTGAGAAATCAGTTATGCAACAGAGTTTTGGTACTAAAGTCTCACCATGGTAATGAGCATTGTGTGAAACACAGCATGTTAGCCAAATTCTGTGAAAGATTTGAGCTGTTCCCTGGTAGCGTGACCCAAATTTCTCAGTAACTGAAGCCAGGACAGTGCGGGTGATCCTCTCAAACTACAGTTTAAGGATTCTTTGTGTGTCTGTGTGGATGGACACATCTGAAAGCTCACAGCAGAAAACACATCACAATGAATTGCTTTGGTTCAATAACTTAAATGCAACAGCTCACAGTTGTGTACTGTATGTATGTGCGAGGACTGCCCATTTTGTTGCTCTCTTTTCTCTCTGTTGGAGCCAAAGGCAGTGTATCAAGCACTCTCTTTGTGTATTGATTTGGAGTGATATTTATAATTCTGCCTTAAACATATAGACACCCTGCCCATAACTTACTGTTCAACTTTGTCAAGTAATTTAAGTGGTGATGGACAAGAAGAGGTGTTTCAAAGGTGACAGGACTTTTTCAGGGCCTCACTTGCTCCTGTGAAATGAATCACAGTCATTGCATTGGCTTATTTTTGATCATGGACAGCAGGTTTGTAACTGGGAGAAAGAAAACTATATAGCACCTCAGAATTAGGTGGTCATTTTCAGACAATCTACAACAGCGGGCCCCAACCTTTTTTGCGCCACGGACCGGTTTATGCCCGACAATATTTTCATGGACCGGCCTTTAAGGTGTCGC
>NW_024582526.1:1216778-1264291 GCF_018398535.1 Haplochromis burtoni | reverse complement strand
AGATAAATTCAACAAAATAAAACTAGTACCGGTACCGAAAAAAAGTTTACACTCCGTGGTTTATAAGGCTCTGACTCATCACCACGCAGAGTGGTACCGAAAATGAAACTGGCAACAATTCGTAAATATCGTTCAATAAATCATGCGAGTTTGGTCTAATAAGAACACAAGGGAAAACCGACTTCACAGATACTAATCGGATACCCCATCATCGTATATACTTGAATTTGAGAAAAGTTGCAGTGTCTAACCCCATTACCCATTATTTAAGTGCCTTGTAACGCATAAACAAGGATCAAGAATAAACATAAATACAGCGTGAAAACTAACGGATACAAAACCCTGGAAGAGACTAGTCACACCTTCTCCACACCTGAGCCTCAACTCAGTCTGCGTCCCCTCGTCCCCTGGCCACTGATGCACTTTTTGAGATTAGACTGTGAACCTGTTATTATGAAAGATATACCATATAAGTCTTACGCTACGGATCTCTTGTGTATTTTTGGAGCCTCATTTCGTTTAGTCTCGCCGCTCCGTGTGTTCCCGTGTGGGCGTCATTGGGACCGATCCTTGGTCCTCTTACTTATATCAGGTGCATCTTGAGAAAGATCTTTCCAGTTAATATAGCAATGTTCATTAAGCTTCAACTTCCCCATCCACTGCTGTTGCCCCTCACGTTTTGACTCACTTCTTGTTGTTCTAGACTCCTGTCTCCGCGTGAAGTGAATAAGAGCTTGCCAAAAGGAGCGGACAGATATGATAGCCTAACTAGACTCCTAGGACCAACGAAGCCCTATTTCCTAGCCCTCTCATGCTAGTATGTATTGGTTTTTCAGCACCTTACATTTCCACAGTACCTCGTTCTGATGTCATGTTATACGTCTTACGCATAAAAGTATCGAAAGGAGCCTCGTGGTGAACTGTCTGGCTGTGTCTCTTAGTTCCGTCAGTATCCACAGCTAGTCCATGCAAGATTAAGCCCAACAAACAATCCTACGAATTTTTTAACATAGGAATGTATTAAAGCTCTCCTCTTTGACTGCTTTTGTCGTGTTCTCACGCATTGCGTATAACGCTCAGGTGTAGGTATATTCATGGACAACTGCTCAAGAACGGGCATTGAACCACATCAGTGCTGCTAAGGATCAGGCCCCCTCTCCCAGGTCAGCGTTTGTGTATATGTTAACTATCATGTGGCGCTGCCTACTGTTGTGAGGACGAGACTGTGATGCATGACATCCACTTCCACTAATTGTCCTGTTACAGTCCAGTTTGCCTGTGTGGCTCTTTGACTTTGCTTGAAACAGCAACGTGAGACTTATGAACAGTGGGGACTGAAGACAGCACAGTGGTCCAACACATTAATTCATTAGGCCAAGACAACATTCAGTCATGGAGCCTCCACCGCATCTTGGATCGCACACATTCTCCAATAAGAGGGTCGGGTCTATCACACCAGGGCACAAGATCCATAGAGAGAGGCTGGGGTCTATCACACCAGGCAAGACCCCAGGTGCAGGCTGTGTAAAGATGCCCCAGAGACAATCCAGCACATAACAGCAGGGTGCAAGATGCTAGCAGGCAAGGCATACATGGAACGCCATAACCAAGTGGCTGGCATAGTGTACAGGAACATCTGTGCCGAGTATAACCTGGAAGTCCCGAGGTCAAAATGGGAGATGCCCCCAAGGGTGGTGGAGAATGACCGAGCTAAGATCCTGTGGGACTTCCAGATACAGACGGACAAAATGGTGGTGGCTAACCAACCGGACATAGTGGTGGTAGACAATCAGAGGAACTTGCCATGAGGGCTCCCACTGCGTGGTCCAGGAGAAGCCTCACCTCCCTGGTCACTGGTTCTCAGCTCCATATTTAACGGTTAAATATGCAGCAGCTAGCCACCTGCCTGAGCCAGATTCCACCATTTTTCCATCTTCAAAGAGGAAGCATGTTCTTGTTGCAACTGCCACAAACCTGAGCCAAAGTAAATTATGCTTCTTAAAGACCGTGCCAGCTCCTCTCCACTCCCAGTGCTGAGAACGAGAAATGCCAGATCCATATCAGGTCTTCTACCTGGGCCAATGGAGAATGGGCACCTGCATGTTCCTCTGCCTCTGTCTCTACCTGGGTCGGCTGAGGTTGGGTCCATGCAAGTCCCTGCTCTAAAGAGGAAGAAGGAGGACTATATATGTGCTTCAACACCACTGCACCCAATACTTTGGATTGCAATTTGGTGATGGAGCTGCTGGTGTCGAAGGGGTATACGGTGGTTGGTCCATGCAAGGGTTCCCCCACCTCTGCTCGTAAAAAAGTCAGGGAAAGAAGAAGCTTATATGTGCTTAGCCCGGAAGCGATCCCACGTGCACGCTCAATTACATTCTCTGAAGCTAGGCAGATGTGCCTGGACATTCCAGCAGGGATTTGCGATGGTTAGAAGTGGCGAGCATGCACACTGTTGTGAGAGAATCCCTCCAGTTCTCAAGGACCAAACGTCTGCAGCGCGACTGTTCATGTTGACGCGGCTAAGCAACACTAACTGTACTACACAGGCACGGCAGCAACACTCTATTCAAAGGCTTCTGCAACAGGGCTCTCTTGGTATTGTAGCGATTGGAGGAACTCTCACGAGGCCTTGTACAAGGAACAGGAACCAGTGTCGCAGGGCAAGCTCATTCTTACGTCGTGCTGTTACCATGCGCGCTCTTCGCTCGTCAGTGATATCCACTCAATCCCTCCGCGCTGTAATATTGCGTTTGTGATCCTGGGATATACACTACAGAGAAAAAACCCCCAATAAACCATACATTCATTTGACGCATGTGTCTCCCTAAAGGCGATCTCCGATGTTGTTCCTGGGATATACATACAGAGAAAAACCCAACAATCATATGTCCCCCTATGAGCAAGCACTCTGGCGACAGTGGGAAGGAAAAACTTCCTTTTAACAGGAAGAAACCTCCAGCGGAACCAGGCTCACAGAGGGGCGGGGCCATCTGGTGTGACTTATTGGGGTGAGAGAAGGAAGACCAGACAAAAGACATGTTGTGGAAGAGAGCCAGAGATGAATAACAAGTATGATGCAATGCGGAGAGGTCTATTAACACATAGTAATGTATGAGGCTTGACCAGAAGAAATCAAAACATCTCTCTCCAACTCAAGAAAATGTGGTAGCCATAAACATGTTAGCCAGTTCACCAAGTAGCCTCTACTATGTAGTTATGCTACATGAAACATGTAGCATGCTGTCTAGCATTGTCTTGAGGTAATATGCAACGCCTCATCATGTGGGAGCAGATGTTGCATATGTCCCACTGAAAATGCTACGTCCAGATGAGCAGAATCAACCTTTTGCGGCCTGTATATGTTGTTCAGCACCAGTGTTGGTCAAGTTACTTGAAAAAAGTAATCAGTAACTAATTACTGATTACTTCCCCCCAAAAGTAATCCCGTTACTTTACTGATTACTTATTTTCGAAAGTAATTAGTTACACATTTCGAGCATAATAGCCATGCGAGGGCCATGGCCTGGCAGTAAAATAGTCGTTTGATTTCCATAGCACCGTCAATTGTTGCGATCACAGATCTGTTAGAAAAAAGGATGTAACTGCAGAGTAAACTAAGACTGTTTTGACGTAAGTAATTATACTTGCCCCCGCAGAGTTGATGTCACGTTTACTTTATCTTTAGTTACTACCTATAGTTTTCGAAAGTAATTAGTTTACGTGACGTTCAATTTACGTAGAGAATGTTGGTAGTTGATCTTAAACAATTGATGGATCCTAGGGGAAGTATGGAAAATTAATCTAGCCGATATATACTATGGGTACATGGTGCCACAAATGTAACCTATAACTTTATTGGCCTTGCACGATACCAATCAGCAAGTCACTCTTGAAACTAACCGATTCAAATCAAGAATTTAATGATAACATAAGTGACTTCTTGTGTATATGATATATCCTATCGTGTCTTTGATTTAGTTTTCTAAATACGTACTAATTAGACCTTAGAGCACTGAAGCTAATTTCAGTGTGTAATTGAATAGTAGATTAAGTTAGCAACACGGTCTTTCCTCGACGTGGGAGAAAGATGAGAATAAGATTGATTTAGATACAACTTCCACTATAACCTTTCTTGCCTAATACCAAGATCTATAGATAATCAATAGTAAAAAAAATAGTACTTTTCCTGTTGCTGGTATTAGACACTCACCTCTTTAATCATAATTAACTACAGGCATGTCGACCAGTAACCTCCAAAGACTAGTCCAGGAGAGCAATAAATACAATACGTAGAGATCCAAATGGAACTCAGCCCAACTCCAGAGGTTCTCTAAGTAGTTGCCGTGCTATCGCAGTTTCACCCCTGAATATTTGAGGCTCAAGGAATGGCGGGCAGCCATAGGAGTGGAAGTGCACTGTCGCGGCCACGGCTGAGACTTAGCAGGTGTGCTCTAACTACGCAGTTTTTCTATGTTGGTAAAGGATGACTAGCCTCTTGGGCAGTTTCACATTTCCCGTCCGACATAATTTTTCATGGACTCTATCGACTATTATATCTTGTCCGATTTCTATAGAGTAATGACGATTGCTTGTGGGAGCATAGCTCCTATAGGTCGTGTTTTTCTCTTATTTTTCCTGTTGCTTGCTAAAAGAATTTTGACTTTACTCTCTGAATGCATTATGTGAAGCACGTCGAGGGCCAGGTGGACGGCTAGATGTTAGCAGCAGCTCGGTGCTTGGTTGGAAAAATAATTCTTCCAATGCAGTGAGCAGCGGACGCTAATGTTTTTGTCACTTTTTACGGAATCAAACTCAAAGTAAGGTCAGTACTTCCACGCTTTAAACGCTGCACGCTCATACTCTCTCCCGCACTCCTTATATTATCCATTGTTGATCTGCACACAGCTGTTGCCACGAATATCGCACTCGCTTAGTCATTGTCATGAGACACTGTCACAAAAAAAAATCACGGTTTTAGTAACGCAGTAATGCAGCGTGCTTACGGGAAAGTAACAGTAATCTAATTACCTTTTCTCGTTACTTGAAAAAGTAATTGGATTACAGTAACGCGTTACTTGTAACGTTACTTTTAACGCATTACTTCCCATCTCTGTTCAGCACTGATGGCAGTATTCCAGATGTGCTAATGCAGGATTCAGGATTTTGAACTGGGCGCTGATAAGAAGCCAGATGGTCCCTCTCCTCTTCAGGCCATAGGATACTCTATCCACCTTTTAGGAAAAAAACAAAAACAAATTTTGGCTCTTCAGATCACTGAACAGTTTTTCACTTTGGCTGAGTGCATTTTAGTTTTGGTTGAGAGAAAGCAGCAGTGTTTTTGTTTTTAGATTGCCAGATAGAAAAATAGCAAGACAGCTCAGTTTGCTTGGGTCATACAGAACTTACTCACATACGTTTCTCAGCTCTTATGCTGATTACACTCAGACATAACGAGCTGGATCGAAGGCAGGTTGCACACTGAACAGTTTTTCACTTTGGCTGAGTGCATTTTAGTTTTGGTTGAGAGAAAGCAGCAGTGTTTTTGGGATCAGGAAAACTCACATTTATGGATGATACGGTGAGCAGTGTTCAGAGATTTCTAGATGTTTTGATGAGCCCATGTAGCAATTTGCATAACAGAATGTGTTTAATGCAGTGCCACCTGAGTGAAAATCACAGGCATTAAATATTAATTTTTGTCCCTTGAGTAGAGCAACTTCTCTACCCAAGGGACAATATCATCTATATCATTATGTAGCTGATGACATGTTCAAAGTCTTTACAATTTTATGTTGAGGAACATTATTCTGAAATTGTTCAGAATTGGATTTTTCTTTTTGCAGCTGGTGAACCTCTGTCCAGCTTTTCTTCTGAGAAACCATGTCTCTCTTAGATGATGTTTTTTTTTACCCAGTTATGTTACTGCCCAGTTATCTTAACCACTAACTTTTCCGGCCTTTTGTTGCCCCATCCTAAAAGTCCAACAACTAATCTCCCCAGTTCTCAATTTCAGCTGTGATCAACAACCTCAATGCCATTCACCCATCTTAAGTGAACTTTTGTACACTTGCCACATTCTAGTCAACTAAAACCTTCCTTCAGCTACTTTCCTCAGGCAGAAGAAAACACAAAGAGGTTAATAAAAAAATGCATTATGAGTGCTGTTAGAAACTATACTCATATATATGTGATGGCTTAATACACAATTAGAGATTATTCATCAGATCGAGAATGGGGTAAACGGCCTCCTGGGAGCGGTTCACTAAGCAAGGCTTTCATATGCATTTCAAAGGCTACTCTGCTCGTTCTCATCAGTCTGCAAATGAAGAGCGTTAAAAAGCACCAGGGCTCTGAACCAGTATTTGTGCGACTTGTGAAAATGAGAGTGGCCAGAGCTCGGCTCTGTTACACTCACAGTTTCGATTGCGGGGAATAGACCAGATTGCTCAGCTGCTGATCTCATCAACCTAAAGCACGCACGAGGGTCTGCTGAGGAGGCCATTCGAAAACAAAGTCTTGAGTCTAAAAGCTTCACAGATACTATCGGGGGATACCATCAATTTGCACCTTTTTGATTTCATCTGAATTGTTGCGAGAAAAAGTGTGCAGTAGTCATTTAAGTCCGCGGCAAATTAACCCATGTCAGACGACTTCACAAAGGTCAAACACTGGTTTTAGGAGAAATTTAACGATGAGACCATATTATAAGTCAGACACTGTAGAAATACAGGCTAGCAGTTCCCTCGTGGTCCTGGCCACTGATGCAGCTTTTTGAGATTAGACTGTGAAGCCCTGTTTATTATGAAATATTATCTCTTTGATTTGTATTTTGCTTTGTTTTTCGTCTTCCTGTGTTCCCTTGGTCACATCCTCTTTTTGGTCTTAGTTCCAGTTTGGATTTGTTTTATTCCCTCAGTGTTCCCCGTCTTGCCTTCTTGTGTCAGTTTCCCTAGGATAAGTCCATTTAGATCTCTGCCTTTCTCCATTAGTTATAATTCTCACATCCTGTTTTATTTTCATAGTCATGTATCTCTTCTCTTTCCTTTCGTTTCTTGTATTTAATTTTAATTCCTCTTGTCTTTACATTGCTTGTTTTTTTCTGGACCTGTCGCATTCCTCTGCTTAGCCCTCAGGGCGTTTGTGTATATTATGGCATGCTCTTTGTCAGCTTACCTTCCCTTGTCTGTTCAGTTTTGCCTTGCTCTTTGGACTTTGTAAACAGCCTGAATGAACAGGTTCACATTTTCAAAAATTCAGTCTGCCTCCCAAGTCTACATTTCAGTCAAAAAAATCATAATACTACTACGCTTTGACTACAGTTGAACCCCACAGATTTGGAACTTCATGAATACCAGCAGTTGATCCTTTTTTCCTATTCCTTTTCGTTTTAAAGGACGGTGACTCATCTTCAGAGGAACTTGCCATGAGGGCTCCCACTGCGTGGTCCAGGAGAAGCCTCACCTCCCTGGTCACTGGTTCTCAGCTCCATATTTAACGGTTAAATATGCAGCAGCTAGCCACCTGCCTGAGCCAGATTCCACCATTTTTCCATCTTCAAAGAGGAAGCATGTTCTTGTTGCAACTGCCACAAACCTGAGCCAAAGTAAATTATGCTTCTTAAAGACCGTGCCAGCTCCTCTCCACTCCCAGTGCTGAGAACGAGAAATGCCAGATCCATATCAGGTCTTCTACCTGGGCCAATGGAGAATGGGCACCTGCATGTTCCTCTGCCTCTGTCTCTACCTGGGTCGGCTGAGGTTGGGTCCATGCAAGTCCCTGCTCTAAAGAGGAAGAAGGAGGACTATATATGTGCTTCAACACCACTGCACCCAATACTTTGGATTGCAATTGGTGATGGTTGATGCAGCTGCTGGAAACCCATTCCAGGACGATCTCTATGCCACTGTTCTTGAGCTAAACTGAAGGCCACATGAAGTTTGAAGGTCTGTAGCGATTGACTCTGCACAAAGTTGGCAACCTCTGCGTACAAGCACCTCAGTATCCACTCACCCCGCTCTGTAATTTCATGTGACCTACTACTTTGCGACTGAGTTGCTGTTGTTCCCGATTGCTTCCACTTTAAAGACGATTAACAGTTGACTGTGGAATATTTAGTGGCAAGGTGCACAGGTGGCACCTTATCACAGTACCACAAGATCAATAAAGCCTGGAGTCCACCACACAAGGTAAGATCCAAGGTGTAGGCTGTGCAAAGATGCCCCTGAGACAATCCAGCACATAATGGCAGGGTCCAAAATGATAGCAGGAAGAGCATATGTGAAATATGTGGGATATATGTGGTCTGCATAGTATACAATAATAGCCATGCTGAGCATGGCCTGGAAATCTGAGTCCATCTGACAGACATGAAAAGGTCTGGAGAAGCTGTTGAGAATATTATGCTGGCTGTGATGTAGTTCAGTGTGACTGGTTTGGTAGTGATCAGTGATGATCTAGGCGTCCTGATATATATTCACATAATAAAGGTGTGCACTTGCAACTGAAATTTGTGAATTTCTGAGGAAATGATTGTGTGAATTTCTTTTTGTTTTTAGTGTTTTGGTATTTCTTTTTTGTTTGTTTTCTGTGCTTGGAAAGTGGATGTTGCTTATGTTCTTATATTTGTGTTTTTTTTAAATATGAAATGAAATTTTGAATTTGCGAAATGGTGTGTTTCGATTATTTTGGGTTTTGTGGAATGTTTTTGAAAATGTTGTTATCATATTATTGATGTTATGAGTTTTTTTGAAAGTGATGATTTTCTTATTGATTAATTTTTTGTTTGAATTTTGTTTTGTGTGTTTTGTTTGTTGTTTGTGAAAATATGTTTTTTGAACAATTTGAATTTATTGTGTTGGTTTCTGAATTTTTGTGTTTTTGTGTAATGCCCTACTTACTGAAATTTATTTGAAACATTATTTTGTGAAATGTTTTGTGTATGAGGTAAGAGTTTTGATTTTTGATTTGAAATTGTTTTGTTCCAATGAGTACTGTTAATTGGGTTTGTTAACAATAAAGAATTTCTGTTTTTTAAAAAATTATTTGTTCGTCTGTTTTTTTTTGATTTTATTAATGTTTTTGTGTTTTTAATTTGTATAAAATTGTAGTGTTTTTTTTGAATTACAGTAGTCCAATCGTGATGAAATGAATGCATGAATAACAATCTGTAGTCTGTCAATCTCTCAATCCCTTCTCCCCTCACTTGTGAACAACACCCTGAAGTGCATAAACTCCTTCACTTGGGGCCAGATCTCATCCCTGACCCAGAGTGGACCTGCCACCTTTTTCTGCCTTTTCTGGCTGTGGACACTCAGATTTGGAGGTGCTGATTCTCATTCCTCGCCGCTGTGAATGACTCCAGTGTGATTTGGATGCCACCACCTGATGAACCCTATAGAACCACATCATCTGGAAAAAGCAGAGATGGAAATCTGAGGCCACCAAAGTGGAAAATTTCTGCTACCGGGCTATGCCTAGAAAGTCTGTCTATAAAAATTATGAGCCATAGACCTTCTCAGGGACGCTGAAGAGTGTGATCCCCTGTAGCTGGAGCACACCCTCCAAACCCCCTTCTTAAAGATGGAAACTACCATCCCAGACTGCCAATCTAGAGACAGTGTATTTGTAACTTTGAAAAAATGTGTAACACGGTTACGCCCACAGTAAGACGGTAAATTAATAGTAATTCTTATATGTGCGTATGTGTGCGTTTCCAAATGAACACTCAAAGTGCAACATGCAATACAACATGCTTCATTTACCCGTTCACACAAGCACTTTTCTATTCATAAGTGCTCTCTGCCTAACATTCACAGACATCCAGATTCTGATGGAGCAACTTGGGGTTAGTATCTTTCCCAAGGATATTTGTCATGCAGACTGGAGCAGTCAGCGACTGAACATTCACAATTTGTCATTTGCGATTTATTATTTTTTCGTAACATCTCATATACGACACTATATATCATCAATGGCTCTCTTCTAGGTCCTTCTGCTTGTGGGTTGGTCTGCCTTGACCAGCTTATCAGATAAACTACGCCGATTTCGTATCTATCCACCTAGGCCCTCTGTTGGTGATGGTGTGATAGAGCCTTAGTAATCAATCATGCCAGATGTTGAGAGTGTGGAAGTCCAGCCAATTTGGAAATTCCCCTCCACACTCTGAGTGTGCCGGATTCTCCACTAGAGTTATGCAGAACGATGTGGTGTGCTGAAGTTAAAACATAAGGTTGACTGTTTCTCGATATCTGTTTCCTAAAATGAACAACCATAGGTACAATGCGGTTATTTGAAGCGACAGAACAGAGACAAGGTAAAAAATCAACTTAACTCTATCTTCTACAGCGCTGAGTATATGGAAACTGCTATATTTATTAATTTCCTAAACATGCGTATGCCAGGACGTGTGTGTCATATCTACTCTCATATTGGTACTGTATGATGGATTTCACCACACAGGAGCGATCAGACTGGATCTCTAAATATATTATAACAAACTAGTGAAGTGAAACAGGAGTTAACCAATTCATCACAATTAGAGGCGTACAAAAGTCACGAGACACTAGACTCTAAATCATGCGGTACATATGGCCCAAACAAGAAAAATCATGACCTTGGTGAGTATATCCTCTCTTGTACTTCATTGGTATCTTGGTTCGATTGCTCAAAGCACATATTGGGGTTATTGGCCAATATTTACATCTACATCTCTATATATCTATCAAGACCCAATGCCTCCCTATTGTGGGTGAGTATTGTAGGCAGTTCCAAACCGCGAGAAATGAAAAAAATTGATGAACCACGTCATCCTGAGACGAAGAGCATTTAGACTTTCACAATCACAGAATATATCAGCACATACCGTCCTAGGGAAGGATGCTATCTTGTTATGCAACTGCTGCGTGCAGGGCCGACGGGCACGCAGGATCCACATACATAGCTTCCTGAGCGTGTGTCTACCGACTTAGGCTCAGGCCCAGACTTAGGCCAGTTGAGTGGATTTTTCTCAAGTTCAGGTGTGCACCATGATTGTTGTCAAGGGGAACTGTCAGTCAGAACAGCACACTAGCGCCAGAACGAGAAGGCGCTATAAAAAAACTAGCAAAATCTACACACTCACAAAGGTCTATATAGACTCACCTGCCTGGACATGTCATCTCTCAATAATGCCCCAACAATAAAAATTCCATTAAAATAGTACACACAATCCGTACAGTAATCTGAGTTTCATCTCTATTATAGTCAGCACTTATAGTGCCAGATTGTTCATATATCTATAAAAAAAGGTTGGCATCACTGTATCTCCATATAGTCTGGGGGTAAATGTCTATAATACAAGTTACTGTGCTGGAGGAGTCATCATCCTGTCTTGCCTAGCCGAGAGCGTTGGCGATTACGTGATAAGCAGCAGCCTAAGTCAACAGCACAACCCCTTCGCCTGCCTACTCCACTTTGGCTTTTCACCTTAGATGCTTTTTGGCGGGTAGATAACCAAGACATTCTGCCAGGCCCAGCGACGATGTTAATATTACGCATACATTTCCCAGTTCCGGCACTTCTTCCACCTTGCAACAAAATAACTCAATCGTCGCTGTCAGCCTCTCTCTTACAACCGCGCTGCTGATCCCCCACACACATCACATAAAAACGAGAGTCTGTCAAGTCGATATGCCAGAGATAGTTGCGATCACGACAGAACTCATACATCAATATATTTTTCTTTTCGGTTTTTGAGCTAAAATAAAGGCCTACATTTCTATTGAGCCCAAAAATACACTTATACACGATCATTGTATTAATCAAGGTGTAGAAAGCCAGCACAACCTTCCTCACAGAGAGAGACCTATCCATACTGTCCGAACATTTCTACATGCCAATCAACTCCTAACCCTGTTTAGTCAATAACTCACACCCAATATCGAGTATGGTGACAATCTGATAACCTTTTATCCATATTAAAAACCAAGTAAGCTATGTAGCGCCATGGCCCCCCATTCAGGAATACAATCAGATTAACAAGCTACCACGCCCAGAAAACAACTCTGCCAGAGGAACTTATCACACAATTGGACCTGGTGACATCACCAAGCTACACTACTACACACACTGATCAAAGTAAGTCATGTTAAGTGAAAAGAGTGTAGTCTTGGGTTAAGAATATCAAAAATTCTTCTTTGTCCAATGACAGTAAAAATATGTTAGTGGACACAGTCTTGAACAGATTACACCATGCAAAGAGAAACAGGTCTCCTGCTGACAGCTTGTGATTGGCAGAGGTGTCAAATGTCCAAGTTTCACCTCTTTTCTTTCTTTTTTTTTTTTGCATGCAGCATCCTGATGCTCCTGCCATACTGGTGCATCAGAGGAACTAGTACACTGCCAAGGAAACATTAAGCACCCAGACAGAAATACAAAAAACAATGAGCAATGTGACCATTTATCATACAACTTCTTAGGCTTAAAAAAGAAAAGAGAAAATAATAGATTAGTATTTAAATGGGAGTTCTTAATTCCATATTAGAGTAGCCGCAGATCTCTTAAGTTGAGCAATTACATACCCTAGCAGCTTGAATGTAGAGGAACGACATAGAGGAGGTGATGTGTAGTAGTATGTACCGTCAGCGCTCTTACAGTGGGTGTCAGAGTCTTAAAGTGAACGCGTGCGAAGCCAATCCTTACCGGGCCAGAACAGTTGAGCAAGACACATACTTACAGTATCGAGCAGAGAAGCAGCACCCAACCAATGACTGAGCCTGAAATACAGGCAACGCCTCTATCCTCAGAACAAGACCTCATATTCTCTGGGTCTCGAAGTCGTAACAGTAATTCATCAACGAGCCTGCGCATCAAAATATCTATCTCTCTCTAGAAGAGCTCGAGAGGATGTGGAGGGTGAAGGTAACGGTGGTCCCCGTGGTAATCGGAGCACTAGGTGCGGTGACTCTGAAGCTAGGCGAGTGGCTCCAGCAGATTGCAGGAACAACTTTGGAGATCTCTGTCCAGAAGAGCGCAGTCCTAGGAACAGCTAAGATACTGCACAGGACCCTCAAGCTCCCAGGCCTCTGGTAGAGGACACGAGCTTAAAGGACAGGGACCTGCGCAGTATCTTAGCTGTTCCTGCGCTCTTCTGGAGATCTCCGATGTTGTTCCTGGGATATACATACAGAGAAAAACCCAACAATCATATGTCCCCCTATGAGCAAGCACTCTGGCGACAGTGGGAAGGAAAAACTTCCTTTTAACAGGAAGAAACCTCCAGCGGAACCAGGCTCACAGAGGGGCGGGGCCATCTGGTGTGACTTATTGGGGTGAGAGAAGGAAGACCAGACAAAAGACATGTTGTGGAAGAGAGCCAGAGATGAATAACAAGTATGATGCAATGCGGAGAGGTCTATTAACACATAGTAATGTATGAGGCTTGACCAGAAGAAATCAAAACATCTCTCTCCAACTCAAGAAAATGTGGTAGCCATAAACATGTTAGCCAGTTCACCAAGTAGCCTCTACTATGTAGTTATGCTACATGAAACATGTAGCATGCTGTCTAGCATTGTCTTGAGGTAATATGCAACGCCTCATCATGTGGGAGCAGATGTTGCATATGTCCCACTGAAAATGCTACGTCCAGATGAGCAGAATCAACCTTTTGCGGCCTGTATATGTCGTTCAGCACCAGTGTTGGTCAAGTTACTTGAAAAAAGTAATCAGTAACTAATTACTGATTACTTCCCCCCAAAAGTAATCCCGTTACTTTACTGATTACTTATTTTCGAAAGTAATTAGTTACTTAATTACTTAAAATGATTAACAACCTGAATAGGTAATAAAGCGATAGATCTTTCAGTCCAATTCTATTTTTTCTGCATAATCCATCATATAAATGTAATCAAATGAAAAAGTCTCTTTTTGAAACTAGTTTTATTAGTTTTAATCTTTTAACTTTAGACATGAAGCAAACATTAAATTATATGCAACACTCTCTGACTGGAAGAAATTTGTTTAACATTTAAACCTATTTTCTGCATATACCAGTCTATAAAATAAAATAGTTTTTTGTGTTTACACTCACTCTTTCAAATAAATGCACGTAAAACACAGCAGAAAATAAATCAAATCAAAGACTCAGCGGTCCTGTTGCTCTAGTTTCACCTGTATAGCAGGAGTGGGGCAGGTGGAGGTTTGCCCTGGTGCAGGTGTGTCGGTCAGTGGAAGGATCTGGCAGTTTCACATTCCCGTGGCAGCGTACTGTCGGTGCTTGCTTGGAAGTTTAGGAGTTTTTTTTTTTTGCTGTAAAAGAAGTTTTCTTCCAATGCAGTGAGCAGCGGACGCTAATGTTTTTGTCACTTTTTACGGAATCAAACTCAAAGTAAGGTCAGTACTTCCACGCTTTAAACGCTGCACGCTCATACTCTCTCCCGCGCTCCTTATATTATCCATTGTTGATCTGCACAGCTGTTGCCACGAATATCGCACTCGCTTAGTCATTGTCATGAGACACTGTCGCAAAAAAAAATCACGGTTTTAGTAACGCAGTAATGCAGCGTGCTTACGGGAAAGTAACAGTAATCTAATTACCTTTTCTCGTTACTTGAAAAAGTAATTGGATTACAGTAACGCGTTACTTGTAACGTTACTTTTAATGCATTACTGCCCATCTCTGTTCAGCACTGATGGCAGTATTCCAGATGTGCTAATGCAGGATTCAGGATTTTGAACTGGGCGCTGATAAGAAGCCAGATGGTCCCTCTCCTCTTCAGGCCATAGGATACTCCACCTTTTAGAAAAAAAACAAAAACAAATTTTGGCTCTTCAGATCACTGAACAGTTTTTCACTTTGGCTGAGTGCATTTTAGTTTTGGTTGAGAGAAAGCAGCAGTGTTTTTGGGATCAGGAAAACTCACATTTATGGATGATACGGTGAGCAGTGTTCAGAGATTTCTAGATGTTTTGATGAGCCCATGTAGCAATTTGCATAACAGAATGTGTTTAATGCAGTGCCACCTGAGTGAAAATCACAGGCATTAAATATTAATTTTTGTCCCTTGAGTAGAGCAACTTCTCTACCCAAGGGACAATATCATCTATATCATTATGTAGCTGATGACATGTTCAAAGTCTTTACAATTTTATGTTGAGGAACATTATTCTGAAATTGTTCAGAATTGGATTTTTCTTTTTGCAGCTGGTGAACCTCTGTCCAGCTTTTCTTCTGAGAAACCATGTCTCTCTTAGATGATGTTTTTTTTTACCCAGTTATGTTACTGCCCAGTTATCTTAACCACTAACTTTTCCGGCCTTTTGTTGCCCCATCCTAAAAGTCCAACAACTAATCTCCCCAGTTCTCAATTTCAGCTGTGATCAACAACCTCAATGCCATTCACCCATCTTAAGTGAACTTTTGTACACTTGCCACATTCTAGTCAACTAAAACCTTCCTTCAGCTACTTTCCTCAGGCAGAAGAAAACACAAAGAGGTTAATAAAAAAATGCATTATGAGTGCTGTTAGAAACTATACTCATATATACACATGATATCAGGCAGGGGAACCTCCCTGGAGCTCACTAAAAGGCCTTTCATAGCATTCAAAGGCACTCTGCTCTCTCAATCAATGAAAAGTAGCACCAGGCTGTGCGAGTGGAGGCCAGAGCTCGGCTTTTACACTCCGTGGTTTGATAAGGCTCTGACTCATCACCACGCAGAGTGCTGCTGGCCATCGAAACAAAGTCTGAGTCTAAAGCTTCACAGATGCTATCGGATACCATCATGCTATATACTTGAATTTGAGAAAAGTTGCAGTTTAACCCATTAACCATATTATAAGTCAGACACTGTAGAAATACAGGCTAGCAGTTCCCTCGTGGTCCTGGCCACTGATGCAGCTTTTTGAGATTAGACTGTGAAGCCCTGTTTATTATGAAATATTATCTCTTTGATTTGTATTTTGCTTTGTTTTTCGTCTTCCTGTGTTCCCTTGGTCACATCCTCTTTTTGGTCTTAGTTCCAGTTTGGATTTGTTTTATTCCCTCAGTGTTCCCCGTCTTGCCTTCTTGTGTCAGTTTCCCTAGGATAAGTCCATTTAGATCTCTGCCTTTCTCCATTAGTTATAATTCTCACATCCTGTTTTATTTTCATAGTCATGTATCTCTTCTCTTTCCTTTCGTTTCTTGTATTTAATTTTAATTCCTCTTGTCTTTACATTGCTTGTTTTTTTCTGGACCTGTCGCATTCCTCTGCTTAGCCCTCAGGGCGTTTGTGTATATTATGGCATGCTCTTTGTCAGCTTACCTTCCCTTGTCTGTTCAGTTTTGCCTTGCTCTTTGGACTTTGTAAACAGCCTGAATGAACAGGTTCACATTTTCAAAAATTCAGTCTGCCTCCCAAGTCTACATTTCAGTCAAAAAAATCATAATACTACTACGCTTTGACTACAGTTGAACCCCACAGATTTGGAACTTCATGAATACCAGCAGTTGATCCTTTTTTCCTATTCCTTTTCGTTTTAAAGGACGGTGACTCATCTTCAGAGGAACTTGCCATGAGGGCTCCCACTGCGTGGTCCAGGAGAAGCCTCACCTCCCTGGTCACTGGTTCTCAGCTCCATATTTAACGGTTAAATATGCAGCAGCTAGCCACCTGCCTGAGCCAGATTCCACCATTTTTCCATCTTCAAAGAGGAAGCATGTTCTTGTTGCAACTGCCACAAACCTGAGCCAAAGTAAATTATGCTTCTTAAAGACCGTGCCAGCTCCTCTCCACTCCCAGTGCTGAGAACGAGAAATGCCAGATCCATATCAGGTCTTCTACCTGGGCCAATGGAGACTGGGCACCTGCATGTTCCTCTGCCTCTGTCTCTACCTGGGTCGGCTGAGGTTGGGTCCATGCAAGTCCCTGCTCTAAAGAGGAAGAAGGAGGACTATATATGTGCTTCAACACCACTGCACCCAATACTTTGGATTGCAATTGGTGATGGTTGATGCAGCTGCTGGAAACCCATTCCAGGACGATCTCTATCCACTGTTCTTGAGCTAAACTGAAGGCCACATGAAGTTTGAAGGTCTGTAGCGATTGACTCTGCACAAAGTTGGCAACCTCTGCGTACAAGCACCTCAGTATCCACTCACCCCGCTCTGTAATTTCATGTGACCTACTACTTTGCGACTGAGTTGCTGTTGTTCCCGATTGCTTCCACTTTAAAGACGATTAACCGTTGACTGTGGAATATTTAGTGGCAAGGTGCACAGGTGGCACCTTATCACAGTACCACAAGATCAATAAAGCCTGGAGTCCACCACACAAGGTAAGATCCAAGGTGTAGGCTGTGCAAAGATGCCCCTGAGACAATCCAGCACATAATGGCAGGGTCCAAAATGATAGCAGGAAGAGCATATGTGAAATATGTGGGATATATGTGGTCTGCATAGTATACAATAATAGCCATGCTGAGCATGGCCTGGAAATCTGAGTCCATCTGACAGACATGAAAAGGTCTGGAGAAGCTGTTGAGAATATTATGCTGGCTGTGATGTAGTTCAGTGTGACTGGTTTGGTAGTGATCAGTGATGATCTAGGGAGAAATCTCCATAGAGGGATGCAAGGAACTCTACAGGCTAGCCAACAGAAGCCTGACTACCATCAGGTATCTGGATGGATTTCTCGTGGTACAAGACAATGCCTGGCCTTTTGTGGTGAGAGTATGTAGGCAGTTCCAGGAGGATGAAAGAATTGATACCACTTTCCTGAAATAAGTTCAATAGAAAACCTCTGGAAGGAGTTCTACAGGCTGCACCTCAGATAGTCCAGGAGCTCAGTGATGGCCAACTCCAGATTAAGAGTGTGCACCAATGTTGTCAGGGATGCATAGAAGCACCTGCGGGCCAGAAACTACTCAATACCATTTTTAAGACTAGCCTGCCGCATAATTTTTCAGTGATTTTCGATATATTTATTTTCTATAAAAAGATGTGGCATCCTTCTGTCCATCTGTCCATTTATTTACTTTTGCTTATCTGAGTCCAGGTGGGAGCAGCAGCCTAAGCAGACCACCCTCTCCCCTGCCACCTCCTTCATCTTATTTTGGGGAATACATAGACATTCCCAGGCCAGCCGAGAGATAATATCTCTCCAGCGTGTCCTTGCCTGCTCCAGAGCCCTCATCTCACCTCCCTCATCATATGTATAAGGGAGAAGCCAGCCACCTTTCGCAGAAAGCTCATTTCTGACATTTCTATCACAATCTCATTTGTTTAGTCACTACCCAAAGGGTAGGGATGTAGATTGGCCAGTAAATAGACAGCTTCACTTTTACGCTCAGCTCTCTGTTCACCACAATGGACTGGTACAGCAGTCACATCACTGTAAGTAAGTAAGTAAAATTGTATTTATATAGCACATTTCTAGATAAAAAAAATCACAAAGTGCTTCACAAGGTATAAAACAAAAACAGACAAAAGTTAACAATGCAATTCTAAAAAGTTGTTATTTAAAAGTGATCATTGAGTCCGCAGATCTTAAGTTCTGAGGAAGAGAGTTCCATAGTCTGGCGGCCACAGTGGCAAAAGCTCTATCTCCCTTGGTTTTCAGCCTTGTATGCTGAATAACAAGTAGGCCCTGATCACAAGACCTCAGGGACCTACTAGGGACATAGGGCTGTAAAAGTTCAATGATGTAGGCTGGTGCTTGTCCTTGAAGAGCTTTAAATGTCAGAACCAGTATCTTAAAATGGACTCTGAATTCAACGGGGAGCCAATGCAGCTGTATAAGCAACGGTGAGAGTACCTTGCTGCAGCATTTTGGACAATCTGCAGACGCTCCAGGGAGTTTTTGTTTAGACATGTAAACAGTGAATTACAGTAGTCCAATCGTGATGAAATGAATGCATGAATAACAATCTGTAGTCTGTCAATCTCTCAATCCCTTCTCCCCTCACTTGTGAACAACACCCTGAAGTGCATAAACTCCTTCACTTGGGGCCAGATCTCATCCCTGACCCAGAGTGGACCTGCCACCTTTTTCTGGCTTTTCTGGCTGTGGACACTCAGATTTGGAGGTGCTGATTCTCATTCCTCGCCGCTGTGAATGACTCCAGTGTGATTTGGATGCCACCACCTGATGAACCCTATAGAACCACATCATCTGGAAAAAGCAGAGATGGAAATCTGAGGCCACCAAAGTGGAAAATTTCTGCTACCGGGCTATGCCTAGAAAGTCTGTCTATAAAAATTATGAGCCATAGACCTTCTCAGGGACGCTGAAGAGTGTGATCCCCTGTAGCTGGAGCACACCCTCCAAACCCCCTTCTTAAAGATGGAAACTACCATCCCAGACTGCCAATCTAGAGACAGTGTATTTGTAACTTTGAAAAAATGTGTAACATGGTTACGCCCACAGTAAGACGGTAAATTAATAGTAATTCTTATATGTGCGTATGTGTGCGTTTCCAAATGAACACTCAAAGTGCAACATGCAATACAACATGCTTCATTTACCCGTTCACACAAGCACTTTTCTATTCATAAGTGCTCTCTGCCTAACATTCACAGACATCCAGATTCTGATGGAGCAACTTGGGGTTAGTATCTTTCCCAAGGATATTTGTCATGCAGACTGGAGCAGTCAGCGACTGAACATCCAACCTTACAATTAATCAATGGCCTGCTCTTCCTCCTGACCTACAGCCGTCTAGGACCCCAGGTCCTAGGTTGAATCAATCAGCCAATGTTAATGTTAATCAGCCAATTGATTCCCTCCCACAGTCCCGAGTCATGGATGTTAGGTTAACTGGTGATTCTCAACTTAATGAGAACCTATACATTTTTATTAGCACAAACAGGACAATTGTTTAAACTAGCGATGCGGACACAGGTTAAACTGCAGATTAAATAAACTTCATGCAGACTTGTCTGAATTCTCAAGTTGTACTGTATGTTTTTTGTACACAGGTCTCAATGGACTAAATATTTAACAAATTGAATAACAGATTACCAAAAATGCTCAAAAGCCTTAACCTGAAATATAGCATTGAAAAAAAAAATGCATGTATATCTTTGTCTCCTTTTTTCATTGCTCAAAGCACATTTGGATTAAGCAAGTAATCATTTACCAAGAAATGCAGCAGAAAGAGTCAGGAGAGGCATGTGACTCACACATCAGCCAGGTCAAGCAGTGACTGCCAGACCACCACAGCCAGTCAGCTGACTGGCTCATTGCAAGTAGGAGTAGGAGTGGGTGGATGGAAGGAGAAGGGAAAAAAGAAGAAACACACCACAAGTGCAGGCAGTGAAGCATTAAGGACTGTTTATTGTACCCAGTACAGATTATCAGAAAGCCAGCAGTGTAAGAAACACATCGTGAGGGGGGGGGGGAGCTGAAGCCTGTACAAGTGCAGACAAACCCTGTGCCTGAGTTGCATTACGTGATAGAACACGTGTTCACTTTGGCCTTTGCTGGTACTCTGGCCTTTATACGCATACATTTTACAGGCAAGATAATATCTCAGCCTTTCTCCAACCCAACACAAAAAAAGAGAGTAGTTGTAGTCTGCAGTAGTTGCATCACAAGAAAAGATTTTTTTGTTTTGTTTTTGTAAAAAAAAGGTACATTTCTATTAGAGCCAAAACTATACAGCTTATACATTAAAATCAAAACAAACGCAGCCTTATAGCAAAAATATATACTTTATATAAGTTTGTCGTTGCCCCCATTCAGAAACAGATAAACACAAAAAACTGCAGAGAATATCACAAATATCTTCTTTGTCCAATGACAGTAAAGCAATATGTTAGTGGACACAGTCTTGAACAGATTACACCATGCAAAGAGAAACAGGTCTCCTGCTGACAGCTTGTGATTGGCAGAGGTGTCAAATGTCCAAGTTTCACCTCTTTTCTTTCTTTTTTTTTTTGCATGCAGCATCCTGATGCTCCTGCCATACTGGTGCATCAGAGGAACTAGTACACTGCCAAGGAAACATTAAGCACCCAGACAGAAATACAAAAAACAATGAGCAATGTGACCATTTATCATACAACTTCTTAGGCTTAAAAAAGAAAAGAAAAAAAGGAGATGGGAGTTCTATGCTAAAGTTTGAGCAATACAGACCCAGCAGTGATGAACGGACATGAGGAGTGTACTGTATAGACCGTAGGCTCTTACTGTGGGGTGCAGTCTTTAAAGGGAAGCGGATACAATCTCTTACACGGGCAGAACAGTTAAAGAACATTTACACGAGAGAGCAGCCCAACCAACTGACTAGCCTGAAATACAGCAACGCCTCAGAAAGGACCTGAGAGTTCTGGGTCTCTGAAGTCTTAACAGAATCATAAAACAGCTGGCACAAAAACAAAAACAAACAAGGTTGTCCTATCTACAGAAATGTTTTCAACATATGCTGTGTGTTTTGTCAATCAGTTTTAATGCATTTAAAGCCCTTTCACGGATCTCATGGTTCAAATGTGGTGACATGAATAACTTGGGGACCATAAAGGCAACTATTAAGAAGTTTAGAATATCTCATTAGATTCGTCATGTTTATACTGATTGTTTTAAGAAGAGCAGATTGTCACAAAATCAAAAGTGTAACAATTTCTTTTCTCCAATCTCTTACAAAAGGAGGGGTGGGAGATCTATCAGTCCACCTAAAGTTGGCTGCCTGTGGCCACAATTCATTTGGTCTCCACAGCAACAGCAGCCCATCTTGCTGAGTAACCTAGTCCAGTTCACCATCACTGGTTTTACAACCCTCTCTTCTCTTGTTCTCTGATGGTGCAAGTAGGGGAGCCTCGCAGGCCCCCTCCCGCCCTCTCCCTTCATTCTCAGCTGAGGAGCCAACAGAGTTCTATTTTCCAGCGAGCAGGAGAGGGAACCAAGAAGGAGCAGAGTGCCAGGATGTTGATCCAAGTAGCTCTGCAGCTCCAGCTCTGGATTCTAAAGACTGGGCGCCGACAGACTTATTGGGAGTGTTTGCATGTACATGTGTGTTTGTGAGTTGGGGAACCCCCACTGCTCATTTAGTAGCCGTAACCATCTGGAAAGGGCAGGCCTGCCACACACTGCTCCCCGCCGTCCAGCAGGTAGGGAGCAGTTTCGTCATAGTGGGTGAGGGGCACGGTGTCATCGTCGAGCCCCGGCAGGCTGTCTGGGTCAGCCTTAAGACTGGGCCTCTGTTTGTCGGGGAAGGCCATGGAAAACAGAGCCTCGGGGTCACACACAAACTTGTACACGTACCGCTCACCAGCCACCTGAGCAACGAGACAAAACACACTGAGATCAATAAAGAGCTTTAGATCTACAAACGTGTCATTTTATTTGTACAAAACCTCTGCGCTACTGAGTAACCTGATTTAAAAAACTAATTCACCATTATTCTGTGTTTTTCAAATTAAAATATAAATGATTTCTGTTCATTTTAATGCACTAATTCAAACTGAGTCAGACAACATCAAACAAACACACACGAGAGCCTATTTACCAGTGGTTAAGATCAGAGGATGGCTCATGGTTGTATTTAAATATCAACGTCACTATATTAGCCTCATTTAGCACGCAGCTGCTGAGGGAAGAAAAAAAAACTGAACGTGCCTTTACCTTCTGCATGATGCCCTTCTCATAGTAATAACGCAGTGAGCGGCTCAGCTTGTCGTAGTTCATGGCAGGTCTGTTCTTTTGGATGCCCCAGCGACGAGCCACCTACAGACGACAAGAGACAAATAAAGACTGTAGATTACAAACGTCACAAAGGATGTTAGTAATGCTGCACAAAGGCGAGGACTGACCTCCTCGGGTTCAATGAGCTTGAATTCCATCCCACGACCAGTCCAGGCTATGAAGTGGCCGTTGGCTGGGTCGTCCAGTAAGGTGACCAGGAACTGCCAGAGCTGCAGGGAGCCGCGGCGCTGGTAAGGAGGCCCATCACGATAGACTGAAGGCTCCTGTTTTACTTTACCTGTGAGCAGGAGAGGATGGAATTGAAAGAGGCCGAAGGGGAACCAAGCAGGAGGGAAAAAAAGAGAAAGGCTCAATCAGTAATGTTCTCCAGCACAGCCACAGTGTGGTGAGACATTCCTGCCAGATGGTGAAGCGCGCTTGTTTATTAGGCAGCGTGTAGAAAATTCCCACTGCTTTAAGGGCGTATAATACTGCTTTTGTTTTTCTCCTTACCTTCTAATCTTTCAGGAACCACGCATGTATCATCAAAGTACAGCTGAGCATCTCTGTCAAAGGAGAAGCCTGGAACAGAAGAGAAAAGAAGAAATCCAGCAGATGAGAGTGAGTATATTTTTGATCTGATATGAAGGCCAGTGACCATGGTCAGTCCAGACATCCAAGCTTAATGCAAAGCAACAGAACTGAGCTGCTTGTATGAATGTAGCGCACTAAGGCCTTGGTGATATTGGAAATGTACTGTGCATGTGCATCTGGATTGACTGATAGATTCACTTCCCCATGAATGCTGCTGACCGCTCTTTCCACCTCATGCTGCGCTTTCAGTGGCTCAGTAAGTCGTGAGGGTGAGGGTCACAGAGGAGAAACTTCACATGTGAAACGATTCAAAAGCAGAGAAGAAGCTGAACTTACTGTCATGGTTATTTTGGTAGAAGCTTCCAGCTCTCCCGAACGATGACTGACAGTTAGGCACTTCTGTAGACAAAGAAAATACAAGACTAAATTTAGACCAGAAGCACCCTCGTTCTCACATCAAACATCAAAATCCACCTAACAACTGATGGATATATTCAGGCCACTGTGCACAAAGACACACGGCTTTGATGCTGTACTTCACCAGAGTTGTGGTTACATTAATTTTGTCCAGGCTAAATTAATGTATCACTGTATTTTTGCTCCACTTCACACATGGCCTATGTTCATCTAGAGGTCCAACAGCTGTGCAGAAAAATGCATAGTCTGCTTACACATTTGAGTGGGCTAAAGCCCAGATCAGAGCACACTGCACCGCACTCAACATCCCCTGCATGTCCTCCAAGCCTTTAAATAGGATTAGCACCATGGTGGCTGTATTAAATCTCAATGACAATCAAGTTACGCCAGTTCCTCCCCCTGAGGGGTCAAAGCCTGCCTTCCGTTTTCAGCATCTCTGCAGAGTGTACTAACCATCCACACCACAACCTCCATTGCTCTGTCTCCTGTCTGCTGATAAGAAAACCAGACATCAATCTTAAACAAGTGTTTCTTAAAGGAGCTCTGCAGCTGCTGTTATTAATAACATACATAATCTTTAAGTAAACTGAAGGTGTGCTTGCAACGTGTGCAAGCTAGCATCAGTCAAAAGTGATGCATGACACCGTCCACCCGTGAGACTCAGGCACATGCAAGTATTAATATAAGTGACCTGGACACGAACCAGCCCCTACCAGATACTTGTACCTGTCGTAGTCAACTAGCATTTCTACTCAAATGCGATTTTCCTGTTTATAACATTAACAAGCAATGTGACTATAGCCAGCTAGTTGCATAAATCTTGGGATGGTAGGCTAGTACCATTATTATCAGTTGGCTGATAATAATCTGGACATGACCAGCTAAGGTTCCAGATGACTTCAAGAGTTTGGATTAATTAACGGAATTTATCCACTCAAGACAGTAGTTTGCTGTGTGAGAGTCCCAAATGTGGCATATTAAAAGTTACTTATCCCATTGTAGAAAGCCACTAATTTCTACTTGCAAACTTGCCTGTTTGGCCAGAGTTGGCTAACATTTCTCAGAAGAAAATAGCACTAAGCTCAATTTTGATCCCAAAAACAAAATAACTCCATGCACTGAATGTCCTTTTGCCTTTCTGACCACTGCTTTCCCTCGACATTCATGTGATCAAATTCTTGTTTGGCCTGATGAGCTTCAATACATAAAACTAGCTTTCTCCTGGATAAACATTATGTGCCAAAGGAGACAAACTGCTCAATACCAATGTACCAGCTAGCTAGCTTAGCTCAAAAGCCAGCAAAATACTATCTGACACTATATTCACTTACATATTTATGTATGTTGTTTAGTGGAGGAACACAGCTTATCTGAGGAAAATCTATCCTTGACATAGAAGCGACTCTAAAGCATGTTGAAGGCAATTGAAAGAGTTGGTCTCCTCTCTCGAAAAGACTGGAGTCTTTCTATGGTTTGCAAACGCTCAGAAGAGAATAAATTATATGTAGATATGCCCAACATGAACATGTCCCCTCCATCTAGAGATATGAGAGGACTGTGACGTAGGTATTTAAAGGCTATAAGAACCTAAGAGGATTTGTCATTACATCACAGTCCAGCCAGCCAGTGATGTGCCCGCACACAGAAAAGGAATACAAAGTGAGTGACGGAGTAAAGATAAAAAAAATAAATAAAGAGTTGCCGAATTTCAGGAAACAGGGATGTTAATGCAACAGAGCAGGGATAACAGCTGGCTGTGTGGGCGTGGGGTCGCTCTGGTTTGTTTGAATTAAACCATGTGAGCAAGCTGCCTCTGTGCCCTCACTCATAGCGATACTTTTTTCAAAGAGGAGCAGCATCATTTGGCCTCAAGCTGACAATTTCAAAGCCCTTAGAGCCAACTTTGCTGTCCGTTTTGGGCACTGGCCCAGATCCTTTCCAGGTAGGCTCAGTGAAGACAAGGTTCTCTGCACCTGGCTGAGTGACCCACTTATTTCTCTCCCTCCCTTGGAAGCTAATGTTGAGCTAGAAGAGCCACTTTTACTGGCACGACTCTGGCTTTGAGGATAATTGTGTGTTTAAAATGAGCAGCCGTGTCCAGACCTCTGCTGCATACTAAAACTAACAAGCATGTGCTGATGCCCAGAACAAACATGGCCAGGCACATTCCTCGCTCTCAGTTGGCCCTACTTGCAGTCCTTAACAACTGCTTTCACACAGCTTGCAAATGATGCGCAGAGAAAAGTACCCAGAGAACTCGACAAGGAAAGGTGATGAGCGCTTCACATATTTTATAAGTGCTGCCCTTTGACTCACCGGAATCGAAGCAGAAGTCTCTAGGCTCCTGTTTGATAGCCATGTGGTGGAAAGCTGCCTGACGTGGAGGGCCCGGGGGTCCCATGGCGGGGACACCCTGCTCTGTGTATCGTGGGTCAACGAGCTCCTGCTTGAAACCCTGGGGAGGCACAGCCACCAATGGCTCTGACATCTGCCTGTGGTATGGCGGCCGGCCATCGCGTGGCAGGCTATTGGAGCTGCTGCTGGGGGGCTGAGGCAAGAACTGGGGGCGCCCTTGACTCTCAGATGGGGGGAAAAGTAAACATGGTTCTGACATCTGCCTCTGGAATCTACACACGGAAGAAGAAGTAGAGAGACGATGTAATAAGTAAAGCAAAAAATAAATAAATCAAAATCACAGAATGCAACAGCAAAGTTCATCTGTGGAGGCTCACCTGTGCTCAGGTGTGAAGCTGTTGGCATCCTGGCTGACAGGGGCACAGGGCACGGCAAAGGGGGGGCTGTGGTTGTTGACTGGAAGGCCCTGCGCGTTGGGAGGGGCTGTGCTCGCTGTTATAGACTGCTGGATGTGCACTGGACGAGCGCCTGGGGTTGGGTTAGCTACATGGGAGTGCAGAGGGGGGGTCTGTTCACTCAGTGGGTGGGTTACTGCTGTGCTGGTGGGGCCACAAGGAGAGACTGGTGTGGAGGGGGGAGTTAGTGGCTTGAACCCGGGAGTGGGCTTCCTGTCGCAGGCACTGGGGATCAAGAGAAGGGACGGAGGTCAACATAAAACTGGCTAGAAATCCTTCATTTAGAGAGGGATGTGGAAGGTAATGACACAACATACCTGTAGCTATAAAGGCACTTCTCTCCGTAGGGCATGGGACTCCTGTCCTGGTGACAAGGAGAAAGCTCTTTGGAAGGAGTCAGCTCTCGTTTGATCTTGGCTGGTGGCGGGCCATGAAACATCACTAGACAGGAGGAGACACAGAGACAAGGAACACGACTGAGTGCATTAGATAAACTCCAGATATGACCTAATTGAAGCCATAAGCATAAGTGCAGCAGTTCTCTTAACCAGATTTGGAAGTGAGGGATAAATGGATGCATGGACAATGTCTGTATTCCCCCGACTGACAGAGCCACTTAGCAGCTATTTATCATCTGCCCTAATGACGTTTGACTGAAAACAACCATCTATCCACCATCACTAGGTAGCATGATACTAACTGTGCTGTACACACAAAAGCTATCAAACCTCTCGTCTGATTCCCATTACAGCTGTCAATACCCATACTGATGAATCAGTGGAGCTGTAATGTAATGGCTGTGAATGATTTTCATTCTCCTGTGCTGTAACCATTAGACACTAGCTGCAGCTTTCTGCCGATCGGCCGCCGTTTCCGGGGCGCCACATAATAGCCAGGCAGAAACTAGATCCCCAGGCACAGGGGAGCACAAGCCAAATAAATCACTTGGCGTGCTGATGGACCTGTGTGGAGATAACAATGGGCACGTGAGCTCCCCCGAGTGCACTCTGAAACCTAATGGCTCAAGTTAGACTGCTCACACAGAGAAAAGTAACTAATGGGGAGATTATGCATCTTTTCTCATTGCAGACCAAAGCAGAAGTAGGTCAGGCTTGAGCAAGCGAAGGAGCGGCTCACCGTGTGATGTCCTGCCGACTTTGGAAAGGCTGGTTTCGCTGAACTTGTGCGAGAGAACAAGCTGCAGCCTGGCAACAACAACAAGTGCCCCTCTCTCTCTCTCACACACACACGGCATACTGACAGCACAAGGTCAAAGACTACGTCACAGCGGCATTTTACAGCGCTTACAACACTGGATGGAGCCTTCTATGAAAACTCATCAATGCATCGACCTCCATTTTCTCCACCTCTGCAGGCTGGTGGACCACAGAGGCCAAAACTGAGAAAGGCAGCCCTGACAATGAGACATTAACCACACCCTGTCTACACCTCCCACACGCTGGACCAAAACAAACTCAGAGATAGGAGAACTGGAGGGGGTACTCCACTTGGACATATATACACTGCCTCAGTCCTCTGCAGCTTTAAAATGACCTATGAAGACAGTTTGAAAGACATGATTTGTGGAGAGCAGGACTGTAACAGGCAGCTCTATCCACTGGAATCTAGCCCACTTCAGCAGCAGGGCCTGAGTGCGGGAAAGTGTGAAATCAGATTAGGAGCTTGGCTCATGTGATGCCCCATGCCAATCGGCTGATTAAACTCAAAATGGAGGAGCGGGAGAGAGGGAGGGAGGAGAGAGCAGCTTTTTCCCAGAGCTGTGTTTTTGAAGACAAAGAGCGATGTTAGTGAAGACGTTCTGACAAAAGACAGAGACATGAACCAGCAAGAGGGGAAAAAAGACAGTAGGAGGAATAAGACAGATCTTTAAGACGCAAACATTGCGGTTTCAGTTGGGTTTTTAAGCCTGAAGTGCCACCGCTGCAGGACTCTGTGCACAGGTTTGCCCAGGCTCACTAGTTAGAGCCAGGACGAATACAAGACTATATCGACAACAGTAGGACTCAGAGATAAACAACAAATATCAGGTACTCACAGTTATCTGACTGGAAATCTGGGACAAACTGTTCGTCATCAGGCACCTGGGCTGTAAAAGCACAGGAAAAATGTAGCATGTTTTAGAAGAATACACACATCACACAGTAAGTGCCCTACTCTCCAAAAAACATGAAAAAAAAAACCCCATGAAAAAAGGGTCTGAGTCAGCAGTTTGCACAAGTCGTACTTTGCTCTGAAGGTTAACTCGGAAACAGTTAATCTTTGATGTTATAACTTTACCAATTTCATCCTGTTAACTATTTAGAAACAAAGTGGCACATAACACATGACTCTACTGATGTAACTTTTACCAGAAGAATTGAGGGTTTCTGAGCAAAAACAAATGGAGAACAAACCTTCTGCGATCCAGATCTCCTGGAGCTGACTGAGGTCTTGGAAGAGTTCTTAAAAAAAGAAAAAAGATATTAATCATAAAGTACAGTAGCTTCTATCTCGAAACACTGATCGACACCAATGCTGTTACCTTCCGTGTCCTGGGCGAGTTCCGTGTCAATAAATTTCCTTTTCCTATCGTTTAGAGGCCTGCTGTGAGCTGCTTCCTCCAAATGGGATTTGTGCTGTTGGAGAGGACAGAGACAAAGAAATGCGAAATGTCACGCAGCACCAGAAGATAGGCGATGGACAATGCAGATGATCTACTATCAGGGCAGGTGCGTGTGGCGGGGGTGGGGTCCAATCATGATGTCGAGATAATGTTTGAAAGTGTGATGAGGCTGTGTGTGTCCACTTACACTGGGTGGGACCATAAATGGGACTTGCTGGTCATAGAATCCGTCCATGTTATCTGCGTCGATTAGGTGGGGGCTCACAAAATTAAGGGGAGGGGGAGGTATTCGCTTTAAAGCGACAGCGTCGAGCGACTTTCTGGGTCACTGGAAAACAAACAGCATGTGTCACAAACCTGCTCGGATAGCCCTGTTCTCAGAAGCACTGACTGTTACGGTCAAATTTTACAATCTGGTACACTTTGTTGTCATTTCTGAGCTCTGACTTCATCTCACAGGAATGTATACGTGTAGTTGCACCATATTCTTGTGCCCTTTATCTGAACTACAAAACAGCTCTTTGAACCACAGAGGCCCAATGTAAACACAATCATTAAAGAACACATGTAACATGGTTATATAAGCCACACTCATTGACCATCTGTGGGCACTACTTTCCACTATAATCAGCTTGGAGATCTTGAGTAAAAGACTTGGAGAGATGTCTGTGGCATGCTTTAAATCTCAAAGCTTCCTGAATGAGATAGGAAAATGGGCCAGTCACAGAGCTGATTAGTGTCTTACAGAAGCTTGGAGCTATTGTTGGGTGACAATGGTGGTGTTCCAATTGGCAGAAGCAGAGCTCCTCGCTCCCCTGCGTCCAGTATCATCCCGTTAGTGACACTAGTTCCCTTTAAACAATAACACTGAGCAGGAGCGCTGCCCTCTGTTCTCCCTCGGCACACAGACATGACTCACTCCTCTTATCTCCCGTTAATGGATGACGAATAAAAGGATAGCTGCTGGGCAATAATTACAGGCGCCCAGCACAGATAGTACCTTTAACATTAGAACTCACTGTACAGCATGTCACGTGGGACTTTTGTTCAACTTTAAGCTGAAGTTGGCGCATTTGTTTTCTCCATTTTGCCTCCGCATCCACACTGATTTGTTAGACGAAGTGAGAATTTAGTTGTACGCACGAAGCAGGCGTTTCAAATATTTATATTCAGACAGTATACTTGAATATTTCTTTGTCTTTATAGTAAGCGCGCTATGTCGAAATTAATACATACAGCGTTTATTACCATCGTTAAGTACAGCGGCATACCGCAGTCGGTTTTGGCACAAGGCTGGTGCTCAGAAACGTGAAATACGATGTGCGACATAAACATACCAAAACCAGACAAATTTAAGCAGCTTTAGCAGAACTGAAAAAAACTTAAACTCTCATTCGGCGCATTCCAGACCTTTCCCTAAAAGAAGAAAACATATTTTGGAAAACTTTTTGCACTTCAGCCTTGACCGGGGACTGGGGGGCTACGCTCACCCGACACCCCCCTGCTGCCGCCTCCTACCCGCCCTTCCCCCACCCACCAAGCCCTCCCTTGTTTTTCTCAATGGTGTGAAACTCGATCCGTGTGGAAAAAAAGCGGCCAGTCCATTCATAAAAATCACAAACAGTCGCCTGAGCGTGCTGATAAGCCAAAGCTAACATCCACGCAGATAAACCAGGGGTCAAATCCAACACATGCTGGGTTAAAACAACACACACAGCGACTCTTCACTCGGATATAAGTAGATATAAAATGGTTAAGATGGCGTTGCGCTCGTTCGTAGTCTAAAAAGAGCATTAGAAAAACATGTACCCATACGAGGGATTCGCAAAAGCAAGTTTTTTTTTTTGCCAAAATAAAAATTGTAGCCTACCTTGTTTGTCTATATATATATATATACGTCCCCTTTTTCGAAATAGTAAGATAAAATATCCAGAAATAAGAAACAGCGTGTCGAGAATCCTGTATTCGCCTGCGTACAGACAGACTGATGTGTCCCCTTCGACTCGCAAAACTTGACTGAGCTTTTTTTCTTTAATGGCCCGGTCGATTCTCCCTTAGGCTCGAGCGGCACGCAAGAGACGCACTCTGATTGGTGGAATTAATCTGTCCGTTAAGTAAAGAGCCAATGGTTTCTCCGGAGCCATGACTTATACATGAAGCTCGGCTTGGCCAATCACAGCGCAGTGATGGCCTATTTTTATGAATGGCTGGATTTCATTCACATTTTTTCAACCATCAATGCCAAGAGGTGTTTGTTAAAGGGCCAGCTGCAGTGGAAATATACAAAAAATCGAAACCTACACAGAGGGTGCCGGAGCGACGTCAGCGTCACGCTGACTTTTTCCTGTGCTATATAATGATAGATCATTATGCTGTCAGAACAAATTGGATATTAGCTGTGCTTTTTGAGACACAGAGCATTTAAAGTTAAATTTAACACCGTAGTAATGTAACAGATTAGTTTTTCAGGAGAATGACGCAAATGACAGAGGATTAATATGGATAATGAATAAGAAAATGTTTCATGGCAGCGAATGAATTTTAAAAATGAAATGAAAAGCTGCAACACTGTTGCACCATGGCTGTGTGCAACAGTGCGCTGAAGTTAAGTGCAGCTGAAATAGGCAAAACATGCTTGTGTAAAATGTAACTGGTGCAAGAAGCTTTGATGAACACACAGCCTATATAGACAAATGCTTTCTAAGCATTTAGTTTGTAACTCTGTTGCATCTTGTAGCTTCTTGTTATTAATATTGTGTATTTATTTTTTACATTGTAAGTATTTTTTGGTTACGAAGCTTTTCTTTCTGAAAAATCTTATCCTATTAGCAACATCCAAACATTTACCCCTCACAACCACTCTGTTCCCCGTCATTTCCGTTTCTGTCCTAAAAGGAAAAAGAAAAGTCTTTGCTATTATCATTTATAATTACTAATTAATAATAATTTTAATTAATACATAATAATGTAATTATGTATTATTACATATAAGTTCAATTTTTTCCACATTTTTAACCATTTGTTGTCCTTTGGTTTTCTTTCTCGTGAGGCATTTCCTTGAAAGTCGCTCTGTCCTACAGTTTGATAACAGAATAATAATCTCTATGATGTTTATTGCAGTGACTTTAAAGAGAACCAACTATGCTAATTTCTAATACCGTTTGTTTTTTGGTTTTGGACTTGGCATGTTTCTTGAACACACACTAATCTTATCATTTGAAATTTTGTCCATTTTCTTTTCCCATGACATCCAAAAATATCACAGTATGTAATTGAAAATAAGGACAAACAGAATGGGGCGACTTTTTTGACACATCAGCAGTGTTGGGGCGTACATGTACCGCCGTTACGTATTTAAAATACAAAATATGAGTAACTGTATTCCGTTACAGTTACCGTTTAAAAAGGTGGTATTTAGAATACAGTTACTTTGTTGAAATAAATGGATTACACGGCAGTACTTCCCTGTTTCATATTGTCGCGGGTCAGGACTGTTTGGGTTTTGTTTGACAGCTACGTTCTGTTGTTCCAGGCGGCAGCGTTACGGTTGCCATGGTTACAGGGTGACGCTCTCTGTCTGCGTGTTTCCTGGGTGAGAGAGCGCCTTTTTGTTGTCGCTGTGCTAAGCTAATAGGCAGAATGCTACAGGTATAGCTCTAAATAATGTAGCATCATAGGCAAGCAAAGTTGACCCAGACAACAAAGTAAAGCTATTTTTCGGCTATGAGCCCGACACAGAACCCGCTGTATTAGCCAGAGGTCCCTTTACTAGGGTTCGGAGCCGCGGACCTTCAGTAACAGTAATAAATCACAGCAATAGTACATTCACGTAGTTGTAAACAGCATGATAATATATTAAGTAATCCAAAGTATTCAGAATACGTTACTCTCATTGAGTAAGGTAACGGAATACGTTACAGAATACATTTTGGGGCATGTATTCTGTAATCTGTAATGGAATACATTTTAAAAGTAACCTTCCCAACACTGCACATCAGGATTATTCCCTAAGACAATTTTTATTTAGGCTTTTCAAACTGCACCTTCTTATGAGAGGTCTTTAAAGCTTTTAATAAATATAGCCTCATAAATGATTTTGAAATATCTGTATGAAGGACTGGTTATTTAAACCCAGAGGTTGTAAATAAATCACCAATGACACCATCATTTCCTTCACCAAATTAGGAATCCCTCAAATAAACTATCCCAACGTGAACGTCACTCAGTGTTAAAACAAATTTCAGCAGCTGGTATGAAAACTATAATCCCCAGCAAATCCCTGGAGCCATGAAAGAGAGATTAAGAAGCTGCTGCATAAGCAATAATAGTAACAAGACAAACACATGTAGTCGACAGGGTCCTATCTTCACTGGCCAGTCCAGAAGTCCCAAGCCAAAGGCAAAAAGGTTGTCTTTCATCACATGGGTTCATTTTGGAAATGTCACGCTGAATAATGTGGAGGTGAGAGGGTTTAAAAATATCCACTGCCAGACTTAATTGTACATGTGTGCGAAGCATTAAATAGCAGAGGACATATTTCAAAGGCAGTAGCCTGCAGGTCCGCTGTATGGTGCACCTCTTTGCTGGTTAGGATGTGGTGGGTGGTCACTTGGAGGCGTGTGGAGAGCAAGCACATTGTGTTGCTGTTCTTACTCTTTCCTTAAATAAATGTGCCATATGTAAAAGGGTGACACACTGCTTGTGTACATACGTCTCTCTCTGGATGACTGCCAGTGTGGCAGTGGGTGTCATGAAAATGGGGCAAGATTCAGCATCCCTGCTTTCTGTTTCCCATCACTGTACCAGTAACTGTATGTTAGTGCAGCCAGGTCAGTGGCTCTGCCTGGGTGCTAATCCTGATCCTCACCACACCAGGTGAGGACTGTCGAGGAACAGTGTCCCCGCAACCTCTGATCATTCATCATCATTCATCCAGCATTTGTTTGTTCTGTTGTCTCTGAATTTGACTTACCAGAATTAGTTTGTCTTTAGTACTTAAATGAATTTTGTCCATTTTGTTGGTTATTTTCATTTAGATTTTCAGCTAGAAACATCTCCACATTTACTCAGTAAGAGCTTCACAGCTATGAAGCCAAAATGAGATTAAATACAATACAATCAGACCAGAGCAAGATCTAAAGAAAATAAAAGTGTACCCAAGCTAATAGACTGTATATAAAAGAGAGACAGAGTTAGTGTGACATATCACATAGTATAGTCAAGAAAATCTTGGTGTTTTGACACCGGATGTGAAAAGCAAGACATGACCTCGCTGAGAAACCAAGAAAAATGTTCAGTAGCTAGTCAGGTAGGAGCAGAGATGGGCAGTAACGCGTTATTTGTAATGCATTACTGATTGTGGGAGAGAGTATGAGCGTGCAGCGTTTAAAGCGTTATTTTGACCTTATTTTGAGTTTGATTCCATAAAAAGTGACAAAAACATTAGCGTCCGTTGTGCGTGGGAAGAAAACTTTTTACAGCGAAAAAAAACCCTAAACTTCCAAGCAAGCACCGAGTGCGCAACGACGTAATGGGAAACTCACAGAGAAACTCGCGGATTCTTCAACTGACCGCGGCACACCTGCACCAGGGTAAACCTCCGCCTACCCCAGTCCTGCTTTACAGGTGAAAATAGAGCAACAGGACCGCTGAGTCTTTGACTTTATTTATTTTCTGCTGTGTTTTACTTGCATCTATTTGAAAGACTGAGTGTAAACACAAAATATTTTATTTTATGTGCTGGAATGTGCAGAAAATAGGTTTAAATGTTAAACTAATTTTTCACAGTCAGAGAATGTTGCATATAATTAAATTTTTGCTTGATGCATAAAGTTAAAAGATTAAAACTGATAAAACAAGTTATAAAAAAGACTTTTCCATTTGATTACATTTTGTATGATGGATTATGCAGAAAAAGTAGAATTGGGCTGAAAGATCTATCGCTTTATCACCTCTTCAGGTTGTAAATCGTGTTTTTAAAAAGTAACTAAGTAATTAATTACTTTTGAAAATAAGTAATCAGTAAAGTAACGGGATTACTTTTTTGGGGAAGTAATCAGTAATTAGTTACTGATTACTTTTTTCAAGTAACTTGACCAACACTGGGTAGGAGTGGCTTAAAGCTTAGTTTGCTGTTGGGCTTTGTTCTTGGCCGGGGACTGGGAGGCCAGTCCCCCCAGTCCTGATTACTTGTAAGCAAAAAAATAAATAAAAATAAATAAATAAAAAAGGTATAGTTTGCTGTATTGCCCTTTGAATTATGTGGGAGTACAAAAGGATCATCATGTTCTAATGAAATACAGTCTCATCAGAAAAGTATTTACTGGGTCATCAGTAAACATATCTGATCTATTGCACAAAAAGATAAGAGCACAATGGTAAAGTACAAACTGTGTCTAGGATAGAAACAACTAGGGCTGGGTATCGTCACTGATTCCTAGAATTGATTTGATTCCGATTCACAAGGTCCTGAATCGATTCGATTCGATTCAATTCAATTTGAATCTGGGAAATTTTGCCTCAGACAGGCAGAAATATTATAATTCAGATCAGTACATTAACATATTTTTGTATCTATAAAAAGGAAGCTGATATTCGCAAGACTTTATCAAAGGTGTGAGCATCACAGCAGATGCCTTTGTGTCAAAGTAGCTGAAGATAAAACACAAAAAAACATAAAGGTGGTTTTCCTGGGATTTTATAAAAATATTCTGCAGTACATCAAAAACGAAAGAAAACCATTAATCAACATATGAACATTACCTTTGAAGTTACAGCAGTTTTATTAGAGACACAGCGTTTTGCATTTTGCATAATTTTAAAAAGTTGAAATTTGTTCAGAAGCCTATTGAACAGCAGAAATTAGGTTTTCTTTTTGGAAGTATGTAAAAGGAAAAAAAAAACAGCGGCCGACAGCGCAGTAAACAACGGTAGACTTGTGCGTAACAAGCAAGCGAATAATGAGGAAAACAGATTTTTAGACGGGAAACTGTTCTTGAAGTATACTGAGAGAGAGAGAGAGAGAGAGCTGTGCATGAAGTGTGATTTTATCACGGTGGAAGCAAAACAGTAAAAGTCAGAGTGAATTCATGACGATGTTTATGTGAAGCGTAGTTTGGATCTTCTTTTGCTGCTGGTTCAGTCAGTATTGTTTGGAGAGAGATCAAACTAACAGCTCTAGAATCAGCGTAAAAAGGGCGTAAACACAAAGCGCGGACCGCCGAAACATCAGAATCGGCGAGCTGTCGGCTTTCAGCCCCGACCGTGTCCGTGCCGTCGGGTGAGAAAGGCGACATCTCACTGATTCTGATCCATCGGCGGGTCCACGCTTTGTGTTTACGTCTTTGTGCAGAATCCGTGTACCTGCTCTCATTTACTGTTTTAGCTGTTTGGTGGTTGTCGAAACTGAGATTCTGGATTTCGGGCAAAATAAATTTATATTAAAAAATCGATTCAGGATTTTAATGAATCGATATGACGTTATCCAAGCCAGAATCGATTTTAATCGATGAATCGATTATCAAAACCCACCCCTAGAAACAACCCCCATTATAGTGCTAACGCAACTTTGGCTCTTTGCGAGCATCTGCACCAGGGGCGATTCTAGGATCAGAGCTTTGGGGGTGCTGAGCACCCAGAGAGCTGCCCAGCCAGGCAAGATAAACCTGTCTCTGTCAGTCCCTGCATCCTTAAATGTTGTCCCAAGTTCTCTCTGACTGTCACTTTGGTGCATTTAAACCCCTGTTCCTCCCTGTCCTCATCGTCTGTTGTCTTCGTCTCCGTTATCAGTCATAATAATTTTACCATCTCTGTGCAAGTCTGCAAATTTCTTTATTAAATCATAAGATTCTTAAATTCATCAAGTCTCTCTGTGCCTGGGTCCTCATCACAAAACATGACATCACTGTTTTGTGCATTTTAACACAATTTAATCCCCACATTTGTGAAAGAAAAGCAAAACACTTTTTTGAAAAGTCTGTAACAAAACCATCAAATCTGATAAGGGTTATTTAAATGCTGCAAAAGAAGAATGGATTGGAATAGAAAAAATACATTTCCTAACCTTAATTACTGGAGGAGAATAATGAATGATGCTCATAGTGAGTAAAAACTGAGTGCATTTTTTGGACAGATTCACTTTTAATGTGTATGGTATATATAATACAGATACATTAAAAAAACACTCCCAAAACAGAATAAATTATTACAAATAAATTATTACAAAATATTAATAAAAACTATAAAAATGGAGGCAACTTTGCCTGTGGTAGAATGTATACAATGTATGAAAAAATCTTTATTGCAGATACTAATTTTACTAATTTAATAATAATAATAATTTTGTGTTGTAAGATTTATGACTTTCATGCTTTCATAGTGGTACTTAAGAGAGCTTGACATTTTTATCAGGTGGTACACACTGTAAAAAGTTTGAGAAACACTGAGAAGTGTATGTGTGCTTTTGGAAAACATTTAAAGCTGCTGTACAGAATCTTTGAAACAAGCTTAAAACATTTTTAGAATATAAACAGAGCACTCTGCTTCTCTTTACAGCTCCTCACTCCACCAGGGCACGTTTGGCACTTTCTGATTGCACAAAAGTGGTGAACGTACTGCGGCAGTCATACAGACAACTGGACGGTCCAAAAGTTGGCCTACCTATTACTGGCTGAGGTTTTAGTAGAGTTGTGGCTGAACCACATAAAAATATATCATTAATTGTGATCTCCCCAATTATAATGTTATGTTGGAATATTGTTAAAGAGGGTCAAAAATGTTTCAAACCAGTTTGTTTAGCAGATTCTGTATAGCAGCTTTAATATAGGGAGGACACAACTTCCAGATTATATGAGTTTTTTTCTCTTTGTCAGTTTAACAGTTTCTGTTGTGCCTGTCACTGTTCCCTGTCTGTTTTCTTACCTGGTTCTTCCTGACCTTGTACTTTCTCCTCATGTTCCCCTCTTTCCTTTCTCCATCTTTGGACTGACAATCATACACAAATAGATTGTATTCAATTAGATGAAAAATTACATTAATATGAAAAAAATTCTATTAAGATCACTAACAAAAAGTCCTCTCTCAGTGTACTTTCAACCAAAAGGCAAATAACCAAACCACATGAACATCTAATACAAGATATAAACATTGAAACACTGATCCAACATTATTCTTGATTGATGGATCATTTGATTTTACACTTTTACCTGAATGTGGCTCCTTTTTTTGAAAAAATTTCAAAAAGTGTTGAAAAACACGTTTTCAACACTGCAGGTTACCTGGTGTAATGCTTTTCAGCTAAAAAGAAACATGGTCTGACTCCTACCAACTATATAAAGAGTAACTGAAGGTTAAATGCAGCTAATATGTCCTGTTTTAAACCAGACACTAACTCCTCCGCTTCCTTGCGTCTCAGCCCCCATCGCTCTGGCAGCAAGAGCGCTAGAGCCAGAGCAGGGGAGAGGCGAGCTGGAACAAACCATTTTGGGAGCGGGGGTTATCTATACTTTTGTTGTTAAAATGTTACGTCTCAAACAAGTACAGTACTGTATGCTTTTTATATTTTTAGTAGTGTGTCACACAAACAGCAAATATTGTCAAAAAAAAAGTAAGAAATCTTTGGGGGTGCTTTGATTCATTTTGGGGGTGCTGAGGCACCCCAAAAATGGGCTAAAATCGCCCCTGATCTGCACAGACAGCATGCTAGTACAGAGCTAGCCACCAGATGTGATGTTAAAGCTCAGTGAAATGCCAACAGCAGCCCAGCAGCCAGAGCCTATACTTGAACAACAAAGGCAGTCAGGCCTGGAGCCTCTGTTTCTACACCTCGTGTTTCTACAGTAGAATCGCTGTCTTTGTGCTGGATTTCATCTTTAATTTGTGTTGTTTGCTTTGTATACATAAACGCCAAAGAGAAAAAAAACCCATTGTGTGTGTCCGCATTAATATATAAATTTGTGTAGCTGTGTGGGACTGTAAGTATTGTAAAGTATTGTAATGAGTAGTATAATGGATTACTTTATCAGGCAAATAATTAAGTAATGTATTGCATTACTTTTAAGAAAAGTAGCACGTAATGTATAATACATTACTTTTTCTGAGTAATCAGGTCAAAACTGTGAAAAACCTTCAAAACCACTACCTTGATCATTGAACCTCTTCATGATAAACAAACCATACCTTAGAGTTATTTCCCATTGTTGTCTTTATTCTGTTTGTGAACCTGACCTTTATTCCATTTGGAGGTACAATAACAACCATAGTGTTGAAACACAAGTGGCTGAGAGCCTTATAAATGAGAGTCTTATCAGTCTGCCCTGGCTTGCAAATGTCTGTCAAAATGCACATTTCAAAAAGAGTTAAAATGGGAAAGTAGTGCCTCTGGGCGCAGGATGCTCTCTCACTGAGGGACAAGATGTGACTTGCCTGCTATAAATAGCACTTTGGGAGATAATTCCTGACTTGTTATCTCTGCAGCCGTACTCAAGAAGCCTTGCCAAAGGCAGACTCTTCTAAGGCTCTGAGTTGTATAACCATGCTATCTTTTATTGTCTCTCTCTCTCTCAGTCTAAATTCAATGCATACTTCTTCACTCTCTGTCTGCTTTAGCTTGAAGCTACTGGGCCACAACTCAGGGCCAAAAGGGCAACATGACTCAAGCCCTAACAATGATGATTAGCTGCAAACAATGACCTTTGTTCTGTTGTAATTATCTTATTATTGTCTCAGAAATAAAGTCTATTTATGTAACTGCATATACAATCTACATGAATGCTAAAAAATGAAAAGCTAAATGTTCTCAAAGAGTATTTCTTCTGGATTTTAAGGTGCAAAACATCCCAACACCTGTAGTTCACATAGATTTTTTTCAGTTTAACTGGTGATTCTGAGTTTAAAAGGCTGCACATAAATATTTATATATAAAAATATATTACATTCATTCATGTGTACTCATATACCCAGTTTTGCGCAGTTTCTTTGAAATAAGTCAATTTTATAGTGATTGTTACTATGAATGGTCTCTATAAGCGACAAACCACAAGGTGCAAATTGTACTCCATGTCAGGGAGCATTAACTTAGAGGGTACTGCTCAAGTGACAAACTACTGTAACACTTGAGGTACATTTTAAGAGATTTTTTTTTGAGAGTGTACCTTGACATGTTACCATCTGTGGCAGTAGTACAATGTATTCAACACTAAACAGAAAGTATTGTTAAAAGTAACAGTTAGTGTCTCAGGTTTTTCATTAAAACAGTGTCCAGCAAATGTATGCATGAAATATAAAGGCATTCAATCTTACATGTTTCTCCATTGTTTACCTAAAAGCCAAAGTCAAACTTACAGTCTGACACTGGTCAGTGACTCACAGCTGTTATTGGATACGTTTCTCTTCAAATCATCCGTGACCATCAAAAACAATCAGCTCCCTGTCTTTGTCAGGCTTCAAGTGTGACTTGAACTCCAATCTCCTGATAGAATGACGTGTATTTTTATTTTAATGTAGACTTTGTTGCTCTTTGTTTATCTGTAGCTGGAGTCATTTTGGTATCTATTTTGTCTGAGTAGCTTAAACCATTAAACCATTAAACTGTTTTTTGAAATTTCTGCCTGAATCCTGTCCAGCTAATTTTATTCCACAACTGCAGGTTCAAAATTAAAACGTCCTTGTCTCCATGAATAAGAGAGACTGGAGACAATTCATGAGATACAGTCTCTGTTGCCAGGCTACGTATCTGGAAATTCTCCAGGAAAAGGGTGCAAATCTTTGTTTTTACATAATAAAAACTGTGAGTTAGAGAGAAGTAATACAGATGCACTGATGTCATTCTCAGCTATAACTCTTTCAATACTTCCAGAGTGTTACATGAACCATTGTAATTATGTAACTTGATTAAAATGCTAATACTAATCACAGTATTAGCAGGTGGCCACACTCTTACTGTAAATTATGAAGAATTATACAATAAAATTTGTTGAGTATATAGATGTATAACATAAGGTCCTGTGCAAAAGTCTTATGCAACCCTCATTACCTCCATGAAGAAAGTTAAGTTTTTGTTTGTGTGTGTTTGTACGCCAGGGCTGGACTGGGACAAAGAAATCGACCCAGGCATTTTGACTAGAGACCGGCCCATGATTTATAGGTTGATGATTAATGATTTATAGGTTGAAAATGGGCAAAAAGTCAAAAAGTCTTATAATTTAGAAACTATAACTCTCACAACTGTGATGTCTATTGTCAGCAAAGTACTGTATAAGGATCTCTGACTTCTCCTTCAAGCTCAATAGATTTATCTGAAGGTTAGTGACAATAATGGTATAGAGACTATACTTTTTGACTGTAGTTGATTCATTTCCTTAGAACTTTGTTATGTACATAACAGGTTTGAAAGAAACAGTAACCTTGGAAATACATCATAATTTGAGTACATGTAGGATGTTCCCGAAGTTTTTGAAAACAAAACTTTTACTTACTGCTTATTTAGTACTTAAAATGAAACATTAAAGAAATGTTATTAAACAATGAAATGAGTACTACAATGTAATATATCCACATAAATAAAGAAATTATTATACCCAAACGATGTCAAGTATTTTAAATTAGGTTAGAACAGCACAAATAACAAACGCCTGCACTTGCTTTTACTGTAGTAGAAACTTCTTCAAATTTCTTAGAAAGAACAAAGAAGACAAAACAAATATTATTCCATTAAAAATGAATAAACACTTGTCTCTTGGTCTCTTTTTTTGTTTCTATACAATTTGCTTCCAAGGAGCCAGACCTTCTTGTAACTTTTAAAGTGGTCTTGAGAAAAAGTTTTTCTTCTGGCAGATTTTCACTCGTTTTCTGTCCAGTCCTTGTTCATGGCTATTTTCAAAGGGATGTTTTTTGTTTGTTAAGTCATTTAACATTGACTTATGAATCATTCAAGCATTAAAGAGAAGAGGGAGAAACCAGTATTTTATCTGCACATGACAGACAACTTGGCAAAGAAACCATTTTAAATGGTATCTTTGGGCACTTTATTATGGACAGGCTGTCAAATAAAACCTATCAAATCTTCCAATTTCTTTGGTTGAATTTACTGAAGGAGCCAGCTATAAAACACCAGGGAGGTTCTGTAATGGCTTGGGACTGCATTTCGCCCAATGATGTTCAGGAGCTTGTCAAAATTGATGGAATTATGAAAACCACTGCCAGATTTTGATCCACCAACAACACTATCAGTCATGGAGTGGCTTCCCCAAAGCCCAGAACTCAACATTACTGCAGGTTTTAGATGTGTCCTTGATCAGCACAGTTTATTTAAATGGTTAATGACCTCCTCAACTTGTCTTGAAGTTCTCCAGAGGCCTGGTCATGAACTAATCATTTGATTAAGGTGTGCTGACCCAGGGGGAGATCTTAAACCTGTAGGACACCAGCCCTCGAGTCCTGGGGTTGGCCAAGCCTGACTTAAAGAAATGACGAAAAAGCTTGCTGATGAAGCTTCCGGTTGCTCTGAAGAATAAAGGAAATCATAGCAATTACTGACTTTCAAGCTCATTGGAATTGTACAAACCATTTTATCTTATATTCTCTGGAGTTTTCCAATTTCCCGTCGCACAGTATAAAGAAATCAGGGGTCTCTGAAGAATTTTGCATGGTACTGTACAGTAAATGGCAATAAACACACCGTGTGTCAATTTTGTCCTGAATATTTTCTGTGTAAAACGACTCGGTGTCTTCCTGCCCTCTGCTACCAATCGCTGACGGTGACTAAAAATAATCATAAAAATGCAATAATGCTGATGCTGTAGTCTGGATTGGTGCTGCAAGATCAGCTCTCTGGCAGAAAAGCATGCTTTCAGTTAATGTTTTACTGATAAGTTCCATGTTAGACATGCTAATCAGCAACTTGTTCTAATTGCAATGACAGAAACACAATTCTGTCACAACTGTGTAAAGTGATTGCTGGTGTCACTTAGTCACATACAAATAAAGACAGAGTCAATGCAGCAAAATTAACAAAACGCTGTGAGTTAGATTAGTTGAATAAAACACGTCATTGTCTCCACTTGCCTTCAGAACCAGCCTCCACTTTCTCCCCCTTTCGTAAACCAATGTGTGTGTAACTGTGTGTGTAACTGTTTGTGTGTGAATAAGAAGGTTTCTCTGAAGTTGTGAGGACATATGAGAGGTATGCACTACCAGTTCCAGCTGGATCTGGCTGACACACCTGCTCCACCTCAGTAATCACTCACCTGGAGTACTTAAAGAGAGGTTCATTTATTTTTCCTTTGTCGGGTTTCTACAGTAGTACAAGCAGCAGCATGTTGGGCTCACTGTTTTTGAGCTTACCTTTGGGTGTCCTTGTGCTCTGTATCCCTCCTGTACATCAGCCAAACTTGTCCTTGGAACTCCACTCACCTGAAAACCTGCATCTGTATCCTGGATCTCCAGAAATCAGCTCCTAGGAAAATCTACCTAGCACTGTTGTCTGTGTCATCGTTTCATCCTTTAACCCCTATTTTTTGTGGCAATAAGCTATAATGCATACAGTACATAAACAAAACAGTCATTTACATGTAACAAACGATTAGCTACTCATTTCTATATATGATTTGGCCTCCTGCAGATGTTTTTTGAAGATGAACCTCTTGTCCTGGAACACCCTGTATTATAATAACTAGCTTGTAGAATTGCTGAGCTCTATTTCTGTTGCATCAAACTTGGATGCTTCGAAGATATATCAGGTTAAATGACATCATTGTCACTGTCGCTGTGTTTTATTTGTTCTTTAAAGTTTGTAATGTAAAATGTACTAACATTTACTTCCAGTTTAGCTTAATGATGCCGCAGTAGTGGACCAGGGGAGTGGTTGTTACCAACAAAGATCTATCCAGTATAAATCAGAATCATATTCACGACCAAGTTACTGTATTATGGGCGACTGTGGCTCAGGGGGTTGGGAATCGCATCTGTAACCGGAAGGTCGCCGGTTCGATCCCTGTGCTCTCTGTCCTGGTCGTTGTGTCCTTGGGCAAGACACTTTACCCTACTTGCCTACTGGTGTTGGCCAGAGGGGCCGATGGCGCGATATGGCAGCCTCGCTTCTGTCAGTCTGCCCCAGGGCAGCTGTGGCTACAACTGTAGCTGCCTCCACCAGTGTGAGAGTGAATGAATAGTGGTATTGTAAAAGCGCTTTGGGGGCCTTGAAAAGCGCTATATAAATCCAATCCATTATTATTATGTTTAAGTCACATACAGTGGGGCAAAAAAGTATTTAGTCAGCCACCGATTGTGCAAGTTCCCCCACCTAAAATGATGACAGAGGTCAGTAATTTGCACCAGAGGTACACTTCAACTGTGAGAGACAGAATGTGAAAAAAAAATCCATGAATTCACATGGTAGGATTTGTAAAGAATTTATTCGTAAATTAGGGTGGAAAATAAGTATTTGGTCACCTCAAACAAGGAAAATCTCTGGCTCTCACAGACCTGTAACGTCTTCTGTAAGAAGCTTTTCTGTCCCCCACTCGTTACCTGTATGAATGGCACCTGTTTGAACTCATCATCTGTATAAAAGACACCTGTCCACAGCCTCAAACAGTCAGACTCCAAACTCCGCCATGGCCAAGACCAAAGAGCTTTCGAAGGACACCAGGAAAAGTATTGTAGACCTGCACCAGACTGGGAAGAGTGAATCTACAATAGGCAAGCAGCTTGGTGTGAAAAAATCAACTGTGGGAGCAATCATCAGAAAATGGAAGACATACAAGACCACTGATAATCTCCCTCGATCTGGGGCTCCACGCAAGATCTCATCCCGTGGGGTCAAAATGATCATGAGAACGGTGAGCAAAGATCCCAGAACCACACGGGGGGACCTGGTGAATGACCTGCAGAGAGCTGGGACCAAAGTAACAAAGGTCACCATCAGTAACACACTACAACGGCAGGGAATCAAATCCCGCAGTGCCAGACGTGTTCCGCTGCTGAAGCCAGTGCATGTCCAGGCCCGTCTGAAGTTTGCCAGAGAGCACATGGATGATACAGCAGAGGATTGGGAGAATGTCATGTGGTCAGATGAAACCAAAGTAGAACTTTTTGGTATAAACTCAACTCGTCGTGTTTGGAGGAAGAAGAATACTGAGTTGCATCCCAAGAACACCATACCTACTGTGAAGCATGGGGGTGGAAACATCATGCTATGGGGCTGTTTTTCTGCCAAGGGGACAGGACGACTGATCCGTGTTAAGGACAGAATGAATGGGGCCATGTATCGTGAGATTTTGAGCCAAAACCTCCTTCCATCAGTGAGAACTTTGAAGATGAAACGAGGCTGGGTCTTCCAACATGACAATGATCCAAAACACACCGCCCGGGCAACAAAGGAGTGGCTCTGTAAGAAGCATTTGAAAGTCCTGGAGTGGCCTAGCCAGTCTCCAGACCTCAACCCCATAGAAAATCTGTGGCGGGAGTTGAAAGTCCGTGTTGCTCGGCGACAGCCCCAAAACATCACTGCTCTCGAGAAGATCTGCATGGAGGAATGGGCCAAAATACCAGCTACTGTGTGTGCAAACCTGGTAAAGACCTATAGTAAACGTTTGACCTCTGTTATTGCCAACAAAGGTTATGTTACAAAGTATTGAGTTGTATTTTTGTTATTGACCAAATACTTATTTTCCACCCTGATTTACGAATAAATTCTTTACAAATCCTACCATGTGGATTCATGGATTTTTTTTTCACATTCTGTCTCTCACAGTTGAAGTGTACCTCTGGTGCAAATTACTGACCTCTGTCATCATTTTAGGTGGGGGAACTTGCACAATCGGTGGCTGACTAAATACTTTTTTGCCCCACTGTACAACCATGTGATTTAACGTAATTTAAGAAAAGGCTTCAAGTAAAATCAACCAAGCCAAACTAAAACTGACTTCATGGTTTAAACAAATTATGCCGTTTTCTTGGTTTGAACTTTGTTGGAAACATATGAGAGAATGCAAGCAGAAGCTATGTTAACAGCTAGCACACAGTGAGGGTGACATAGTGTAAAGATAGACCGGACTCACTGCAGACTGGTCATACGGATTCTTCAGCCTCTTTTAATTCAGTCAAGATCCTCAGTCATGACCCCGAGGCAGGAGAGAGGGTTCATATCACAGACAGTTTATACTGTAATTTGACAGACTCAAATTACTGTTGTTATGTATGTAATAACTGTTGTTATTACATGATAATCTTGTCCTTTGTATAATGTACAACCGATGATGCCAGAAGTTCCCTAGTCTGTGATACTGTCATAATTTTCTTACAGTATGTCTTAGCTGTAACTCTCTAAGCTCTTATCTTATTCAGGGTTAGGTAAATGTGGAGTCCACTGTGTTGATGCATGTCTGTTGTAGCCTGTCACATGCAAACACACACAACCTCACATGCCAGCACAGCACAGAAAAGTTTACAGTAAACAGTGAGTGATCATCAAGGTGCTTCACCCAGCTATACTCTGTACTGAGTATTACTTCATGCTGTATGTATATCTGAGTTCTGATGTCTGTTTAGTTTCTGTGAAGTTTTGTATACCTTGTAGAGCACGGTACTGTTCTAGTGGTCATTTTGATTTCTTGGTTTTTATTAAATTTCAGTTTCTATTTTTAGCTCCTTCTTTCTGGTGTGTCTAATTCCCTCAGTGTTTGCGTGGCTTCATCTCCCTCTGTTTCATCTTTCTGCTTATTCCTCTGTTACTGATGTCTAGGATGAGTCTTCTTGTTTCTCTGCATTGGCCTTTTTGTTGCTTTCTGCAAAATTTAAGGCTAATTTTCTTTTTGTGAATGTTCTTACCTATTTGATTCATGTTCACTTGTGTGCTGCTCCCCTCTGTTTCTTGATTTTTTTTTTTAAAGTGTTCAGAGAGTGAATATATTTATATATAGCTCAAAAAAAGTTGAAATAAGTTGAAATAATTTTGCCTCCAGTCTTTGGAGCCTTACCTCTATACTCTACTCTACAATAAGGGTAAACATGAACTGATACTATTTGCCCAGCATCAGCTGGGCAAGGTTCCAGCCCCTACAACCAACATGATGCTGGTGCAGAACCTGTTTCATTGAGAACCAGCTACAATTCCACATATTTGAGAGGCGATAATAAGTAGAATTACTAGCACAAGCAGCTAAATTCCATGAGGAGCAAGTCACGATGGACAGAATCTGTGAATTCTGTAGTACTGCAGTACTGCGTGCTGCTGCATAAAAGTCCAGTAAAAGACAAATGAGAATTATTCTGATCTGTCTGTTGTGCAAAGCTAAGCAGGTAGGATCCAAGGATAGAAATATTTATAAATATGTATAAAATATATTTGACTTTTCTCAAGGTTTTGTATTTTGCAAAAAGTCCAAGTCTAAAAAGTGGGAAAACAGTGATATTAGATTATATATAT
>NW_024582526.1:1208564-1216758 GCF_018398535.1 Haplochromis burtoni | reverse complement strand
TATATATATAAACAAATTCCACAAGAAGATCTTTACATCTCCCCTGTATACATGCATGTAAATGTGAGCGTGTGTGAGCCAAGAGATAGACAGTACAAAAATATTATTCACTCATAAAACTCACATGGAAAAACAAAACTTTCAAGAGATTACTAACTAAAGGAATCAAATAAACCCAGATATGTGCCCAGATATTTAATGACATTACTCAATTTTTTAAAAATGTAAACATCAATATTCAGTGAGAACAAACCTGTGCTGACTACGATAACCACGATAGCAACAGCAGTTTAGACCTTTTTCAGTCGTTTTGCAGGCATATCTCTAGATATTACTTGCTTCAGGAAAATCAATCAGCAGCTAACATTAGACAGTGCTGTATCACATCCCCTGTTTGCCAGTAAAGGTCAGCCGAGTGAAATTACGTTAGACTACAATGTTAACCATGCTCAAAATGAATTTGCTGGATTGTAAAAACGGAATTAGCTGTTGCTGGTTGTTGCTAAAGCAAATTGTCGATTTCAGAACAATATCCTGCTGAAAGAAATATTCATTCTGTATGTGATGCGGTGATTTTCTCCGACTCCTGTGAGGCCGGTGCAAAGCTGTGAGAAAAGAGCGAGTCCATTTATTTGTTAAGGCAATTGATTTCTCCAAAGAACAAGAATAGATATGAGCGGTGACACACACTGAGAAATCACTCAGGCTCTCTATGAGGGCATTCATGTTGTCTGCCCTTTGCTTTGGTGAAAAATCCCAAATGGGTATTTAAGCTTCACGTGGGAATTCGGTTTCTTTCTTTATTTCTAACATAACTAGACTGCCTGGAGAAAAATGAAGAAGCACGACAAACAAATCTGTGCTATGCTTTTTTAATGCAGAGAAATAAGTCTGATTAGTCTGATCCACACTCTCCTTTTTGTTCACTCTCAGTTTGTTTCAGCAGGCATGCGGTGATGTAAGTTAACTTCAGATAAAATATTGTAAACAAATATGGACACATGGTAATATAGCTGTCTAAAACCATTCTTTCAATAAATGTAAAGTTACTGTAAACATGCACTCTTTCATCACTGAGCTCTCTCTGCACCCAGGCTCCAATCGCTCCGATTAAAGGATAACGATATGCTGTTGTGACATCTCCACAGTATTGTACTATTTACCAGTTAGGCTAAATGGCTTTATATTTGAATGAAATGATGAACCTGAACTCCACCCAGCGTCCTGAATGATGCTGATCACGTTTGGGTGGGGTTTGGCTGGACATCTTGTGTGTTTTTATGGGGCCTGGGTGCGAGAGGGAAGACTCGGCATGCTTTTAAAGGGAACCAGAGTACAAAGGCATGAATGCCTGACCCTACGGCGGAGCTCAGTTTGCACCATCAGAGCGTCTCTGCAGTCATATCCGTGGGACAGTTTTCCACAAACTCACATTTTGTTTAGTTGTAACACATACACATTTAGACTCTCTGAGAGGTGTACATTACTTGTTTGGGATTACATTTTTAGCCATTTTCTTGAGATTTAGATCAGTATTTTAAACAGAATGATCTCATTTAAGGTCCACATGTCACCTTTATATGCTGGATTTTTGTGGTTGATCCCTATGTTTCAAAAAAAAAAAAGAAAAGAAAAGAAAAGCACGAAGTAATTGGAATAAATTACACATTCATAAATTTGGTATTAGTCAACACTCAAATGTCTCCACGAGTATTTGATCCACTGCCCTTACAATTTCAGTTGACGGTTGCCCGCTTTTCTGTCTATTTGCTATGTTATCAGTACCAGCATGGACACTGCTTTCTAGGCTAAATTTGGTCCGACAGTCACAGACTTTGAAACAATGTATCTTTAAATTTGGTTGAAAAGTGAAAAGACTTTTGAAGACTACATAAAAATCCTTGTTGGCTGCAACTAGGTCCAGGTTAAAGACCAAAGGTTACTGTGCTTTCCAGATTGTTTATTTTAATTTGGTGTATACCTGTTTCTGTATTGTGAAGCACTTTGTGAAGCACTATATAAATAAACCTTATTTATTTCTTACTAAAAAAAAAAAGGAAATTCAATTCAATTTTAGTTCACTTCAGTTTTGTTTATATAGCACCATTTCCCATTAACAGTCATCTGAGTAAGTGAAGTCCCTAGAATATCAGAGAGAGAACCACAACAATCAGCTTATCGAATAAGAGCAAGCGCCTGGTGACAAGTAGACACAGGCTCAGGGAGAGGCTGGTATCTGCCTCACCTGGTTGGGTGGAGAGAGCAAAGGGAAGAGGGGAAAAATGAGTATAGAGAGAGCACTAAAAGCAAACAGGATAAAACACAAACCTCAGAGGGTACACAGAAAGCTAATGACATGCCATGGTTGCATATAAACACACAGAGAAGGAAAAGATGGAGAGAAGGAGATGGGAAGTCACCAAGCAGGCTAAGCGTCAAAGGTCTGCATTAAAGACCCAAAGCCATGTGTGATTTCTTTCTCCAATACAATATTCATTTGAGATTTGATTTGATTGTGAAATGATTTTAATCACACAGGTACACAGACTCTTATTATTCATGAGTCGCAACTTTTTAAATGTAAAATGTTTTTGCCGTTTATAGATGTCTACACGAGAATTATGTTATTGTTGAATTTTGTGTTGCATGGTGAGCTTCTTTCTACCAGCATTCACACAATCAAAAGTTATTGTTTCCATTGCTAGTCTGACAGCGTGAAAGTTGTGGGTTTGAAGATAATTCTTTTTTATTTTTTGACCACATTTATTAGCAAGGAGGCTTTTTATATGCTGTTTTCACCTTTCAACCAAATCTCAACATTGTTTAGACTTCTAGCAAAGACTTCTTTTCAGTGTCTTGTTAATGAGTAACTTGCTGGATGATTCTGATTTGGGAATTGCTTATTGACTGGATTCCCATAGAAGTTTTGGTTTCCCATCTAGGGGCCCTTTCTAGGCTGAAAAGAAGTATCTACTCTGTTGTATTTATTTCTGACAACCCTAAAAACTGTTGGCTGTGGCTCAATATGGTTGCTCAGCAGAATTGCTCACAGACCCTGGCTGACAAACCCAGACAGAGCAGCTATCCCTACATTGCTGTTTTGGCACACTGGCAAGTCAAGCCAAAGCTGGTGCAAAATGATTCACTCACATTTAAGTTGTGTCGATCCTTGACCACAATGGAAACAGACTGGCTGAAAGTACCATTAGTTGGCTGTTCAGGTAAGCATTTGCACCACTTGCTTATTGCTCTGAGCTTCTGCAGCTGAGATGTAGCTGCTAGCATGACTACAGACATGTTTGTAGCATAGGCTGTGTATAAAAGATGCTCATGTCAGCCATTAGTTACTAAAGTGAGCTTTTTAATCTTGTGGTTTTGAATCAGGAAGTGAAGGCAAAGGGTGGATCTGAACGAGCAGCCGAGCTGCAATCCAATTTGTTATTCACATGTTCTTTTTTACTCTAATGAGAAACAAATTACAAAATGAACATCATGGTGTATTTAAAAAGACTTTTGTCTGTCAACTGTGACCATAACGTCATCAGGAAAAGGTTATCTCTTGTCACAAATCACGGGGACTGAGGGCAGTTTTCTCATAGACTTCTTCCAGAAGTCTTTTTAAGCCAGAGGAGTCGCCCCCTGCTGGACACCATACCAAATTCAGGTTTAAGGCACTTCGGCATTGACTTCACTTGTCAGACCCAGAGGCTACATTCATCTTCTATATACTACAGTTTCTTTTGATTTATTTGCTGAAACGCTTCTGTCAATATATCGGCCATAAGCTCACATTATTCATTTAGATTTATTGATCTATAGTATCTTATTGATATCTTATTCCAGTGTTTTTCTCTATTTTTTTCTATGTAACTTTGCACTGTCCACTGCTGTAACAAAACAAATTTCCCATGCGTGGGACTAATAAAGGTTATCTTATCTTACTCTGATATGCAATCAGCTTTCATTGCATGGCTGTTGATATAAGATTATTGTAAAAGCTCTGCAAACTAAGTATTTGAACCATGAGATCGTTTTGCCATGAATGGTGCAAAATCGAAATTTTTCCCTGTTCCTTACTCACTGTGTACAAGACCACCTAGGAAGTGAAGGCGACAGGACAGTAGATTCAAATGTAACGATCTGCATCAGTGTAGAAAACTGTCTTCAGAGAACAACTGCAGCAGCTCTGCATGGTGAAGAACACTGATCTGAGCCCCTCTAAGCTAAAAATTCCACATTATTAACAGTGATATATTAAAAACACATTTGTGTGTATAGTATACATGACCTACACCTACTTTCCAGAAATATACATATAGTTTGTCTGCACATAAATTATAATATACTTTGCCGTATTTGTTGGAACAGTAATATGGTTACATTCTTTAAACAATGAACTCCATCGTCTCAGGCACACGGCCTTCTGTTTTGACAAATGATGAATCGCACCACATGGCACCTTGCAGTAGTGCCCTACTGGCACTGGGATATGCACTCTGACAGCTCACTTGACATTGTGAATTGATGTTTGACATGTTATTAAGGGTAAGGTTTCAGTGAAGGAGAGATAGACACTCCCTGAAATAGAAGGATAAATTTAGTCCTCTTGTCAATGCTCTGGTAAATAAAAACCCCAGGGGCCCTGCTCTTATGCCCTTGAGGGGATTTATCCCAGTCCTCTAGAAGCATGCACAGTGGCTGCTGTTGATTTGATCTTTATCGTAGTGATGGTGTGCAGCCACAGATGACAAATGAGCGCTCTGAGAAAGCAAAGATGAACTAGAGTGTCTCTAAGCTCTACTTTTAGTCTAGTCTCTAGTTGGTTTATATGGAGACAGCCTGAAGTCTACTTCCAGATCATCTGCACATCTGCGAATACTGTGGGGTTTTTGTTTGTAGGCCAGTCATGCTAGGAGGCTGAGCTCCCTGCATGTTTCCACCTATTCCAGACCACTGTTACGCCTCAATGCGAACAATCCACAAACAAAATAAGTCAATAATGAATGAGGCTTTCCACTCCTCTCCTTTCCTTGGCTGTACTGTGTTGCTAGTCTGTGGGGACATCCCGGAGTGCGAGCTCTTACAAGCAACCGCTGTTTCATTATTCATAACAAAGAGGTGGATCTTACTCTATTTACTCACTGACCTTGTAAACAGCCACAGCTACTGCCATACCATTCTCACTTTAACCCTGTTTTTCCACTGTAGTAGTTTTTCTCATCGTACCAGCTGGTTCCTTTACACCCTCCATCCCCACACAATTACTTCCTTTATTTCTTTTCTGAGCTGTGCAGAAATCCCAACAGCCAAAGTTGTGTTTAGGAGGCAGTGCAGTACTGGTATATGGCTGAGTTTGTTGAGCAGGGGGTGGTTTAGAGTGAGAGTCTTAGAAATTGTAAAAGTGGCTGAGACTAAACCCATATTTAAAAGTTTGAGACAAGACTTGGAGGATGATTGTTACACAGGAGTAGGTCGGTACTATATAATGAGAGTCCTCTTGTTTTGTTAGTCATCAGTACAGGTTACTTTGGGAGTCAATTGTCTGTAGGCATCCCAACATGAGGAATTTTCCACTTGTCCTTATTTTATTCCTGTGTTCAAACTGTGTGCAGTGTACCAGTTGGCCCATTTTGCTGCCTGTACAGTGGGCGTGTGTGTATATATGTACTGTATATGTGTGTGTGTGTCTGTTTGTTTCATTTGTGTAAATGCTTATGTTCTAATCACGGCTCCGGTTGCGTTTCTTGAAGAAGAAGAAAGGCGTCTTTTGAGGTGGGCCCAGTAAAATGGGCACCTGGTTCTTGTGCGTGATCCTGACCTGCAAAAATCACAGAGAAAGAAATTATAATCTATACGGAGGTGAATGTCTTTGATTTGTTTACCAGGATTTATCTGGTACAGTCATTTCTTGGCTTTTCACACAGACAAATTACTGTGACCTTGCAAATAACTCATATAACACAACAAAGCTCTGTATTTTTCCCTTCCCTGAAGGTCTGCTAAGAAATAAAATGAAAATGTTTGAAATGCTGAGAGAATGAATTGACAGTAATTTACTTCCTCTTGCTGGGATGTTTGATGGCACGACAGTGTTGGAGATTTGGTGTAAGCAGAGGAGGAAGTGGACAGAACTGTTACACGGCAAGTTTACTTTATCAGTTTTAGGGATAAATGCCTGTTCACTGAGATACCAGAGAATCTTTAAAAGACCCTAAACTACATCCAGAGAAACACAGTGAAAGTCAAATCTGGTGTAGTGTTTAGTGTGAACATGATAAAGTCAGTTCAACCAACACATTCTCACCTGGAATTTTGGAATTGCAGTCAGAAGTTCAGAAAGACAGAATTATACACTCAGATAGTTTAATTAGTGGTTCTGCAGTATGTTTTAACTTGATTCTGTTTGGCCACAGCATAAGAAAGATTTGGATTTGACCAATCAATGGGACGATGGGAAACTCCAAGGAACTCAGTGAAGATGGAAGAACTATTGTAGAATTCCACAAGTTAGAACGCTCTCTTGGAGCCATTTATTACCAACTCCAGATTTGATTAACATCAGATCAAATTGTATTTAAGTACAAGTTATTTAGAATTGTCACCACTTTGATTGAACCGTCACCCTCAGATGATCTAGAGGAACAAGCCAGGAAACACCGAGGCTCAAAAATGCCATGACCTGAAAGCTGCTGGAACACTTGCATCACCGTCCACAATGAAGCGAGTTTTACGTCAGACGAGACAGAGATTTAGCCATTTGGCCACATTGATGAGGTAAATTTGAATAAGTAATGGTGAAGGTGGTTTGGAACGGTTTTGCTGCCAGTGGTACTAGTACATTGCACAAAGTAATGAAGAAGGAGGACTACCTCCAAATTCTTCAAATCCACCTCAGTTCAGCAGCTGAAACTTGGACACAACTGAGTGTTTCGACAGAACAATGATTTCAAACACACATTTAAACTGGTTTTATCACCTCACTAGAACTTGGGCTGGTTCACCAACCACACTTGCTCTAACTTCATTCCCACCACAGCAGTTAGGTTACTGTCATGCTTTGTTTCTTTGCGCGTCACCTGACTGGCACGAGGCCCGACCAGAACAGTCACAGATCCACAAAATAACTGCGCTATGCCTGCTGCGCCTGCCAGGTACAAACTCAGTCATTGGGGGCTGGGCTGTGTTTCTCCCTCCAGAAAGCACCAAGGCTCAGGCCTGCCATGAACTGGAAACTGCTGGGACACTAGCATCACTGTCCACAGTGAACCGTGTTTTACATCAGATAAGACAAAGATTTAGCCATATGTGTATTTGGAGAACTAAAGATGAGGCTTTCAAACCTTGGAACACTGTACCAGTTGTCAACCATGGACCCACATATTGAAGGTGGTATGTACTCTATTGCTGTTGTTGTTTGATTTAGTTTGACACATGCACAAGTCTACACAACAGCAAAATAGACCAAAAATAATATTGTCTTCGCTAGATTGTTGTGAAAATTTTGTGAATGGCTGATTTGTTCCTTACCCGTCTCATTGAAGCCTGTGAGGCAATTCTCAGGTGGGCTCATTTACAAATATAGAATATTACTGTACTATTAGCAAATTAGTAATGAAGTGTATAAGAGCAGTCATTTAAACCAGACAGTTGTCTGAACAAATCTGAGCAATGACTTTTCTAAAAAATGAAATTTGACGAAGAATAAAGCAACAGTCTTCCATCAAGGCATCATTCATGCCTATAGTACTTTACGTCATATGGAACGTGGGCCTGAGCAAGTGCAGTTTAAATCTTAATTCTAGTGATTGATTTAAACTGTAGTGCTGGCACACTGTGGTGTAGTGGTGTTCAGTCTCACCGTGCAGGGAGGCTGCATCCAGGGCTCACCATCAATCTGCATTGGTAGCCGTCGGGACGTCCTGTGAAGAGACATCAGAGGGATGAAGAACAAGAAAGAGTGGGCAGAGGGCAGAGACAGTGAGAGTGGAAGACGAGAGGGCAGTGTGGGGTTGGGGGTTATGAGGGTCACACACACCTCTGAGGCCTGTTAACACTGTCCTAGGACAGGGTGAGACACTGCACCCTCTGTTCCCATGAGACCCTTTCCCAGACAAACTCCCACTCTTTAAACTCACACAACTACTGTACACACACACACACACACACACACACACACACACACACACACACACAC
>NW_024582526.1:1201827-1208544 GCF_018398535.1 Haplochromis burtoni | reverse complement strand
ACACACACACACACACACACACACACACACACACACACACACACACACACACAGTTGGTTTAGGACTTTCAGGCATGCCTCTGTGACTGGAGAAACACAGTGTGGGAGAATGACTGGCATGAATGCCCCTTTAATTCTGGTCTAGGAAAATATTAGTGGTGGTTTATTGAACAAGTGAGAGAACAACTTGTAATGTCACTTCTTTGCTGCAGTAACTGGCACACTAGGCATGTTAAATGGGCCAAGTGACGAGATCATTCTTTGGATAAAATAAAGTGTAAAACCAAAAAGCAATCCACAATACAATTTCAGTAAATGGACTCACATTTATGGCACTTTTACCCTCTCCCTGAACACTCACAGCACTGAGTGCTGCGTAGACTACTAAGTGTATTTGAATTTGCACCGAATCATATCCAGTTAATTCTTTACTGCACTGACTTCTAACAGTTATTGAACAATGAGTTAGGTGCATTTACATCTTTTTTTGGAAGAATTTTTTTAAATGACATATTTTGATATGTAATGATGGGTTAAGGCCTTCACTGATGATGACTTTGACATCAGAGGGTTAATAAGAATGACAAACTGTGTTTTTTGTGCAGCAACAGTGCGTCAAAGATTGTTTGCACAAACAAATAATGTTTTTGTTTGTGGGAAAAATCAGCTCGATCATTAATTATAGGCCACACATGACATGAGTCTGCACAGACTCACATGGATATGGGCAGATGGCATTTACATAATTCAGAACCACAATTAACATTCATCAGTCTGAGATAATATCTTCCCCACCATGAGACATCAGCTGAACAGCCTCAAGGTTCTCTATAAATACACAAAGAAGAATAAGGGTTCACTAGTGTAGCATCTTCATTTTTCTGCGTAATTGGAAAACCTGCAATGAAACCCAAATCTAGCTATGAGAACTCCAAACTACAGCCCATTTGTCAGCCTGCGAGTCAGCCCAGAGCTCCAACAACACTCTTAGCACGACATGCATTTGGAATATATTATTTATTAGCTGCAGGCATGTTATTGTTTGGACACTGCAGGGATTTTAAAATGCAGAAAAACACTCGCAAGGAATACATTTTTTATCCTGCATGTATAGGAGATGGATGCAATTGGTGCACCAAGTACAGCTTCCAGTTGGTTGATCAGAAGGAAGATAAAGACAGGCAGGGGTAGTGACACGAGACAAAGGCAGGATGGAGAACGGAGTAGAGAAGGTGACAGAAGGGAAGAGGATCGTTCAAAGTGGGCACGAAGATGTGAGGAACAGCAGGGAGATGGAGGTGCTGACCTGATGGTGACATTGGCGCACTGAGCCAGCCTGCGTCCTGCGCTCTTCAGCCCAGTGTAGATCTGCCCCATCTCTATAGCCCCCTCCAAGCCAACCACCTCCAGCAGTTGGTCACTAAAGTCTGAATGGTCACAGAGAGAGTATTAGAGACATGGAAACTGTGGCATGATTTTGGAATTTACAAAGAAAATACACATTTTTGGCCGCTTTGGAATACAAATGTGTTCCATTTGAGGCCAAGGTCAAATTTCTCAAGTGACTCAAGGTAACTGCTTGGGGTGCCACAGTAGTGAGAAAAAGCAATTGTTCTTCACTGCAAAGACCTGGATTTAATCTCTGGAAATGATGCCTCCAACTTGGCCCCATCAAACACAAATGGTAGTGTCAGATATATTTGTATCTTTTAAAGACTTTTAGCAGGATTTTTTGATTAAATGTGAAATTTTATTTTTTAATCCAATTTTCAATATATTTACTTCTTCAGGACTTTAAGAACGACTTTTTCCACCTACTGTGACTGAATGAAGACCTTCGCTTCCAGCCAATCTTAATGCTACAACTAGGACTCCAGGCAGCATGTATGATATTATAGTTGAAGGTGTCAAATGACTAAACTTTGCTTTACTGTGTTTTTTGACATAACAGTGAGTATCACCTCAAAACTGCTTGTTTTCAAGGGAACTAAGGAAGAGAAGACATAGCTATGATTAGCATAATATAAACACATTAACACAGTGAAGCTGGAGGATGAACGCTAACTTTTTTCCACTTCATAACAGTTAATGTGAGGGTTCCTGGTGGTCAGGGACAAATGCAATCGCATAGCAGGACGCTGTAAACAGACCAAACTTCAGTCAGAAGAACAACTGAAATAATCCATCCACAATACGTCATTAATTTACTGCTGCATGGGCTGGGCTGTAGTTACATCGTGAGGTTTTAAAAACTGAGCTTTACAATGAACAGTGGTAATAAAACCAAGAGGCCGACGGTGATCACTGCAAGATACAAAGCATTAAAACACGTTAAAAACAAAACAGCCTTAATAAACACAAAATAGTTTGGACCTGGAAGCAGGGTTCATCACGTCATCACTTAAAGACCGGATAGCAACTTTCATACACAGCTATGCTACCACCTAGCATGCTTCCAGCTCACCCTGGCCAGATATAACTGAAGTTATTTGTTCTAATAAAACAGACAGCACTAGTAAAGTTACATGTACAGTTTCTATGGCAGCAGGGATTTTGCCATTTAATTTATCATGAAATGACTTCAAACTAGAAAAAAAAACAAAAAAACAAAACGGTCCCCACAACTTTGGGTTGGAAGAATAAGAAACAAAAATTCTTGCCTTACTCAAACCTTAAAGAAGAAGCACTTGGAGCCCAAACCTCAGCTCACTCTCTGGGCAGTATTGACTTTTATGGCAGAAGTATTGTATTTCCTATAGAGTCATCTTGTTTTCTTTGATCTTTTTAAGCACAATTTAAGACATTTGTAGAGCAGTAAGAACCAAAGGGCAGGCTTTTGTTATTTGCCCTGTTGAAATCGATTTGAATATACTGGACATCATTTTGAGAAGAGTTATTTTTTAATTAGATGGAGAAATAAAGACAAAGGCAGATGTGAAATGGAACAGTGTTATTAGAGATCAAATGCAAACTATAATGTGATATTTAGAATCCTCATACATCGTTCCCTGTATGCCTGCATGCTGTCTGGTATTAAGACACATAGTTTTAAATACCTTTGTGTGACTTTATTATCACTTTGACCAGATCGATCTACAGACCTTAAAGGGGAGTTCAGAGGTCAAATGACATTTTAAATCCTTAGATGGCACTTTTTATATGTTGACAATGTACAAAGCACAGTTGAAAGGATCATAGTTTCTAGGTTATAAGCAAATATATTATTACGTTGACCTTGAAGAACTTTGTTGATGTAAGCCAAATTTTAATGGGTTGTTAACATGAGCCCACTCTACACCCCTACAAAGTTTTATCAGAATTCATTCAAATCTTTTCAAGCTATATTTGGTAACATTGGCATGTCTTTTCAAGACAGTAGTCATAGCAGCACTAAGGCTGTTTATGCAGGCTATTTAAACTTCAAAAAATTTCAAAAACGGGCAAGCAGCTGATTAAATTAGAACATTAATGCTGCTGCTGCACAGTTGGTGTGGTTGGTATGTTTTTTTGGGCTGGTGGGAACAAAAAAGCCCCCAGAAAAATAGCCAAGAGTAGTTAGCAGCGTGTGGATCCACTGAAAGGGAAGTTTCCACAGTATCTTTCCTGTAATGCTGCACAGGATACTGCCCGTTTGTTATTATTCATAACAGTAAATTATTCATAACATCCAGTGAAGTTGCAGCCTAGCTAGTGCGATAACCCTTGTAATCATTTATGTCTATAAGCTTTTTATGATACCAGAAAAAAATAAATACACATTAAAGGCATTAGAGGCACCGGGAACTGGTGTCCATCACTGGAATTACATTGCTCCTGATGACGTGGGAGACTCTCAGTGGTAAAATACATCCTGTAAGAGTTGAGTCACATGATGGAAATGCTCTGCACCAGCACTTCTTTGTAGTCTGTATTTTTCTTGTGTATTTATTGTTTTGATATCTAAAGTAAACGGACTGATTCTTATATAGCACTTTTCGTAGTACTCAAAGTGCTCTTTACAACATGCCACATTCACCCAAGCACTTTCTCTATAAATAGTGCTTTCAAAGTACATTCACACTCCAATGGATGCATTGGAGAGCAACTTGGGGTTAGCACCTTGCCCAAGGATACTTGATATGAAGACTGGAGGAGCCAGGGATCGAACCACCAACCTTCAGATCAGTAGATGACCTGCTCTACTTTCTGAGCTACAGTCATGTCAGGTTTAGAAAACAAATGTGTTGTTCCTACCTACTGTGGATTAAAATGAACCTGTATGGCTAATACAGACATGCATTGTGAGTGTAAGTGTTAATGTATATAAAATAAACATAAACATGAGAATCCAGGGATTGACTCAGATTTGGTCTCCACGGGTAGCTCGAGGTACCTCAGTCATCATCTCTGATCAGTTCATCGTTGTTCACAGTTTGAAAAAACTACAGTAGGGTCAGAGCTGGCACACGCAATTAACAGTCCACACACTCTTATCCTTGCTTACAGTACTCTGTTTATAGTAACCATTGCCCTTAATGTAAATATGTAAGAAAAAAATTGTTTCTGTCCTGTGTACTGTTTGTTTGTATATGTGTCTTTCTGGCTGGTGTTACAACCAAATTTCCCCTTGTGGGACAATTAAAGGATTATTCTATTCCTTTCACTGTGTCTCTCCCAAACATTAGACATGTGACAGCAAAAACAAGCAGACCTGGTTAAATAATGCGCTACACAAAGTGTGCCCTGTCACTTCTGAGACTGTGAACGCTTTAGCAGGCCGTGGCTCTTCATCAAACCTTCTTCCGGGCTTTTCCCTTTTCTGTTCTCACTGTGCTCGACAGGTGCGAGGCCTTACAGTCAATATTTACAGACATGATCTTAAAGGTCATTGATGATGTCATTTGACATTTCACTTTCACTTCACATAGCTTTTAAAGGATCCACCGGGATTGGGGGAATTATGCGTCCGAGTGGCCCGGCAGCAATTTTGCATGTTTTACAAATTGTTGTGAAATGAATGATTTGTGTTCAGAGTCAGTGTGATAATTTGTGAGGCGCTACAGCAGAATTTGTGCTGGTGGCAATTTTGTCTGCACTAATAAACTGAGGCGGCTTACAGTTCACAGAGGAACAAGAACCAAGCTGAAGAACTTTGACTTTTATTTATTTTGTGTTTATACTTAATAACAATAATAATAATAATGATAATGGAAAGTGGATAGTGTGGTTTGGGTCACAAAAAATAGACTCTGCATTGAGTCATATCCCACCTTCTGTAACCTCCGTGGCTAATCATGCAGGCTAGTGTGGCGCGCTCAGAGTTGATTAACTTTATTCAGGCAGGCAGGTGCCAGCTGAACACCTGAGCACGCTGCAGTCATTGCTCATGCATACAAAAGGCACTGGGTTTCTCCTGAGTGCCTTTATGCTGTTGCACTGACTCAACAGCTTAAAATGTCAGTCGAAGCCGCCGCTAAATATCTGCAAAGGTTGAATATTCCAAATGTTAATGGTGTGGAAAAGGTACAAAAAATCAAAGTACAAAGAGAGTAGATAAATAATGTTTGATGTGAAGGCTCCAGCAAAGTTTGCTTCTGTGCACGAGTGAAGAACAAATGTCTGCCAACAGCACCCACAGAGCGCGTCGAACCGTTCTCCGAGCATCTCACTCCTGCAGCCAGCCTACAAAGCTGAAACTGTTAGGGCTCCGTCTGTCTGATACGGTCTGAACAATGTTTAATAATTTCCTAATTGCGTCAGACCCTGCTGGTTTTATTTCAAAATACAAACAGGAAGTGCTCGTGTTTCTTCTTTGCTCTGAAGAGGAAATGGGCTTGGCAAAAGGCCACAGGACTCAAAACAAGTCTCATAAAATTTCATGTGTGGAAGATTTTACGAAAGAAGGTGGTGCAGTATGTAACCTGTCTACTGATGACTTCATTTGAATTGTCATGTTGACTGAAGGATTTTGGAGTCACTAGTTCATCATCTAAAACTTAGGTTTCTAGCAGTATTGAAAATAAATCATTTTGTAGAAATAACATAAAAATTGTCTAATGAAATTTTCTTTGTATCATTTTTGATTTTCATTAACCTGTCAGTAATGACATTAGATCATGAATATATCACAGATGAAGGAAAAGACCTGATAAGTCATTAAAAATATTCTAGTAACAAATCTTATGGATCTTATTAATTGCTAATATAGATTTACAGTTTGAGGGTAAAAAGCTCCACTGTGGACTGGAACTGGTTTTGCAACATTTCTCATCTTGCTTTTTGCATCTACTTAAAAAAAAGAATAGTTACCAGTTCTTTGGTGAAATTAGAATACCTGCTGAGTAATGCAAGCACTCCCATGTGTTGGTGCATGTGTGGTATTTGCAAAGTGCTCCAAAGACGATGACGACGATGATGATTATAAGAGTTTATCGGGGAAAACGTCTGTGCTGACTCACTGGTACTCTTTAATATTTAAGAGGACAATTCAAAAGAAAATGTCAGAGCAGAGTAAAGAGTGCACATTTAGAAATCACTCAAAGACTGTATTTCAGTTTTGTGAGTCCCGGTAAGAATTAAAAGCCTGCCTGTAAATGCATTTGTGAAATTCATGTGAGGAAAAGAAGTTTCATTATGTTCATTATGTGCAAATATGTGTGTTAATATAAAAATTTAAAAGATATTTATGTTAAAATTAGGAAATTCCGGCTGCAAAGTGTGTGTGTGTGTGTGGGGGGG
>NW_024582526.1:1183435-1201807 GCF_018398535.1 Haplochromis burtoni | reverse complement strand
GGGGGAAGCAGAATTTTGTGCTTAATTTGAGGGTTTTATTAATCTGTTACTGGCACTAATTAGCAAACAAAATGTGTCTACTTGCTACATCAACATATTTAAGAATGAAACTAGCTCGCCGGTGCATTAGTGGTTCTCTGTGTCAGGGACTGGGTGCTGCTTGGCAGGGCCTGGTTCCCCTGACTCAGTCGGGCCCCTTCCAGGGTGTGGAGGGCCCTTGGATCTCGGGTCTCAGGGCCGGGGGCTCGGTCCGCTCTGTTGTAGTCGGAAGCCGGAGGATCCTGGGGGCTTGTGGCTGCGGCCCCCTGTGGCTTCTGCACTGTGGCTGCTGGGTGAACCAACCCCCCCACCACCAGGCCCCTGGTGGGCCTCTAGATGTCTGGGGCCCCGGATCTCCTCCATGCCTGCTTCATGTCCTGGAGGACAGGGCTATGGCTCCCCACACCCACTATTAGACACTTACATGGAGAAACCTTACGAATACAAGTCTGCTCATACACACTGGCGTGTGACAAGACAGAGACAGAACATCAGTCAGTATCAGTCTGTGATTGAATGGAGTCCAGTTGGCAATTACATGCCATCTGAGATAATACGGTGATGGGTTTGAAACAGAAATTCGTAAATTCCTCCATAAATAATGGAATTGACTGAAAGTCCAGAGGCAGAGAGTGTTGAATGCTAAACTTCTGTGTGAGCAGATGGTTGCCACAACTACTTTCTGAATATGAAAAAATACTTGTTTTGTCTTGTTTTGCTGCTGTTTTTTTTTTACCTCTTTGCATAGAAGTTACTATCCCATTTTTACTCTGATGTGACTGAACTATCAGAAACCTCCACTCATAGCTGCATCCTTAAACTGTATGGGTACAGTGCACAGACACACATATTGGCTAATTAGTGGAAAATAACACCAAAACAACTGGAGGCAGTGGACCGCACAGCAGTCCATGTTATTTGTCAGATAATTACATTAAAATGCTCCAAAAGTTACTGAACTGGTCAAGGGATTCAGTTCAGTGACTGCACTGTTAATGAGGTCTCACAGATACAGTTGCCTGTTTTGCTATGTTTATTCAAAAAGCAATCTAACAAGAAGTAAACAGATCAGTTTACAAACAAAAAGCATACTGAAAGGGCCAGCCGTCTCATTGACTTCATGAGTCTGAGCGTAGCTGTGGCTTTGGGGGATATTACACAGCTTTGGTGTTGGCTTTGACACATACATGGGTGTAATACCAAGTACATGCAGTGATTGAAAGTGTGGTGATGGCTAACTGTTTTTATTGATGCTAGAGTGCATAGAATAGAAGTTCTGCAGAGTTAGCTAGTACACTAATACAGCTGGAACATCTATGGTGACAAATACAGATTTAGATGCAGAAAAAGGATGAGTAGTAGACACATATAAGACACGTCAGCTGTCACCACCACACATCTCTCTTTAAACAATATCAATACATACATGACAAAGTCTCAAATTATCATCTCGAAGTTGTAGCAGAGCAGGCAGGGGTTTATTTCTTTAGCTGCCCAAAGCAGAAAAACTGTATTTGAAGGAAAAGTCTGTTCACCTGATACGTTTTGTGTGTTTGCCCTTTACAAACCTTTATGGAAGCTAAGCGGTACTTGGCTACTGAATGTTCCAAGCTGTAAAAAAGTGAGAGATTATCATTGCAATCAACCCTCTTAACATCTCTGAATGTACTTACTTCCTAATAAATATATTGTTAAATTCTAGATATTTCTTAAATATGTCCATAAAATGTCTACAGTTAATGGCAATTTTAACTTCTACTACAATCTGCACTGTGTGAAATTGAGTTGTCCTTCTCACTGCATCATTGCAAATGCAATTATATGATGTTACACAATGTTAAATATAGAAACAGTTGGAAAAATGGACTCCCCTCATGTCTCACAGTGGTTTGGTCTTCAGCCTGTCATTCTTTACTAAGCTCACCTTTTGCAAGCATGTAAAGGTTTTGGTATAACACGTTGGACATATAATACATTCTTCTTTATTCTACCACTTACAAAAAAAATGATTTACAGTTCAAATCCAGTACAAATTTATCTGTCTCACTACAGAACGCTTAGTTCCCAGAAAACATTCTCAGGACAAAATCCCAGTACTCTAAATGACAGCTGTGGCCCCGACCACATGTTCGTGATCCTACATCATCCTGTGACTACATGCTGCTACACAGGCCCAGACACATGCTCGCTGCATACATCGCTCTGCTTCTGCAAAGCTTTCCTGGAAATAATTATAATAGGATTCGACATCCATCGAGAAAAAATGGCACAGTTGGAGACTAGGGGATCAAGAAGCAGGGGCTGGTGAAACAGTGGCCGCACAGCAGATGGGAATTAACCAGAAGTCTGGATGTAAACATGAACATATTGTAGTGTATATTTGGTTTGTGAGGAAAGTTGCAGCCTAGATGTCTCCTGCTAGATTTGAAGAGCTAGAAATTGTCAATGTGACGTGTCCTATTTTTAAAACAGCACTATTTATACATCTCTTTCCTGTTCTAGTATTAAAAATAAAATCCGCTCGCTCGTATGCCCACCTCTACACCTCTACTTCCTCCAAATACCAAAAATGGGCATGCCGTCCTGCCAGTGTCCCAGTGTGAGAGCCTGATGGCAAAATAGCCCACTGTGCTGGTTCTCACCTCACTGATGATTCCCGCCTCATCAGATCTCTATGCGCTTTTGACTCTCAGGCAACCAGCACTGTTACTTTCTCAGTGAGGTAGAGCTAAGAATAGACTAGAACAGCCTCTTACATAACACAGCTACAGTGCATTCTGGGATGGGATGGCATTGCTTTGCCAAGAAACGGGCAGTGAGAATTGTTGCTGCTGTGCTGCACTATTTTCTCTGCTGTGCAGTCAGTACGAAGCCACAGAAAAGTCATTTTAAACAACGACGCATGTGAAATGCTGATTCTGGGGAATTTTTGAGAAAACCTTATTTTTTCTCTAATGACATGAAAACATGTAAACTGAAAAGATGAGAAAAAAGGAGAAAAAAAGGACAACTATCACACATATTACCCGCTTCATATTTGTATTCTTGGAATCTATTAGAGGAGCTTTGCAAAATATATCTTATATTGGGACTTGATGCAGTCCTACAGTTTACTCTCTCTTTGAAAATAGCTGGTTTAGTTCCCTTCCTCCTAACTTTACGATAGCTCTCTTCTGATTTGCTGCTCTCAATAGCAGAAAGGTCTAAACAGCAAGAGCTTGAGGCCTTAGACAGGGCGAGCTATCGCACAGACATATAAGTCCAGAGGAAAGATCTGTCTGATGTGGAGGATTTAGCATTCGGCACTTTTGGCTCACAGGTACAGGTGCCCAGTATAAATTTGCACATGTTTATCAGCATCCACTATTGTAACTCTGTATAAATATATGGAAATGAATATAAAATATCCTGTAATTGAAGCCTAAATTACATTTTAAGTAGAAAGACTGACATGAAAACTAAAATAAATCTAGCTGTAGTCCACATTTTACAAATAAATGTCACTTTGAGCAATTCTGCAAGGATCAGGTCAGGATATGTTCTACAGTTGTCTTTTCTCACATGTAGTAGCAAACAACCAAATTTCGTTACATTCTCACTAGCGAGTGTGGGGATCCTGGCATTGTAAAGAGCGGCTAATGATGCATGAGCAAAGAAAACTTCATACGCTTGTGTGAATTTGGATGCAGCTTTATTGTGATTTGCTTGATTGGGGAGAATTTTTGAGGGAATTTTTTAGTCCCTGCAATTGGCCTGGTGATAAGGACAAGTGGACTTATTGTTCTTCAGAAAGTGTTTTTAACCATGTAGCCTGAAGCTGTTCAGCTGTAGAGCTGTTACTGAAAGAATCTGGGATGTTTTCCAGGTAGGGGTTTGAAAAAATAGCCAAGAGGTTGAGCCATTTAAAAGCCCAAAAACGAATTGCCCAAGTATCTTGATTTTTCCAGGAGATTACTGTTTCAAAAGGGCTGCTATTACACTGAACCAGACTTTTACATAATCACAACATTGGATATTTGAATGAGGAGAGTACTGCTGGAAGCTAGAGTTATATTGGCAGTGTCTTTCAGAGTCAATCAGGCCTTAAAACGTTTAAAAAACCCACAAAAACTCCACAAGCTTCTGATGGCTCAGGTCATCTCTTTTGATACCACGAGTCCACAGCATCTACCAGCATCTTTTCAGCAATCACTTTGGGGGACCAAAAGAAAACTGAGACAATCCTCCTTTGTTATTTCTTGGTAAAGTACTTCAAAGCAGAGAGGAAAACAGAGCAGTGTGAGATTGCATAACTCCATCAAGAAGTCAAATTCCCTCCACGCACGAGTCGAACCTGATATCTCAACTAGTTTGTGATATGTTCTTAAAAATGTCAAGATGGTGTTTCCCAATCTGTTTATTTTAGCTTGAAACTATTCAAAATACATCCAAAACATCAATGCCGAACCTTACTGGTGGTAAAACCTCACACACAATCATTTCTGAATGGTTTTGCTGACTTTAAGAAGCTCGTCATTTTTGTTCTCATCTGAGTAATGAGCTATTTATACCAAGAGATTATTTACAGTTTCCTTTCTGAAATAGCTGCAGCTTTCGTTTTGCATCAGCTAGAGGTGTGGGACTATAATTATAAGCAGACATATTTGTGTATCCTTCCTCCACCCACTTTCTCTCCTTCTCTCCTTCCTTCAACTGCCGGCCTGTTATTGTCTCAGGGTGGTCGGAGTTATGGCAGATGGTCAAGAGGAACTGCGGCTCACCTCGCCAGACCCAGCAGAGGTAAAGGTACAGGGGAGAGCACTTGGCCGTTTGACAAAGAACACTATGTTACTATGATCCAGTACAAAAATACATACACGCAGCCTGCTACTGAATCCTTGCCTGGACGTGTCAGGACCCAGATGGTAAAATTTCATATTTCGGTCCCAGCATTGTCCAGATACAAACAGCCATGAGAAATTTTCCAGACGGGAGAAAAACAAGCGTGGGAAAGAACACTTTATATTCCTCTTCAATTTTAATAAGCTTATAGAAATGTGTCATGTTTTCCATTCCCAGGAGAACGACAGTGATCGCCTCTTGTACAAGTTGTCATTCATTAACTTTGAGTAAATGTATCACTGAAAGGTCATCTGCTCTCCACCATACACTGAGCAGCTCTCCAACTTCATACAGGAACTATTTCCAGCCACACAGACTGGTGGGGGTGATCAGAGTAATTATACTCTGCTGTTTCTGTTATGTGAGAACACAACAGTATGCAGTGTGGATGCAATTCTCCTAAAAATAGAGTCCTTTGTGGTGTGTCACAGCTGGACTCCTGTTGCGCAGAGTAGGCGGGAGATGTGGCGGTGGAATTGTGGGTCTTGGGAAGCAGGGAAAGAAGAACGAAGAGGTAAGGGGAGGGAGAGAACTCCGATGTGAAGTGTGGATGAGGAGAGGCACAGTGTCGGACAAATGGGGAAAGAAAACAAATGAGTCATGAATGGAGGCCAGCATATACCTGAACTAGCAGGTTTCAGCAGTGACTACATCCTGTCATTGTCAAGCTAATTGTGTGAAAATTGCAAACAAGTTGTCACTGAATAAGGATTTATATTACATGACTCATAGGACGGAGTAGTTTCCAACACTACTGCAGCCACAAGCCACATTTTCTGTGACGTGGGGTTTAATCTTGAGCAAACAGTCTATAGTTTTAAGGTAAATAGAGAATGCCAACAGCTACTTTAGCCCCTGTAGCGACTAGGAACACAGACTTTGATTATTTTAATCAATAAGCTGACGGCAGTTTAAGACTACTTTATTAAACCGTTCTCAGTCTCAAGCTCTCAAATGCTGCTCTTTCGTGAGAAGCTGTTGTGGGTGCTGTAGCTTTGATGCACCTGCTATGGCAATACTAGATCAACAAAAGCAAATAGTTGAATTTGAAACACTGACAGAGGTGCAGACATTACAACACTGGCAACTGTTGGAAGTTTACTTTTATGTTGTTAAACCCACTGTTAATTTCCCTTTCACTTTCTGTTCTGCTAGTTGTAGGCACGGAAATTTCTTTGGTTCAGGGTTAGAGTTATGCTCATAACATAAACTCTGCACCGATATAAAGGTATAACTTCTACATGTACTCTTGAAAAAATGTACCATTAGAAGACTGGAATGAAGACAAGCACTGCTTAGATTACTTATTTACTTGTGTCACCTTATAAAGAATGAGATGGTTCTCTCAGTTTCACCTGACATGCATAGATGTGAAGTTGTGTTTTCATCTGAGTTGAAGGGTGTGTACATTGGTGGTCATGTGGTCACGCTCTTTCACGGGTAGGATCGGGTAGCATGGGGAGCAGCATTTTTTAATAGTGTTTTTGGTACTGAAATTTTGTAATCCATCAGAGCCAAATACTTCAAAGTCCACTAAATACTCCACTTCAAACACTTTTTTTTCCTATTCATGGCTCTTATTTATAGTCAATTTCGTTAATTTGATCATCTCAGACACACAGAGAAATCTGCCTGCATGTGCCAGTCAGTCAGGAAAAAGGCACAGAAATATGCATTATCAGAATACATGTAAATGTGCCACAGGTGGAATGCTGCTAAACATACTCAAACCTGTGATTTCATTTTGGATTGTGGCATCAATTATACATGTTGGTCACTGATGAATCATAGCTCATGTGCGATCTGTGCGACGCTACAGAAAAGATGAAATCTGGAACTGACAGAAACAAAATAAAAACAGTCAGTCTGTTCAACTGACTGGCTTAAAAAACACAAAAGACTAGAACCATTTGAGGGTCACAGCACAGTGTTTACATCTGCACTCCAGTTGGCCTACACAGGATAGAAATTGTCATGTGATGCAAGAAAAAGTTTTAAAAACGTCGGGCGATCCAATATCATGTGTGCATTTCACACGGGCTTCGTGCCACCAAACAGTCATTAAGGTTTGCTCCCGTACTTTCCGACTTTCCTGCACGTCACATCTTTCTGTTCCTTATTTCCCGTCTGCCTGTATTATTCCGCTCTACTATAATAAAAGGATTTTTTATCTTTGTACTGGATGTCACGAGTGTCACAGTTACACTATTAGTTGATCACACTATGTATTTGGCTGTTCCACTGTTCTCTAAACAGAGCAAATTAATCAGTAAAATAAAGTATTTTAGTTGTTTGTTTGTTTTTTTCATCAAGCATCCGTCCACCTTCCAGCAAGCAAACAAGCCGATATTCTCCAAGGACTGTTTTATCTAACTGGATTTACTAGTAATGGTAAAATAATTGCATTAACGTGCTGCTACTGATTAATGTTGCCCATTACCCAGCACATTCAGTGTTCATAGTTTCAGTTCCTTTCACGAGAAGCTTGTGTGCCACATGCACATTATGTTTATGCATCCTTTCCAGTGCAATTGGCAGCAGGAAGCTGAGGAAACTTGATCCAGGAGCATAAAGGAAATAAACAGGGGAGGGGGAAGATGGTGCGGAGATAAAAGTGGAGGAGGAGCGTGGTGATGTCCTTCCTACATGAATCCTGTTTCTGTCAGCAGCTCCAGCCCTCACTGTCTTCTCTCACTCAGCTGAATTTATCTCTCCACCTCACACAAAACTTTAATGCTTTATGTCCTCTTTAAATCAGTGAAATTTACACATTCATGTCAGAACAGCAGCCAGACTAGAAGATGAGGTAAGGACAGAAGGAGGCACGTTACAAGATTACCGCTGTAATCCCCTAATTACACTTGGTCCTTATTTTATTTGGGTTAGTCGTGTTGCACGAGGGTGGTGCTACAGTTCTTCCAAAAGTGTAAACTAACTCAACCTGATTTTGTCAATGGGTACCTCACCTGGGGCTGAATTTTTGAGGTGTATCTGAGTGTGAAGTGTTTTATTAGACAGTAAGAGCAGAGAGGTTGTCAGAAGCAAAGGGAGAAAGAGGCTGGCACTGGCATGCAATAAAGGTCTCAGCTGGATGTGAGGTAGGGGCCGCATGCCTCACAGTCGATGCCTTAACCATAAACACATTTTTAACAGTTCTCAGAGCTGCAGGAAAAGTCACTACAGAAGTGTGAAATCTGTGCTGGGCAGTCAGAAACAAAAAGCCATATTCTAATCTATCTCAAGCAAAATGTTTGCTTCTTAAGGCTTCATCATTCCCGTTCATGAGCTAAAAGGAGAAGGCTATCACAGACATAAGCTAGTTACAACTTATGTCTGTTTTGAACAAGTGGTACAAGAACTGGAGAAATATCGATCACGCACTCCAAGAGTTACATTTTTGCAAACAGAATAATGTTTTCATTTTAATCATTAATAGCAGAACTTTTCAGTATTAACAGAGTATGTCCCCTTTAGGTAATGCTTAAAGAGGACCTACTCTTCCTGCATTTTTCCTCTTGCACTCTGCAAGGGCTTTGAATGATTCATGGTTCAGGTTGTCATCTCTTATACTGGGCCTCCGTGCAGGTATTCAGTTCATCCACCCTGTGAATGCCTTTTCCCTCCATTTACACTTACAACATTTAAACAGTAGATGGATTAGCAGAAATGACTTTCTTAGTGTTTAGTGTTTTGGCTTGTGGGGATGACTTATACACACACTAAATATGTTTCTTTGTTATTTTGTTTTTTGTTATAATATCTTGTTATTCTTGAAAGCAGTGTTTTTGTGGCCAAATTTACAGGTTTAAATACAACACTATGGAGTTAGCAGGAGGCTAGTCTGCCACATGTGTGGTGAATATTCACAGAGATGTGAGAGCAGAAAAAGTGTCTTGAACAGCGTGTTTAAAGCAACTTGTAACCTGATCTTTTGGCTCGCAGAGAATATTAAAACACTGACCGTGTATAATATGAACAAGAACATCCACCGTTGTAACATAATATATATGACAGAGAATAAAGAAAAGTATGGGTCCCCTTTCAATTAAACAACTCAAGTGACTATTATTTATTATTGTTGTATTATTTAGTATGAAATCATAGAACATAGACCAGAGTAGCAAAGGTGGTGAATCACAGGACTGAAGTTTCATCACTGGGGTTACAAGCACCCACCCTCTCTCTGGGTGACCCTGGCTGATTGCATTATCTACAGCAAATTGATTTAAAAGCTTTAGTTTATTGTGCCACAGAAGGCAACTGCCATAAACAGTTAATAGTATGATAAACAAGCAGCATAGACAGCGACAGAGGTCACACACACACACACACACACACACACACACACACACACACACACAGAGAGAAAGAGAAAATGCAGAGCCAGCACACAGTTTCTCTCTGGAGCTCAAGCACTCCTGTTTCTAAACCGCATTAGCAGGAGAGTGTAATTCAATAAAGGTTAAATCCCCAGAGACTGCTCTGGAGAACAGAGATTCCATCAGAAAGGTGCCAGCATGCACAATGTGAATGAAGTCACAAAGAAATAAACATATTCTGCTATAAACTACAATGGTGGGTGAAGCTAGTTAAAGGTACACACTTTTTTTTCCACTGAACACCTGGAATAGAAACACATGGACGTATGTGCATGTTTATCTAACCTAAATAAAAGCACAATCCATGTCCATGTTTGTACATTGCAATGCAGTCAAAAAGAACCCTAAAAGGTTATGTTATTTATGATCTTGATGAACATGACAGATTTACATATTGTTAACTCTTCTCTGTCAGAGAAGTGCTGACTCAGCTCTTATTACATTTTTAGCTTTTTTATTTTGGTTAAACTGGATCATCCAGTCTACAACAACAGAGAACGGCACCAAAATCCCATGTTGGAAAGGATTAAAGTTAGCAATCACTGATTCTTCTATTATTAATCCTTTATAAATAGTAATCCTGATTTCACATCATACATCGCTTCTCACTCCAGCAACAACTAAAAGGAGCAGGCTTTGTTTCTGGTCAGTCTGTGTAATGAGATAAGGAAAATCACTTCAAGCGAGGACAGCTACCTCTTTGGTAAGAGGCCGGTGTTGTGGATTTGGGTCAGGAGTTCAAACCCTGGGTGAAGATTAACAACATAAGCTGAGTGCTCTTGCATTTACAGCGGTCTAAATAGTTATAGAGAGTAAAAGTCTAATATTTGGACATGTGGACTGAGCAGTGCCCTGCAGCCCCAATGTTTGGGCTAAAGACTGCAAACTCAGCAAACAATCTTACCATCTTACACCGTACTGGACTTAAAATGCAGACGAGAGTGAAGACTGCAATAACAAACTCTGAATGCATAAAAGTGACTATTCATCATTTCTTCCTCCTTCAGTTTCTAGCTTTTCTCCTGTATTTTTGAACTCTCTGCTTCAGTGTAGCACTGAGATCTCCATGGAAACAAGGTTTAGTTCAGTCAGCAGAGATGTGCAGACTTGTGTGAAAGAAATGAAAGTGGGATGGATGCAGAAAACCTTGGTGAAAGCACAGAGTGGGTTATTTTCTATTGTTTGTGGCCACTGAGGGGAGGCTCTGACTGCAGTCTTCGTGCAGACTGACCACATGCAAAGTTATACTGAAAGAACAGAACAGTAAAAAGAAACCAATCTCACACAGATTGTCACATTTAAAGCGTAACTTTATGTACTGGCCATTAAGCTTGAGGCACTTTTTCCCCTACCCGAACATTATCATCAAATTCAGTCAGTAACAGCTCCACAGCTGTGAGTGGGTGTACACATCCTTAATGACATGATGTGAATATTAATGTGGTCTGAACATTATGAGTGAAACACTTGTTGGGTGTTATGCAGTCTGTGATTGCCTATTAAGGAAAAAATAGTGAAGATTATGTTGGGTAGTTGCTTAGTAGCTACTGTACACAGTTCACTTTACATGAGGGAACATAAATGGTGAGTTACGGTTAGGTAATCATGAAGTCACGAGGGGTTACTGAATAACTTCTCTGTGTGAGGAGTTGCTACATGATGATGCATAAAAAAGTGTAACTAATTATGAATGCCTCAGTAATGAAGGACCAGAGTTAACCAGAAATACTTATGAACAACTTAGGATGTTTCATGGATTTAATAATGACATTTTCAAACTAACAATAATGCCAATATCACTGGAACAGTATTTCCCAGTCAGTTCTCTATAACTAATCATTATCTGCTCGGGTTAAGATGTATTTAGGAATTATATTTACAATTAAATTTAATTATTCTAACTCCAAATTATAATGCAAGATATTTAAGGCCACTTTAGATACTAAGTGCCCCAAGAGTATTTTAAAAAATACTCCACTAATATTAAGATTGTAATGCTGTTGCTGTATTTTAGTGACTCTACTGTGAATCTGAAAAATAAAACTCATTCAGATGTGAATTAGTCTTTTATTGTGGCACAAGGTTTCATTACAACACTTGTGTTTTCTTTCAGCAGCATTTGCAGGAGCTTTTAGTTCCCAGTAAGGATCACACCGTCACATTTCATAAGCTGGTTTGCATTAAACAAATGCATAAAGATGTTACTGGTCTTAGCCATATTGCAGCAGCCCTGGAGCCACTGGCAGTTAGAAGTGTAATGCTGGTAGTCAGTCACCGTCACACATTTCAAAAGCTGCCATGTCGTTACAGTCAAGATAACTGTCACATCTAATGTGTGTAACATAGCAACAGCCCTAAAACATGTAATTACAACAGTTAAATCCATTGTAACAAAAACTTACCCATCTTTTTAACCTCCCCAAACTGGGCACTTGCAAAGATGATACTGTATATAGTTCTTACAAAGGGATCAACCTTCTGTAGATTTCAAAACCTTCTTTTTTTGTTCCAGGCCAAAAAAAGCTGGGTGTTAAAATTGACGTCTATAGGGCGTGTTCAGTTGGCTTCACTCTGTTAGCTGCAGAGGTTACTGCTTGTAAATCTTACACACTTATTTCATAACAATTTAAATAGAAATATATTTCAATAAATTATAGAACAGGTAAAGGTCCTCCAGACCCAAATAAGTTATTATGATGTTTTTAAATCTTCAAAGGCTTCGATGTGGTGCAGCAGAAAAAAAACCCCTCTTCTCAGGAAACACTCAATGCAAGCTGAAGTGTCATTATCCAGACTGTCTAATAGCCACAGCTTCAACTATGAAAGCATTACTGAATAAACTGTTCTTTCTTAGGAAGAAGATGATGTGTAGTTACATGGACAGCAGTGTCAAATAAAAGAAAGAAAAAAAACAAACACTATCCAAAATTCCAGCTCAGGTACTTTCATACATCCTTGTTTTGCTCTTAATATAACTGTAACTTGCTGATTTAACAAAACAAAACAAAAATAGTAAGAACTCTTAATTATATCCAAAAGTTGCAACTTAGTCAGATTAATATTACTGTTTGGTGTTTAGAGAAGATTACACTTTAAATCACTTGAAATGCCAACACACAGTTTTTTTAAGCCACTAAAGGGGGGTAATCACACACACTGTTACGCCCACTCACATCCATTAAGGAGCTCAGTCGGTCACAGTCACAGTGAGGTTACAAAAGCTTCTGGTGAACACAATTACCCCAACCACACGCACACACACATGCACAGGAAGGCAAAATGAAGGCAATGTGGAAGAGTGCTTCTGTCATGGCTGTGTGAAGGCAGACAGGGATGGTGGACCCAAGAGCAGGACTCACGGAGGCAGACGTAAACTCAAAACACTCAGCTTTATTGCTGCATTGCAACGGAACAGAAAACTAACTGAACTGAGAATGCAAAACAAACTGAACAGGCAGGCGAGCTAGCAAACGGAACGCACAGTGTAAGATGAGGGACGACGCGATGACGAGCAGGGGAAGAGGTGAACAGGACTAAGGGGAAACAGCTGGGAGACGCGGCTGACACTGATTACACAGATGAGACAGAGGACCACACAAAACTGAAAACACTGACATAAGACACAGACCTTCAAAGTAAAGCAGGGAGCTCAACGCACACGCAGAGACACAGACTCAAAACCGACAGAACAGGAATAGTGGGAGTAACGAACCGAAAACTAACAAATGGCAAATCTTAACAAAAGACCAGAATAAACAAGAACATAAGATAATGTTAACAAACACAAAACACTGAGTCATTAGACTCAGGACCGTGACAGCTTCTATTTTAAACAATCACATTCTAGTTTTTCAATAGTCTACTATAAAACCAGCATATAGTTTTATAATCTCTATGCTCACCTTTTGTCAGTTGCTTTATCATTTTGGACAAGCCAGAAGGAGAGGACATCATTTTCTCAATAAATCTAAAAACCAAGTAAATTGTGAGCCAGTGGTTTGATGTGTTGTTATTTTGATGACTAATCTACAGAGAACACTGTACTTGTTTTTATTCAGCTTCATTAATTAAGAAGAACTTTGTTCCTAAAATGAATCATTCAGATAGTGACCACTCACCACCTGGACGTATCAATGTCAGAAAACTTGTGTTAATTGCATCACTGTCTCAGATCCAACAGTCACCATCCAAAGCACCCAGAGGCTGAAAGGTAACATGGATCTGAGGACACAGTCTGAAAAAATGTGTCTGCATGTATCGTCTCTCTTATATAATTCTCTTTATTTATTTACTCAGCTTTCTCCTGTCTCCTCTCTGACGTAGTGTTGGGGTCATTCTGAAGCAGTCATCTATAACAGATGTTTGATGGTTGTCACTGTCCTTAAATGCCAGCACTTCCTGACTCCAGGAGCCACTAAATAAATAGAATGAATCTATTTTACATTTACCGTCCTGAGAAATACTTTACAGCATCTTTATTTCCTGGCAACTACACAGTGCCTCCATCTGTCTGACTACCCTAGTGACAGTATTGTTACAGTAGCATAATTTGCAAAGCACATTGAGAGATTATGCGTCAGTATCTATACAGAACCTATACACAGCACATCTATTTCTAAGTATTTTCTGTCTTAATAAAGACAGAAAACATAAGGGGATGACGGTCAGCGATTGTGCTGATGCTATTTGGAGATTTTCAGTTAAATTAGCTGATTCATTATAGAAACTATTCAGTCCTTTCTCTCTACAGGCGAATGCATTAGTAAAGGTGCTACATAGATGATGTGCCTATAAAATAAAAAGCTTATGCCTGTAATAACGACAGATGGCTAGGAAGCTGTGCTTCAAGAACAATGAAAGGTTACACTCAATCCTTCTTATTAAAAGCAGAACATTCTTAAATTTTCTATTGAGAACCTGTTATATTTCCTCTTTGAAAAAGGGTTTTGGATCTAAAGTACTCGAGCTCTGAACAGACAGCGTGTTGTTGGGTGATACAGAGGTGTAAGAACCACACAAGCATTTAAGAAAGACCTTCTAAAGGCAAATCTCAAAATTTGGTAGCCATCTTGGAACAAATCTGGGCAAATATTTGGAGGTAACACATTTAATACCAATGTGCCAGCAGCACATAAAAACTGTATCTGATGAAAAGAGCAAAATGCTTTACAGTTTCATAAGTTTGCCCAAAACAGTTGTGAAAAGTATTTCCTACAAGTTATAATTCTACTATGTAAAGTTTTAAGACATTTTTCCTAAAAGGTTCAGTCCACTGTATGAAGCCTATGCTAACTCAAACTCTGATTCAGTAACCCAAGAAGACACTGTACTCTGGGGTTGAGCAGATGACCATATGCTACATGGTCACTATAGCAGCATGGGTTTGAGTCTGGCCCAAGGCCCTTTACAGTGTTTTTCTTCCTCTGTGCTCTGTCTCCTATTCGGTGCTGTCCAATGATGGTGAAAATAACCTTAAAAAGCTGTGCTCTTATTTTGGTTGCTGTGTAGTTTAGTAGAAAGGAAAATAGTTCAGATCGGCTAATCTGTATGGCAGCCCACATCAACTATTGCCTTGGCTGATATTCTTCATGTCAAAAAGGAAACTCATTATAGGTTGTGCTGCTCAAGCTGCTTTAACCTACAAGTCCTTCAAATCTGCAAGCCGCTTTGCAACCCAGCTCCAGCCCAGCTCCTCATTTCTTGCTGTTTGCGACTTAATCAGTGTCACACCTGTTGTCTTTGATGCCTGCTCTGATCTGCATGCTGATTTCCTCTCTCCGGTTTCAAATATATCAATGTCACTGTCAAATATATATATATATATATATATAATATATATATATAAATTATATTATATATAATTTATATAAATTATATATAATTAAGTCACACATGTGTTTTGGAGTGCTTTTCCCATTTAAGCCCCCACTTATCTTTAAATTTGCACACGGAAAATAAAAATTAAGTCCACAGCACCTCCACAACTGTGAGCCCAAAAGTAACAACTTTGAGATACTCAAGAGATCTTTTGAAGTACAGCAAATCGTGTCCTAATTAGTTAGTTAAAAACCCACTGACTCTTTTTTACTATTCATGTAAAAACAGTAAAAAACAAACAAACCCATAAACAACAGCCTTAACTGTGAGTTGGTGGCATCATTGAATCTGTTTGAAAAACACTTAATGCAAACAAAATGTATACACCAGAATGGAAGCACAACAACTACTCCATCCACTTCACTCATAGTAGTGTCAGCCTTGGAGCAAATGGTTGTGGTGATGTTAGTGAGGGAATCTGAAGATGTTTTGCAGGTGAATCATACACAGTTGCACACATTTCAATCTCAGGGCCAGCTCGAAGAAGCTGGCTAAACATTTTGCCATAGCGTTTTTGTCCTCTTTCTTTGATGCTGCCTGCTTCTATGTTGAAGTTTCTGAAATCTGAATCTTTTAAATTATTTATCTTGAGTGTAGAAAGCATATCACCACTTGCTTTCAACAGCTTCTGGCTTCTTGCATCCTCCTTCAGATTTGACTCACCTTGCATGCAAAACTTGAGCTCTTTGGCATCTGTGACGGTGCTGGCCGGCATCCTGTCAGGAACCTTCTTGCTCATGCGGTTATAGTTCCTCCTCTTCTTGGTCTCGCCCCACAGGTTGGAGCCGCCATGCATACTGGGAATGTTGAGCACAGCGATGCCTTCTAAGGACGTGTTGCTGAGGTCTAAAATGATCCCATCACACTGAGGAGGCAACAAAGGACGTAATCGGTTTAAAAAAAGATGAAAAGATTTCATGGCATGCTTATGACAGACACGTAAGGACACAAAAGTCTAACTATTCAGCTTTGTTCTTCTGTATTTCATTTAAGCTGTAGAATGACTAACACCAGGGTATTTATTAATATGCAATGCAGCCTTATCCCAACAGCCATCCATAATGCATGGAGTTCATCTGTGCAGAGATATAGTAATGATGCTACAACTGGAAATATGCATTTGAAATGTTTTCAGTGTGTTTTACTGTCAAAAGGCCTTCTCCATACCTTTACAATGTGCACAGTAATTATCAGGACATAGTCAGGGCCCTGCATATCCTAAAGACCTTATAGTACCTTATTACCCCAACAGAGCACTTGGCTCCCAGACTGCAGGCTGATTCATGGTTCCTAGACTGCCTCAAAGTAGAATGAGAGGCGGAGCCTTCAGCTTCTGCTGAGTTCCCTCTCCTGTGGATCTAGCTCCAAGTTTGGATTCAGGAGACAGACAACATCTCTACTTTTAAGATCAGACTTAAAACATTCCTTTTTAAAAAGCTTATAGTAAGAGTTGGATCAGGCAACTGCTGTTTCCTTCAGGCAATATGCCTTCAGCTTATTCAGCTCTGGCTCTCTTTCACAGTATTCCACAGTTTCTTCCTTTTAAAAGGGAGGTTTTTCTTCCCACTGTCATCAAGTGCTTGGTCATAGAGACATGTCTGAATTTTGGGGTTTCTGTACTGTGATATTTGAGATGACTGTTATTGTGAATTGCTACTATACATATGTATACTGATATATATATATGTACTGAATAAATCAATAACGTGTTTTATTTGAAACTTGTTAACATGTTAAGCTGATCTACACTGAGTTAAAAGGTCACAGATGCTTTAAATTGCCAGCCTCAGCGTGTAAAAGAATAAGAGAGTGATAAATAGAGTGGGTTGTTATGACTACGAGATTTATTCTGTCCTGATTCATCACGTGGACAGCGGCCAAGTGTACTGTTGTGTGATGTAACAATAAAACACAATAAGTTGGCCTACTGTCTATACATATTGAGAGGAATTAACTGATAGAAAGCCATTCCATTTGGCACTCCTGAGCCTCACTCTAATTTATGTATCTAACATCATCTAGATTCAGCAAATAATTCACCCTATGTCAACAACACATTGCTGTGACTCAGCAAGCACGGCTGAGCAGTGCTGAGTCAAAGCAGCCACACATGTCGGACTTCACTGTGTGCCTAAGGCATGCAAAGACAACACAGACGTGCTATCACCTAGCGTGTGAGTGTAAAACTGTGGAGCACATGTGGAACCTGATACAAGTGTACATACACACTGATGAGTGCAGAAACAACATAGCTGACTGCAAAACTCTTCACTCCTCTCATTATGAGTAACATTCACATCTTAAAAAGTTATAATCACCCTAAATGGCTTTACCAGTGAGTATAAGTGCATCTCTTTAAAGGTGACCTACTCTGTTCATCTCCAGCTCTATATTTTTATTCCTGGACTCTACTAAAGTAGCTATGCATGACTCACAGTTCAATTAACTATATTGATTGAAGTACTCCATTTAGTAATCATTTATGTATTTCTGTTGTAGGATACATAATATTCTACTTCTTGTCTTTTACACTTTTGAATCAGTGGCAATGACATTGACCAAACAACCCAGCAAGTTTTATCCCAGTCTTTGGCTGTTTCCAAAATATGTCATCATAGACAGCTGTAGATCTGCAATTCAGTTCAATTCGATGTAATTTTATAGCGCCAAAATACAGCAACAGTTGCCTCAAAGTGCTTTATATTGTAAGGTAAAGATGCTATAATAACAGGGAAAACAGAGAAAACCAACTGTGAGCAAGCGTTTTGGTGACAGCAGGATGGAAAAACTCCCTTTTAACATGATGAAACTTCTGGCTTAACCCTTTTCCGATTGAGGACCATGGCCACAGAGTTGGACATGCTGATTCTCGTTCCTGCTGCTTCACACTCAGCTATGAACTGTTCCAGTGTGAGCTGGAGGGCACCACCTAATGAAGCCATCAGAACCACATCATCTACATGAGCCAAGATTCTGAGACCGCTCAAGTGGAAGCCTTACATCATTAGGCAATGCCTAGAATTACTGTTGCTAGAAATTCTGAACAGAATCAGTGATAAAGGGCAGCATTGGTAGAGTCCAACACCCACCAGGAATAAGCCTGACTTATTGCTGCCTATACAGACCATGCTTTTGCAATGGTTGTATAAGGATCAAATGGATTGTAGCAACGGACCATAGCACGGCTGGACTGCTC
>NW_024582526.1:1151141-1177120 GCF_018398535.1 Haplochromis burtoni | reverse complement strand
CGCTATACAGCCGCTCCCGTCGCCGGCGGAGCTCCACTACCACCCGGGCATCACTTTCCAGCCTCGCCGGAGATACATCCATCGCGGGTCCCGCAGGATTTTCCATAACTCCAATGGAACTAAATCGTTCTGGTCTGCTACTCGCTGCCCTCGCAGGAACCCTGATCGGGCTGTCAACCATCGATCTCTAGCCCACCTGCCCAGGGCGCCCACCGCGATTAGCAAAAAAGAAGATACTCCACTCAACTTCGGTCTTCTAAACATTCGTTCATTGACAAGTAAGGGACCTCTCATCCAAGACCTCCTATCTGACCGTAAGTTTGACTTTTTCTGCTTAACTGAAACCTGGCAACAACCTGATGACTTTTCTCAGCTAAAGAATCTGCTGGGTGCAAGCCTTTGACCACAAACTTAGACACTGCTCGGTGACATTCGTCTATCCTGGCCTGAAAGGAGACGCTACCGGTAGACTGCAGCGAGAACTGCCAGCGAGCGCCAGCCAGACTCTGTCTGTCTCTCTCATCATGGTCACCTACATGTACAGTAATGGCAGGTCTTGTAATAAGGCAGATTGCGCTAACATAATATGCACTGTTAGTTGATTATTTACCTGCCGCATTAACGGGAGAGGACGTGCAAACGTTAGCGCTGCTGCTGGGTTGAGAGTCACGAGTCCGGAGCGGAATTAAAAACGCGTGTCATCGCGTGTTTTGTGAGCAAATGCTTTTGCATATTCGTAGTGTTTCCTCCCTTAAATGAAATATCTACTTTGCAAGTTGCCCTGTTGTCATCGGTTCTCATAAAGTATAATCAAACTTTTGAGCGTTTGAGCCGCTTAGGCGCCGTGTTTCCTGCCAGGTAAATGACGCTCCATGTGGTCCCATTCAACAGATTTGCTACTTTAACTCAAATTGCTGATAAATGTAATGACGGTTCTGATAAAAAGATGTCAGAATACACACTGCATTGCAGTTTGTTACATGCAACCATAATAAGTATCATTTGGGAACTCCAACAATGGGAACATCCCTGTCTTTGAGAAACAAACTAACAAGTCTGATCATTGTAGGCCCTACTTTGCAACTTATAGGACTTGAAATGACATGTTGCAAACATTCTGGTGCCAAATACCACAGCACACCCTCAGGGGTCTAGTAGAAGTTATGCTGGTTCTCTCCCCCAGTTTAAATCCCAACTCAAAACTCATCTGTTCAAATCTGCATATTCACTGTGAATCCACTGTTTGTTCATTTTATCTTGTGCTTTTATTTTATTGTTCTTATTCTGCCATTGTTGTACTAAGTGTTTTATCGTATTGTAAAGTGTCCTTGGGTGACTTGAAAGGCGCTCATAAATAAAATTTATTATTATTATTATTATTACCTCCTACAGAGCAGCCCGCGGGACACGGTCAAATGCGTTCGTCAAGTTCACATAACGCTGGTTGGGTAAACTCCCATGCACCCTTTAGTATCTTTGAGAGGATGAAGAGCTGGTCCAGGGTTCTACGACCGGGACGATAACCGCATTGTTCCTCCTGTATCTGAGGTTTGATTAACGAACAGCATCCTGACATAGACATTCCCGGGGAGGCTGAGGAGCGTGATGCCCCTATAGTTTGAGCACATCCTCCGGTACCCCTTCTAAAAGATGGGAACCACCACCTCAGTCTGCCAATCCAGAGGTACCATCCATGATCTCCAATCAAAATTATAGAGACTTGTCAACCAAGAAACCCTGCAACATCCAGAGCCTTCAGGAACTCAGGGTGAACTTCATCTACCCCAGGGGCCCTACCACCAAGTTTTAACTACTTCAGTGACCTTGCCAAAGGTAATCGGCGAGTTGTCCCCCTCATCCCCAGACTCTGCATCCTCTATGGAAGATGTATTACTGGGATTAAGAAAGTCCTCGAAGTTTTCCTTCCATCGCCTGACATCTTCAGTCAAAGTGAGCAGCGCTCCACCCACACTATACACAGTTCAGGTAGAGCACCACTTTCCCCTCCTGAATTCTAACAGTTTTCCAGAGTCTCTTCAAGGGAGTCCGAAAGTCTTTTTCCATGGCCTCCCCGAATTCCTCCCACACCTGTGTTTTTGCTTCAGCCACTGTCTGAGCCATTTTTCACTTTGTGGACGGGTGGCTCTGCCAGTTGTCCCCAGCGCACTTTCACTATACATTTACGTGCCCCAGGTTAATCCAGCATCCTCCCCTGCCACCTCATCCAACTTACCACCAGTTGGTCATCAGTTGAAAGCTCAGCACCTCTATTCACATGTGTGTCTAGAAGATATAGCTGCAGAGGTGAATACATGATCACTAAACTGATCATCGACTTGTGGCCTAGGGTGTCCTGGTTCCACATGCACACCTGTGAAATGTGGCTTTATCTGTCCATTCTTGCCTTTGACTCTCCCTGCCTGTACATGTGTCTGCTGTTTACTCTACCCTGAGGGAATGCTCACATGTGAGAAGCTTCTACTGTGTGTTTACATGAAAGGCCTGCTTTGTAACTTGCACAGACAATCTCAGGAAGCACTTTGAGCGCTGGCTGCTGAAGGCTAAGGAGAAGAATATATTATGTGATCATTTCGGAGAGGCTACGGTACAAGAACAAGCTTTGAATGTGTTAAACAAATCTATTGTTTGGGTTTTTTCATCAAACTACCCACAGACTTGATTATGTTTTGAAGTCCTCGATGTGCAACTGTGCTGAATAATTCTGCTTTTAAACAGGAGCAGGGGGTATATAAAAAGTCATATTACGCTTACATGAAAAAAGTCACGACATCTAACAGCTCAGGTTTATTTGTTTCTCAGTTGGCTTGAATGTTTGATTAAATAACAGCTTGATATCCAGCTAGGACCACAGCTATAGGAAATTCTAACAAACACTGAGAGAGGAGATATATTTGACTTTTAAAAGAACATGTAGTACTGCAGTTACTGTTACAAGTTACAAGATTTGAGATTCATTTAACTGATTACGTTTTCACTAGAAATGTATTGCCTTGAGGTCAGGGTGACCTGTATCATTTGTTATTGTGTAATAATCTCATCAGGGTACCAGCAGTCTCAACTACTCTCATTTGTTGTTCTACTGGAATGAATTCCTTTAATTATTGCTAAATGTTCCTGAATTTGCCCACCACATCTACCAATTTAAATGTCAAAGGCAAATTCATTGTCATCACATTGGTTGTGTTGCGATCCAACTGTGATATTGCCACAGCCCCGTCACCATTTATACCACTACTAAATGTTTTCAAGTTTTTGCAGCATTTCCTTTTTATAAGCTTTCAATTTCTTAGGTTCTGCAGCAATATATCACTGAAACAGTGGAAAAACCTGGACAACTATCTTTAACCCAGCCACTGAAAAACTGAGAGGTGCACAATCAGCTGAAACACCAAAGGGCAGCTCATAGCAGTGGATGCTACAATTGCATCAATGACATTTTGTTCCTAAACCTAAACTAAACTGGACACTAGGAAACACAGGCTCAAAACATGACGAGAGAAACACAAGACAAAGATGCGACGACGAGCAGGGGATGACAGAGGACTAAAATACATGAAACAGGAGACAGAAGGGAAACACAGCTGGTACTAATTACACAGACGAGACGGGGAACAGAGGCTGAACACAGAGCAGGACTGTCAAAATAAAACAGGAAGTACATAACAGACCAGAGACCCAGACTAGACACTGAACAGAGGGAACGCTGAGTACAGGGACATGAGCGACATGAGACACGACTGACTGGGGAACAAGAAGGCAAACACGAAGACATAACTAAACCTACACTAAACATGGGGGCACCAGAACGAAACCTAAGAACTGGAATTAAGAGAGCAAAGAAGGACTAGAGCGTTGGAAATACAAAACAGAAACCATGATGAAATCACAGATTAATAATAATAATAAAACAAATCAAAACATTTGGTTACTGACCCAGGACTGTGACAGTGTTTTACAGATAGCTGTAGACACTCGCTAGCTATGTCCCAATTCATAGGCCGCATCCTTCGGAGGCTGCATTTGAAGGCCGATCACGTCACAGCCAGGCGATGAAGGATGTCCCAATTCGAAGGCTGCTCCAAATGCAGCCGACAAATGTGTCCTTCATTTCCCAGAATTTGAAGGATGGGTCGGGTATATCCTTCGTGGACCAACCTATCCCAGAATTCATAGCGCGGCCCAGCCAATTCCAGTTTCCAACAATGGCGGCAGCTAGTTGGTTTTAGTATTACTCTTATTACTCTTTTTGGGTCACAAAATAAACTTTTCATATATTTTCAAATATCTGCTCGTTTTATTAAGACATCACATATTTGCAAAAGTGCTTTGATGTCTGTTACCGATAGCTCGATAGCTAACCGGGTGGTCAAGGCTCATTAGAGCCAGCGAGAATAGTGAACTCTCGGCACATCATTTTCAGACCCCGTGCTGTCTTTCACTACTCAGGTTAAACATGATATATACGTCACTTAGATAACTTAAAAATGTTACTGTTTGGCTTTTTTCAATGTTTTATTTATTCCTAAGTAAATCGGTTTGACTGAGATTAAAGTTATAGTTTTCACACAGCTGAATGAATATCAAACTGAAAACTGATTAAACAGAAGTGTGAGATGGTCGAGAATTTACTCCAGTGTCCTGTTATATTTTAGATAGCAAGGAGCAGACGGCTGAGTTTATTAAACTCCACCGAGACAGTGGCGACACAAATCTGAAGGCTAGACTGTCCCATTTCACAGCTTTGCACTTCCGGCCTTCTCGGTCTTCAAGGGACCTGACCCATGAAGACTGCGAAGGCCGGGTCCTCCGAAGGATTCGGCCTATGAATTGGGACAAAACTGCTGTTACAACTCTCCCCTGACTTCCTCCTTATATATTGATGATCTTCACTCCTCAGACTTTTGTTCCTGTTTCACTTCCTTAAGAATGGCTTGGTGATCAGTCAACTTTCCACTGAGACACTTTTCTGATGAAACTTCAGTGAACAGTAGATGGATCACCTGAAGGCCTAGATGCATTTCTCGGGTCGGCTGTCGGGTTTTTCTTTTGGTGTTGCTTAAGGACATAACTTTCATATTTCAGTTCATCTGCTGTAATTTTTTAAGCGTGACATTTCTTTCGGCCTCCACTTGTCCGGTTTCCTCAAATTGTTTAAGGACACAGTACACACTATGTTGAGATAGGCTAATAGCTATTTGGGACTCACCTTCTTGGTGCATAAAAATTAAAACTATTTTATGCCTATTAAACTGTTACCTTTCATATTTTTCAAAGATTGAACTAAAGAATTGGGAACAAATGTGCTAAGTTATTCTTTGAGTTATGTGTCTTTCTATTGTTGAATGATTCTTAGGTCAGTGTTAAAAGCCTTAACAAATGATCAAACAAACAAAAAAATCAGGTACAAGAAAAGAAAATGAGTGACAAAACAGTCAATGTCAAAAGAAACACTTCTGAAAGACCTCTAGAAACCCCAGAGAAATTTGAAATTTGCTCAAGACCACTTAAAAAATTACAAGAAAGTCTAGGAAGCAAAATATAAAGAAATGAGGGGTGGCTCAAACATTTAGCACAATACTGTAGATAGTGGAATGACTTTTGATCTCAATATCTCATAACATGATGTAAACACGAGGTGTTTTTGAGTTGTGGAGGGAGGCAGTGGAATGTGAACCTTGTGGGCTACAGAGCCCGTTTCCATTTCTCGTCAGTGCCTTCTGATAAGGTATGTTTCTCATGTGTTTTCTCAGAGTCTTGCTGTGCTTTAAGCACCCAGGTGACAGATTATTCAGCGCTGTATGACAGAATGAGGCAATCAGTGACTTTATGGAGCATTAATCTGATGATGTGCTATGAATAGCCTGCCTCATTAATACGAGCAAACTACTTTGTTGTAAACTTCTGACACACTTTTTTCTTTTTTGGAAAAACATTAAGTATCAGCTCTATAAAGAGTTCCACAGAAAGCCAAAGTTGTTGGTATCTATTGTAACAGGATGTTTCATATTTATCTTTTTTGATGCATCAAATATAGCATGTCTTCAGTATTTAAAAACAATATTCCAGTGTTTTTGTCATCTAACCAGCCAGTCACTTTCAGCCATTACTCATCAATTCTGCATCAGAGACAGCAGCTTTGATAAGACTGTGACTCACCTCCACTTCTATGCATTCGTTTAGTTTCTTGCAGGTGGCTGAAATGGTCTCAGTGGTGCCAAACTCAAAGTACCACAGCTTGTTCTTCATTCTGAGGAGTCAGAGGGGACACAGAGGACAGACATTTTCTTTTGGCAAACATATCAGATAATACTCCCACTTCATAAGTACTGTGTTTTGAGCCTACAGCACGATTTGTTCGGGTGCAGTGGACACATATTGAAGCTGTCTGCTGCCTTGAGTCATCTCACATTTTCTGACAGTTCAGGACAGCTTGTGGTCATGTGACCTTAGAGTTCAAAACTCCATCAATGCACCCTGAAGCTAGAATGGGGACAGTAGCATTGGCAGCATTTAATGCACAGAAAGTTGACCCCGCCATCTGTCAAACAGGCGTTCTGCTGTTCTCATCGAAACCATCCTGTGAGCTGCAACGTGAGCGTTGCCTCCGGAGGGGACATGGGGTGAAACATTGCTGGTGGTGGCTATAGTATCAGGGCAACCATTACTGTGATTCACAACATTCAAAGCAAACCTGACTGGGCCTGACTGAGCAAAGGTTCATTTCTGCCCTGCAGACGGATTTGTCAGAGGTGACCTGATGGATTTATTTATGTTCATATCTTCGTGTCATTCATTGCTGTTCTGTGACTGGATAGTGGCTGAATGATACGGTTTTCAGTCAAGGTGAAATATCTGCTTGATCAGTCTGGAAAGATGACCTAAAGTGCCCTTCACTGGTCCACAGGCAAAAACATCCTAATTTCATTCATTATTTCCTCTGGGGGTTTAATATGATCTGGTTACAAGGTGTGCTGTACAGGCGAGTCTGGTTCACCTTGCTTAACATACCGTGAAATTAAAGGTAGCAAGAAGTTAGTTGCCTTCGTGATCACTGGGCAGTGTGGATCTTCTTCATACATGCTGTAGACGATCCACAGTATTACGGCACTAAATAGTCTGAAGAACTTTCAACCCTGTGAGTTCTAACAGTGTATTTATACTACTGAGTTAAATCTACAACATAGGTCTGTGCTAAACCCCAACCCCCCTGAAACCCTATACTGTTACCTAACATGCACTTCCCTAGAAATGTAACTACACATTGTGTCGACACAGCCCACAACTATTACGATTGGCCTGTTTAGTACTGTTGATTACTCCTGTACATTTGTAGATACTTTGTCTCTGCAGTTTTTCAATGGATTAGTGACAGAAGAATATATAATATAAGGATTCACAGATGCCAGCAAATTCCTGCAGGGAGATTGTCAAAACTATTGGAGTTGACCTGAGGGACTTTGCAAAGAGATGGAACAACTATGGTTGCCTCTGAAATAAAAATAAAGAAATTGACAGCAACAAAGAGTAGAGACCCGAGAAGGGAAAAGTCTCAGCATTTTATTTGTTTCTATCATGGCTGGTACTGTATATAAAACATATACACCGGGATACCACCACAAGCATAAATGCTGGCAACAGCATCAAACACACACACAAGTTATATTTTAGCTCAGCTGAGATTCATGGCAGGAGTCTAAATCAGCAACCAGTCATCTGTGTTGACACTAAACCTACGCCATTAGAATACGTCATTTTGTTCTTTTTAAATTGTTCTTCATACTCAGGTGAGCAACAAAAAATAATAATTCTGACAAACACAATCCCCCCCGCCAAAAAAAAGTGGGGATACTGTTAAGGATTGGGGCCTATCACTGGTCATGACTTGTCACGATCACGACGCGTGAAGTACTAAACAAGGGGTTCCTAGAGCTTCTAGCTTTAACATAGATGGAAGATAAAGGATGACCCTGCATATTTATGCAATCACTAAAAGTGGTGCATGTTTAATGAAATCACAGTAGGTACACTGGTATGTGGAAATATTGCTTATACTAATAACATAGTTATTGATGCAACAGCGTTGTATAATGGAGGTATGACAGCACCAAGGTTAGGTGCAATCCTAGCCCAACAAAATAGGACATTTCAAGCAGAAGCTCTTTAGAAAAGTCTCAAAATTTAACAGAGCAAAATAAGAGACAGAACAATACTGAACAGACTTCAGACACAGCATTAAAATCTGTAATTACTCTTCATGTTCTTTAAAAGGTAGCACGATTGTCTTCAGCTGATACACTTGTTCACATGTTTTTCTTGCTGCTAATTGTCTTTCTGTGTCTCGCTCTTTCTCTTTCACCTTAATTCCTCCCCAGAAACCTCTGCTGCTGTCAAATCAGGGGATTATGAGCATATTTGAGATCACAATTAGGAACAGTTGTGATTCTCAACGAGGCGAGCTGCCTAACCTCATTAAGCTGCTTCCACTTGAGACAGCCTGTAAAAAAATGCAATTAACTCATGTCCCCCTCCCCCCTTATGGACAGCGAGTGCAACAGGGAGGCAGACTACTTCCTTAAGCCTTTCCACCATTATTCCCATGTTTCTGCACTAAACCTAATGCAAAACTACAACAAAGGGGATCGTAAATAGTCTAAAAAGTCTAACACTTTAATCTCTCATTATTAGTCTCCAGTTCAGCGTGTGCTGAGCCCTCAGTTGGCTTTCACAGCGTACTTCCAAAAAAGAGAAGTACTTATTAATTCTATTCAACTTTAACAAGTACTGTCTGGTTTTTAAGATGACACATCTCCTTCAGAGAAACCAAAAGATTCAAAGAGAGTGTGGCGAACAGAGATTGGTGGTGTAGTAAGGTACAAGGTGAAACTGTGCTGTTATGAAAACACAGTTCAGGTGCTTCACTACTTCAGTACTGCTCGGGGGCTCCAAAACCCTCACCAGTATACTGTGCCTTGGAGTTTCTTGCCCTTTCTGTCAGATAAGCATCTCTTTAAATCACTAATATGAAAAATGACTTTATGACCCCACCACGTCTTTTCAATCCCTCCTCCTCTCTCATACCGGTTGTGAAATCAGAAGGATACGAGGTCAGGGAGTAAAACTAATTAGCAGAGAATGTGTCCTGACTTTGAAAATCAGTGCAGACAAAGCACAGTGCAGTCAGTGGTATACAGACATATAGATACTCCAATTTCTATATAAAATGGAGTATCTATATACTAAATTGGTTTTCTGCAAGCAGAAATTACACGCTGTTGGTCTTAAACAGTGTGAAAAATAGAATAGAATAGCCCTTTATTATCATTGTACATGTCTGAACAGAGAAAATGCAAAACAATGGAAAGACAATACTCGAGCTTGATAAAGTAAAGAACTGAAGGCTAACACAATGCTGGCTGCAGTGTTTTTAGACAGCTGGTAAGAAGTTGCTGATATCTGATCTCTGATAATCCAATCAGGCGATCGGTGACCTAAAGCTTCATTGACCCATTCTTTTAGCTCGACAAAGCAGCTTATGAAGAGAGCTAATTATAGCTACATATACAAGCATATCAGGTAAGAAAATAGGTATATTTTGGGTGAGATATACACTTACACTCATCATGGACATGAATGTCAAGTCAAGTGGCTTTTATTGTCATTTCAACCATGTACAGTGTGAAACGAGACAACGTTCCTCTGAGACCCTGGTGCTACATATGACATATAACAGACAAACATAGGACTACGTAAAGTGCAATGTGCAAAAAATGCAAAAAACCCCAAAACAAGACAAGACAGTGCAACACTAGACAGAACAGGACGATACAGACACAGGACAGTGCAATGGAAATGTGCAAAATACTGAGTATTATGCAAAAAGTAACTTGTCATGTTTCTCATCATTTCTTTGAACCGTTCTTTTCCAACAGTGCATTGATTGTACAATACACATCTTTAATAACCTTAGAAACGTATTTCTTTTCATCAGAGAGTGACAGTTTGCATCTTCTTCCAGACCGTGGTCAGGTGATGACACATTCGAATAACTTGTACTTACATACAATTAATGATGAACTTATACTGTTGGAATCTGCAACTGTTTAGAAATGTCTCCAACTTGTGTTCTCCTTCTTAGATTTCCACTTGGACTTTCCGGTTGTTCAGACTGTTGCTCAATCTAAGTGGTGCTCTCAAACAGAAACTGAAACTACCAGTTGTAGCCAATCATGATCACTAACAAGAGGTTAACAGGTCTTGGCCTCATCAAATTAAAAGACACTGAGAACCCTCAGCACCACTTATTAAATGATTTAAGTGAGTGTATCTATCTGTTTGAGTCTACATACTTTTAAACCTATGTGGATTAGAGAAAGTCAAAAATAAATTCAAACTAGTGCACTCAATAAAAACGTATTCTGTACAGTCATTCCAACCTAAAAAAAAATCATTAAAATCCAGATATTACAACAAGTGCATGTAAACTACTCACCATAACATAGCAACAGTATTATTTAGACTTAGAAGAATGTCTTGTGTTGTATTATAAAACACACCGTTACTAAAAGGACTCTTACTATCACTGAAGTTAATTTAATATAGTGAAAAGAGAAGGTGGAAAAAGATCATATCAGTGAACATTTGTATCGATGTGGTTTTTAAAAAGAGAAAAACTTCCCCAGTGTGTTGTGAACCTTTGCTTGCGTACATGTATATCCTTGTCTGCACAACAGGAAGAGAGTGGATTTTCCCTCTGAACCAGGGGAAAAAAAGAGGGGAGAGTGTAATAATAACTCAAAATAATTCAAAATTCACAAGTGGCGCATAAAAGGTTGGTAATTTGGAAGAAACAGGACAGATGGGAGCTTATTAGAGATGATAACATCATTCTGAATTGAAAGGATAAATCAAAGTGTTGCTCAGCAGCTGAAAGGGATCCTTTCTGCTTTTCCTTATTTCCCGTCGTATATTTTGAACTGTGAATCATGCAAAGCTACTCCAGTGCGGTCCAAAAATAAATACATGAAGCTGAAAATGAGGAGAATTGGTGAAGTAGTATGCTTTTTTTGACTAAAGTGCAGCTAATAATGACACTCTTTCTAAAATACATCAGAAACATATGCAAGCTTTCCCTAGTCCAGTTTCTGTATATTAATGTGCACGTTTGCACATTAAATATATTCATAATTTACTGGTGGTCATAATGCTTAACATGGTTATAATAATGTATATAATTTAGATACTATTGTTTCATCTCAAACTGTGAGGTAATTCTGAGGCTTTTTTCCCAATAAGAATAAAACATAACATTAACTGCTGAGCTGGTATTATTCAAAGAGGCCATAATGACAGTCAGCTAATACCAACTATACAGTGGTTTTGAAAGAAAGATGATTTATACTAATCCCTGAGATTTCCTTTCTGGATCTACACTGGCCAGATGTTCAAACTGGTAAAGCGCACAACCTTTGTGATCTTCTCATCATCAGAGGCGGGAGTGGGGGGTGGGGTGGGGGGGTGGGGGGGATTTCTGTATGAGATCCTCCGTCTCATGCAGACTTTCATTTCAAAAAGCCCTCAGCCCCCCAGGGCTAATGCCTCACATAATAAAGCCTGAACCATGACATAACTCTTAATACTAATACTTTTTGTTAAAGGAATGTTAATTGAACTTTATGACATTAACTATGTCACATCAAATCAGTGATTTTTCCCCCTTTTTAAAGGTGTCACTGGAGCAAAACATTCCCAAAATTTACTGATGCCAGCTGTGCACCTGCGTAAATCAATGCCAAGCCAGGCAAAAACAGTTTCTGCAGTTCTATCGGGCTTGCGAGTCAATATCTAGTAGGACCACATTTATTCTTTGACTTAGCCTGAAATCTTGTTGGCATGCTTTCTTGTAATTCACTAAATAGTACACAGAAATAGTTCTCCAGGCTGCTTGAAGGATATTCTAAAGTTCTTATTTTTCTTCACTGTCAAGATGAATCTGCGCTATTTCAAAAACGTTGACGTCTGGGCTCTGGGCAGAGTAATCCATCACTGATAGTGTTCCATTTGTGTTTTTCTATTCAGGTATGACTGCGACTGAGAGTTTCTTATCATGCTGAAAGTCTTTTCCATTCAGATATATTTCAAGATGTCTGTACTTGTCTGCATTCATAATTCCATCAGTTTGACAGGATCTCCAACACAGCTGACTGCAGCCCTAAACCATGACATGATGACAGAGCCTTCACCATGCTTTACAGGCTGCAGACATTCACTGTTGTACCTCTCTGCCGGCCTCATCTGTGCACACTGACAACAGTTTAAACCGAAAATGTGAAATTTCTGCCATGCCTATAATAATTTGGCATGCTTCAGCCTTTTCTCCCTGTTTCAGCCACCCTTCAACTGACACCGATTCTGATCAGGCAACTGAATCAGCTTTAGCTTTTCTCTGTTATAATCAGTGTTGGTCAAGTTACTTGAAAAAAGTAATCAGTAACTAATTACTGATTACTTCCCCAAAAAAGTAATCCCGTTACTTTACTGATTACTTATTTTCAAAAGTAATTAATTACTTAGTTACTTAGTTACTTTTTAAAAACACGATTTACAACCTGAAGAGGTGATAAAGTGATAGATCTGTCAGCCCAATTCTACTTTTTCTGCATAATCCATCATACAAAATGTAATCCCTTTTTAAAACTTGTTTTATTAGTTTTAATCTTTTAACTTTATGCATCAAGCAAAAATGTAATTATATGCAACATTCACTGACTGGAAGAAATTTGTTTAATATTTAAACCTATTTTCTGCACATTCCAGCACATAATTTTTTTTGTGTGTGTTTACACTCACTCTTTCAAATAGATGCAAGTAAAACACAGCAGAAAATAAATAAAGTCAAAGACTCAGCGGTCCTTTTGCTCTATTTTCACCTGTAAAGCAGGAGCTGGGTAGGCGGAGGTTTACCCTGGTGCAGGTGTGCCGCAGCGGTCAGTGGAAGGATACGGCAGTTTCTCTGTGAATTTCCCATTACGTGGTAGTGCACTCGGTGCTTGCTCGGAAGTTTAGGGGTCCTTTCCGCTGTAAAAAGAAGTTTTCTTCCCATGCACAATGGACACTAATGTTTTTGTCACTTTATATGGAATCAAACTTAGAGTAAGGTCAGTACTTCCACGCTTTAAACTCTGCACGCTCATACTCTCTCCACTACTCGATATATGATCCACTGTTGATCTGCACACAGCTGTTGTCACAAACGTCGCACTTGCTTACGTCACTGTCATGAGACATTCTCGCAAAAAAAATCACGGTTTTAGTAACGCAGTAACGCAGCGTTCCTACGGGAAAGTAACGGTAATCTAATTACCGTTTTTGCAATAGTAATCCCTTACTTTACTCGTTACTTGAAAAAAGTAATCGGATTACAGTAACGCGTTACTGCCCATCTCTGGCTATAATCTTACAATATTTTGTCGAGCAAAATTTTAAACATTTGGATTATGACTAGAACTAAATGACAATTTATTCAAAAGACAATGACTAAAACTCTAGATTTGCTGCAAATTTACCACTGCTTTTTATGGAACCAGTTCAAAATCAGCTCTGAACAAGTCTGCCTTAGTCACAAAAGGGGAGCACACATATAACTGATCTGAGGGGTCCACACGAATAAATATGAAAACGGCGTATACGTCTGAAAACGCTCCGCGTCCACACTATCGTTTTCATTCGTTTTCACAGACTCGTTCATTTACATTGAACGCTTACGTTCCAGTACTGCAAATGCGTGAAACACAAGACGATTCGACCTGCCTCACTTTCGTCTGCCGTTTATTCACTTTCCGACTCTTTGAAACATCGCGACAAAATGTTGAGGAAAACTTTTTTTAAATGGACTAACAATGAGTTGGAGTTGTTGCTGCGAGTAACACAAAAGTACAAAGTTGCAAAAGCGAGTGAGAATTAAAGAATTTGAAGAAAAGCTATCTGGAGCATGTACAAACTGATATTAATCGTTAATAGGGCTGTCAGAACTGAGAGCAAACAAAACAACTGCTGTATAATGCCCTCCACTCTCTTAGTTTAATTGGTCACATGACTGAATCCCATGATAAAATGTTTCATTGTTTTCGAAAATGCTCCGGGTTCGCAGTCCACACTGCGACGCGAAAACGTCGCTTTCAAATGTATCCGCTTTGGAGAGTGTTTTCACAACGCTCCGTGTTCCTTGAGCGAACACGCCGTCTCAGTGTGGACGGGAGGCCAAAACGGAGAGAAAAGGATGCGTTTTCAAATGAAAATGTAACAGTGTGGACATGGCCTGAGTAAGAGCAGTTAGGATAGATGATTTATACTGCTTAAGTATTTTAAAAAAAATCACTTTCTAATCATATTATTTCCTCTCCTCCCTGAAAATGTTCCAGAATGGATAACACACATTTTTGCACACACACAAAGACTGCATTGTCCACAGCATGGGAAATGATTCGCACCTGGGCTTCAGGCTCCTGGAGGTCTGGCTACTGTGACCATCAGATGCTGAGGTGTCAGGAATCACACATCCCCCTTGTCCCAGTAGGCCTGAGATAGTGGGGGATGGTTTGTGGTGCAAGTGTGTGAGAGAAACACATGCAGACAATGTGGGATTGTGACTGACAGGAAGTACAATGAAGCACTGAGCTAAGTGCTACATGTGGCTATGGGCCTCTCTCGCCAGGTCAAAGGTGATTTTATCATGCGCTTACCCACAGAGAAAGAAATAGCTGGGTCTCAACATTGACTCCTTTCAGTTTTAACTGCTGTAAACATGGAGGGGTGTTTACCCTGCCAAAACTTCAGTCACGCAACAATAGAACAGTTGCAGCTGTCCATCAACTGTCTTGTGCTCTGCTGCAGTACTGAAAAAGGAAATTCACAGAAGAACAATAACCTCCAGCACCAGGCTTACTGTAAATATTGTACAGTAGGCTGTCGGAGCGTCACGGCACTCTCGCTTGGAGCTACAGTTTGATCTTTGCCACAAGAGGCTCTCAGAGCAATGGAGACAGTCAAAAGCAACATCCAAGAAGATTTTGTAGAAAAGCAAAGAGCTTTAAAGGTTACTGTGTTTAACCTCTGGGTTTATGTGGGCTAAATATGTCCTGCTGTCCACATAAATGCTTTATATCTTCTAAGTCTGCCTAATGGATCAAAGAGAGGGTCCACTGAGAACGGCGGTATCTTTCTTTTATGATGCTGGAAACAGATATGGGACCAAGGATGGAAACTTCAGCATTAATTATTGAATTTCAAAGAGTAAACAAGCCATCTCTCTAGTACCCCTTCATACTCTCTCCGCTCCTCTATTTTTTTTCATTTTCCACAGTATGTCAGCTAATTAGCTGTGGAGTGAACCAGTGGAATACATGTTGTTGCCATCATGCAAACAACATGAAACACAGAGCCTGGTTCCCAAGTGACTGAGAGGCATTCAAAACAAGCTCCTACACTGAACTGAGTATTCAAAGTACAACTGCACATTGCAACAAAGGATGGCCGCTTTTACTCTCTAATTAACTTGTGATTTCAAACCTTCACAGCAGCGCGTTCAGGGATTGTGCTTTTCGGCACACTTTAGCACAATCACACATGGTCAACAGTAAACAAAGAACGGCTTTTAAGCAAACGATAGGTGCAGATCTGCATGCAGCCACACTGGGGACACTTTGCATAATTTGCTTTGAGAAACTTGAGAACGTTCTCACATTCATACACATCAGGCTACAGTAAAGACAACAAGCAAAGCAGGATTTCATCAACAGTCATTCCCCTCAGGGCAGCAGTTTATGTCTACAGAGGCTGATGCAGTCTGCTGCTGTTTGACTGTTCTTCTGAACGATTGCTTCACAAGTGTAGTAAAGGGTGCTGGACTGAAAAGGAAGCAGCTTTTCAAACATTTTTTTGCTTTTCGTGGGTCCATGAACTCTTTTGTGTGTGCAATTTCAATTGCCACGGATATAAAGCTTAAATGCAAAATGTTCCTAAAGTGGCATTCGGTTTATGTTTAATTCCATGATATCACAATGAGCCCAATCAACCTCCAGGGCTAAAAAATGAAGCCAATGCGAGGTACCAAAAACTAGAGTTCCTCTAATGGCCACACGGGCCTGGCTATAAAAGCAAGTCAGTCCCCACAGTTTTAAAAAAGATCAACTTCATAGCATCAAAAATTTATTACATTTATAACCTGATGCAATGAAATGTAATCTAGCTGACAGCAACCATCAGAAGATTGGTCGTAAAGGGATAGACGACAACATCAGTAAGATAAAGTCAGTCAGGGTGTGTTTAAACAATGTGGAGTTTAAACAATGCTCACTTGCTACTAAAGTTTCCAAAGTGTGCAGAGAAGATATCTCACATACTATTACACCACCAACTGCAGCCTGGACTATTGATACGAAGCAGGATAGATCCATGCTTTTAAGTCGTTTACGTGGATCCTGAATGTTGCATTAGAAATGGAGACCAGGCAACCAATCTTCTGTCCAGTGTTAGTGACCACATGCTGCCCAAGTTTTCATTCTTAGTTTACAGGAGCAGCTTTCAGGTGTGATTTTCTCCTGCTGTCTTCCTCAAGGTTTGATGTTTCCTGCCAGGTAAATGACGCTCCGCAATGTGGTGACGTCATTCGGGGCGACTGGAATCGATAAGGGAATCGTTTGCAAAAATGGCAAACAATTCCAAGGAATTGAAACAGTGGGAACCGGTTCTCAACAAGAACCGGTTTTCGATACCCATCCCTACCAGCGACTGTAAATGTGTCCACAGAGTTTATGTATACAGCTTGTGAATCAAGATTTCAAGTGTTAGCTGATAAATTAGCACTGTGGCCCCCAAAAACAAGGATGGCAGCAGCAATGACACAACTGAGACTTCAAAATGCAGAGTTGATGTTATGGGGGCTATGTCCATCTTTTATATACAGTCTATGTTTAAAAAGAGATAGATCAAATTTGTGAGTAGCCTATAGTTTGAGGCAGAGGGTATTTTACAAGGGAATAACTTCATTTTTCTAATTGTCTACCGTTTGTCTTCTTTATTCTGTGTTTGACCAGATGAAACTTTACAATGGGTCACAAAGGCCACTAACACAAACATTTTCTTTATCTCAACAGAAATTGTTCTAAGATAGAGAAGTCAGACAATCCAGTGGCACTCTGGTTTTAAATGTGCTATACAAATAAAGTTGCATTGTATTGTATGTAATGCTATTTAATTGTCTGATGGTGGATGCTGGTGTAGTGTTGATACTACAAAATTCCAAACAGAGCCTGTCAGAAGGCCTTTTGCATCGCTACACTTATGTTAAGAAAACAGTAGTTTTTTTGAGATGGTCACACAGTCTGTGTGGCTGAGACCTGTGATATTTACACAGTGCCTTATTGTTATGGAAAACAGAAAAGTGCGCCCCACAATAATTTTACACATGGGGCTAAGGTTAAGAATTTTTTTCTCAACATGCATAAAAGTTTGATATATAAATTCTGATGACGTCCTCAAGCTGCTCTCAGACTCCAATCCTGACTTTGTCTCATTTACATGTCTTCCTGGTGTGGTGAGATTGAATTCATCCATCTGAACCAGGCGATGGTATTTCATCAACTCTGGATCATCGTGACTCTCTCTTCTGACGTCTCCCTCTCTCTCATCAGGCTGAGGCGGCCACCCAGATGATGTAACTATTAATTAGGCAGCTGAGCTCTTGTTGTCCTGGCCTGCCATTTTAAAGGTGTCTTCTCTACCATGAGAATGATTCAACTCCCATTTACGTCATCACAGTCTCCCTCACTCATTTCTCCTGCTGGATGTCTAGATCATTTCATAATTAGTTGTGTGCTTGAACGAGTAAACATTAGAAAATAAAATGAAGAAATTAAAAGCATAGATCCTGGAGTACTCTATGCAGAGTTTATGCAACTCTTCTAGCTCAGTCCCTTTTAACTCAAATAAGGCCAACACCGCCAATATATCGACCCCTCTCTGCAGCAGGTTTTGGTCTGTTATCGATCGGTGACAATTATGGACTACGAAACTGGGTTTCCAGATTAAAGTGCTAGGTCACTCGTTATTTATCAGGGTTTTTTTATCAATTCATGGTATGAGGTTGGGTGCAGGTAAACTAATTTTTGCAGTAGCAAAATATTATGCTAAATCCCACTAAATATCTCACTAACCTGCTGTTAAACTTCTCAGGGTGCTTCTCACGCATCAGATGAAAGCGATGGGCGATTGAGGCATCCTGGAGGAGAAAACAGAAAAGACATTGTGAATTTAACCTCACGTGTTATTACAGCTGGATAAAGGTCAAATGCAAACTTAGCTTTGTGCCAGCATAAAAAAAGGTGTCATACATCAGTCATTGTTTGTTTTTAGAATAGGCATGAGAACAGAAATACTACTGGTTCAGTCAGTAAAAACTGAGACGGAGAGTGTACCGCTACACTCATCAGCCAATTACTGTACCCACTCCACTCTGTTCTACCAAATATACAACCATGTCATAAAAGGATTTCATAACTTAACCTTCATTATAGTTGCATATTTACTGCTTTACCTATACATGTCAATTACCTGCACCTGACAAAAAAACTGCATGTTTGATTTGGCCTTTTTACCCCAGATACCCTCCATGATGCAACTCCAAAGGGGGATTTCCAGCTGGAATTAATCCAGCAACCTTTACCAAGCAAATGTGTTAACCACTACATCACCGAGCCACAACACTGATACAAAATACAGCTTTTAAATGATTTCATTTATGAAGGGGAAAGGATCTAAACCTACCTGGTCCTTCATATAGCTCTAGAGAAATTGTATCCCACCCCTCTTTGAAGAATTTTGAAAATTCAGTTTTGTTTTTTCTTTTGTTATTGTTGTTGTTGTTGTTGTTGTTGTTGTTGTTGTTGTTGTTGTTTTTTAGCATTAACAGTCTGTTTGAGGTCATGCCAGGTCTGTTTAAATTTGTTGTTTCAGAGCAGAATTTGCTGGTTTGTTTCAGTTCAGTTCAGTTTCAGTTCTGCTGAATAAGCCAGAAAAACACAAACCGATATTCTCGGATTTTCTCGTTCAGCATTTTCTGGTAGAGAGCAGACTTCATGGTTGCATCAGTCATGGAAAGTCATCCAGATCCTGAAGCAGGAAAGCAGCCCCATACCATCACCATGTTTGTTTCCGCCAGACGCGACGAGACTCCAGACTGCTCCAGAAATGTCAACTTTTGTAACTCCACAGAATATTTTCCCCAAAGTCTTGGGGATCGTCAAGATGTTTTTGTGGCAAAGGTGAGATGAATGTTTGTATTCTTTGTGGTCAGCAGCCGTTTTTGCCTTTAAACTCTCCCATACAGTGGGTCAAAAAAGTATTTAGTCAGCCACCGATTGTGCAAGTTCCCCCACTTAAAATGATGACAGAGGTCAGTAATTTGCACCAGAGGTACACTTCAACTGTGAGAGACAGAATGTGAAAAAAAAATCCATGAATCCACATGGTAGGATTTGTAAAGAATTTATTCGTAAATCAGGGTGGAAAATAAGTATTTGGTCACCTCAAACAAGGAAAATCTCTGGCTCTCACAGACCTGTAACGTCTTCTGTAAGAAGCTTTTCTGTCCCCCACTCGTTACCTGTATGAATGGCACCTGTTTGAACTCATCATCTGTATAAAAGACACCTGTCCACAGCCTCAAACAGTCAGACTCCAAACTCCGCCATGGCCAAGACCAAAGAGCTTTGGAAGGACACCAGGAAAAGTATTGTAGACCTGCACCAGACTGGGAAGAGTGAATCTACAATAGGCAAGCAGCTTGGTGTGAAAAAATCAACTGTGGGAGCAATCATCAGAAAATGGAAGACATACAAGACCACTGATAATCTCCCTCGATCTGGGGCTCCACGCAAGATCTCATCCCGTGGGGTCAAAATGATCATGAGAACGGTGAGCAAAGATCCCAGAACCACACGGGGGGACCTGGTGAATGACCTGCAGAGAGCTGGGACCAAAGTAACAAAGGTCACCATCAGTAACACACTACAACGGCAGGGAATCAAATCCCGCAGTGCCAGACGTGTTCCGCTGCTGAAGCCAGTGCATGTCCAGGCCCGTCTGAAGTTTGCCAGAGAGCACATGGATGATACAGCAGAGGATTGGGAGAATGTCATGTGGTCAGATGAAACCAAAGTAGAACTTTTTGGTATAAACTCAACTCGTCGTGTTTGGAGGAAGAAGAATACTGAGTTGCATCCCAAGAACACCATACCTACTGTGAAGCATGGGGGTGGAAACATCATGCTATGGGGCTGTTTTTCTGCCAAGGGGACAGGACGACTGATCCGTGTTAAGGACAGAATGAATGGGGCCATGTATCGTGAGATTTTGAGCCAAAACCTCCTTCCATCAGTGAGAACTTTGAAGATGAAACGAGGCTGGGTCTTCCAACATGACAATGATCCAAAACACACCGCCCGGGCAACAAAGGAGTGGCTCCGTAAGAAGCATTTGAAAGTCCTGGAGTGGCCTAGCCAGTCTCCAGACCTCAACCCCATAGAAAATCTGTGGCGGGAGTTGAAAGTCCGTGTTGCTCGGCGACAGCCCCAAAACATCACTGCTCTCGAGAAGATCTGCATGGAGGAATGGGCCAAAATACCAGCTACTGTGTGTGCAAACCTGGTAAAGACCTATAGTAAACGTTTGACCTCTGTTATTGCCAACAAAGGTTATGTTACAAAGTATTGAGTTGTATTTTTGTTATTGACCAAATACTTATTTTCCACCCTGATTTACGAATAAATTCTTTACAAATCCTACCATGTGGATTCATGGATTTTTTTTCACATTCTGTCTCTCACAGTTGAAGTGTACCTCTGGTGCAAATTACTGACCTCTGTCATCATTTTAGGTGGGGGAACTTGCACAATCGGTGGCTGACTAAATACTTTTTTGCCCCACTGTAGGTGCCATTTGTGCCCAGTCTCCTTCTTATTGCTGAATCATGAATACTGGTCTAACCTGAGACATCTGAGATCTGCAGTCTAGATGTTGCTCTTTGTTCTTTTGTGCCGTTGTGGATGAGTCATCAATGCATTCTTGGAGTCATTTTGCTAGGCCAATGTTAGAGCCGTATTCAACAGAAAACTAGCTAGTTTAATCAAAAGTTTCCAAGCAAGCTAAACTTCTTCTCTTTACTTTTTTCATTTCATTTTCTATATTTTAAATAGGAAGCAATTAATTAATAATAATAGTTATTTACATCTATTTACATACCAATTTCTCCCCACTTGAAATTGCTGTGCATGAAGACAGTGTTTTGATCAAACAATAATTTGATCCAACCTACCACAATAACCCTTCCTATTTCCTGCTGTAATTCAGTCTACAGAGCACAAAGACACTGAGGAGTATAAAGCTAAGGCTAATGACACATTACAGCACTGATCTGAGGGTCACAAGTTTACTGAAGCTGGTCTTAGACCGGACCCCACCTTCCTGCCCCGTGTATTTAACCCCTCACCTCTGGGCCAAACCCCTGATCAGTCACAAGAGCAGCCTCAGTATGACCCCTTTAAATAGGCAAACAAACAACAGCAGCCACCAGCAGAGACATAATTGATGTTTGCCATGTGAAACTAAGAAGAAATGATATTGTCCTCTGCTCATTTTGATTCATTTTTCACAGCCTGACAGTTACAAGAGCCCCTGATAGTGCTTTATGTTAAAGTACACAGTTTTGTTTCTTTTTACCTCTTAAAACAACTCAAATACGTCCATCATATTAACTCTACAAGCCAGATAAATAACAACAATGGCAAGTTCAATTAGCACTAAGACTGCAGACGCTCAAAAATACCATAAACATGCATGGAGACCCGCAGCACGCACAGAACACGCACAGATTTGATTGCATGAGATCTGTGACACAGAGCAGTCCTGATCTGAACTTTGAGCTTGACCAGAGCTTCTTCTGCTCCACTAAAGTCTGAGGATCGTCTTATTTTATTAACAAAACCTTATATGGGACTGTTTGGATAGCAGGATGTGTCGCCGTTACAGATGTTAAAGTAATACATACGATGTTTAATAATTGACTATCTTTCGATTGACATAGCATTTAGCCTTGAGGATGCTACACTGATGTTAAAAAGAAGAAAAAGAACAACACGCTGGTTTGATATATACTGTTGGAGTTACAGTAAGAGCAAGATAAAAATAATCTGCAGTATTTACTCAGACACAATGTTCATCCTCTAGTTCACATGTAAATATAATCCCTTTACAGCTTATTTGCATGTTATTTTCATGCTGCCAGGCTTCTCATTTAAAGCAGTCTTTCCACTTAAATATTGTAAATAACAGTTCAGCACAACACACATGTAAATGAAAAGTTAATACTCTCAATGCCCTGCAGCTAGAGAAGATGCAAATGAGTGGAAAAAAGTCCCTGACAGAAGTAATGACCAGTTTTACCGACCAAAACGTGGCAGTAATGATGCACTGCTACATTAAACATGTTACCTTTACCAAAGGACAGAGAGAGAGCGAGAACAGATCAAGAACAAAAACAACGCAAATTCTTTTACAACAGATACGGTGACGCTCAGTGAGTAAATATACCAAAACGATGCATCTACATGGGTTTGCATGAAGGAGTGTGTGCGTGCCTGCAGGGGTCCTTTGCTTGCTGCCTTTCTCTGAGTATAGTTGTAGTACATTTCTACATTGTCTGAGTTTGTGCCTTTGATTATGTGAAGATGGTGTGCAGTGGAAGACCTAAACTGCTCACCCAATTAGAAGTTAGAAACAGTCATACTGCTGCTTTTCCACAGGCTCAACAAAATTAATGATTTGTCTTTACCTTTGATTGGGCCATGACCACTACTGTTAACAACTAGAACTAACCCAAACCCTCCAATTATTCATCACTCACTAATAATAATAATGATAAAGCCCCATGTTTTTGGACATTTCATGCAATATTGTAGGCTACCGCACAGAATCCTAACCTCATCTTCTAAGGGTGTCATTTACTCATTTTTATCTTATCCACTAACATCACTTAGATAAGCTGTGAGAATAATTGTGAGCATGCATCTTATAATTTAGCAAAAATGTAGGTTTTGGAAGGTCAAGCTGTACTTTCCACGGTACAGCTTTACACGAAAAGTCACAACAGAGTGTGTAATAGACACAGCGGTCCACCGCCTTCCCAAAACGTTGCGGTAATCTGCAGTAACAGAAGAGCGAGGTATTTTGTTTCAAACCAACATGCAAATAATCACATGAAAGCCTTTAAACAGACTATTTTTAACACATTTACATCTATATACATATAATCATCCAAGCTTAATAGAATCTGGTGATTAAGGACCCTGGAATGTACTTAACACATTTTTTGCTCACTAGCGACTTTGTGGGTTTAAATATATCATCGCCCCCTGCTGGTCATGCAATTTGTGCATGGAGTTAGGCAACTTCTGCATGCATGCCCATTTCACGTGGTTAGAGAGGCAAAGTGGGAAATGGACATGGTGGACTGGCCTGTCTATCCGGTTGTTCAGTCTGACGTCACTAGCCGTGTCTGGACCTAAACTCCGCTGCAGGTCCATATATCAATCGATCACTATGGCATTACTGAGAGTTGAAAAACTGTCTAAAGTCTTTCATCTTTAATAAAATGATCAGCGTTCTGCTCTACCAGGTGTAACAATTGAGTTTAACATCCAGGCATCCATGAAAACGGAATTTATGACATTTAACGGAGTTAGAAGTTAGCAGGGAGTTAGCTCACTAGCTTCTATCTAAATACAATATAGCATGTCCTGACTGCGGGGTTTTGGAAACAAATTAAAATGTACAGCTCTGTTATCACTTCCAGCATAAATGAAGACAGAAAACTAAACAGCAGTGACGTTTGTAGGGTTACTGAAGTTGGGCTAGCTGGTATATAATGATGTGCTACGTGACCGCTAGCGACACAGCTATGTTAGCATAATATAAACAAGCTAACTTTTTTTCCACTCGATAAAAGCTAACGTGAGTGTTCTCGGTGGTCAGGAACAAATGTAATCGCATGGCAGGATGCTGTAAAAGGACCAAACTTCAGCCAGGAGAACAACTGAGATAATCCATCCACAATACGAGGTTAGTCATTCATATACTGCTGCATGGGCTGGGCTGTAGTTACATCCTAAGGTTTTAAAAACTGAGCTTAAATAAATGATTAGCGGTAATAAAAGCCAAGGGAGGTCAACAGTGATCCCTGATTGTTTTAGGAGCTTTTTTGGGTTTAATAGAAGAAAATACAAAACATTAAACATGTTAACAACACAAAAGCCATATTAAACGCAGACTACTTTAGGCCTGGAAGTAGGATTCGTCACGTCATCACTTAACAATCGGATTACATGTTTTGCCATCACACTGGGTTGGGGAGGAATATATTTAGATCAAAGTGCATCCCATAATTTTGACAGGTGAAAGCACCTGTGATGATAGGCTGGCATCCTGCCCACCTGTCCAGGTGTTTCAGTTTGGTGCAACAAGGACAATGGAAGGCTGTGACGAAGCAAGCGGACAGGTGCGATTACAAGCTTCCTCACTTGTCACCCTGAAAATCATGAATGGACGCTACCGCACTTCCTCAATCAGACACTAGGGCAATGTTCTGAGATCTCCATGCATCAGCAAATCTCACATCTTAAAATAGAGCTGCATCTGCTGCTTTTAGAGCACGAGAATCTGATACTGGAACCATAACTTAAAAACCTTCCTATTCTGATTTAATGGCAAGGTTACTCAACAAAAACACATAAACATGTGAGAATTCAATGAGGGCAAAGTGGTTGTTTTTCTTTAAATTTGTGCCCAAGGAGTTGTTTGTCACATGTGTACAAATGGGGGAGTTTTGTTTTTGTATTGATTTTGGTTTATTACGAGCAAAGTCTGTAGGACAGCATACGGATCAGGGTCAGACAACAACACAAAGTAGCTGCAGAGCTTTTTAAAACATGACAGGCTGTTCCATGTCACCAAATCTGGCCTGAATCCACCGCTACAGGCGATCACTGACCAGCACAACTTTTACGCATTCTGTCCTCCTGATAAATCTGGCAGTAACAATATGTGACATTTGCCATTGCCTGTAGTTGCCTATGTGATCAAGGTTGTTTTGATCTTGCCGTTTGAAGTTTTGCTCATGGTGTGTGTGGGGGAAAGAGGAGCTTCTAGGGGATGAGTGAGGTGAACAGGAGGAAAGGAATAGAGAGTGACAAACAACAACAAAACTGGTGGATGGAAAATGTCACATCAGTGGGGCCCACAGTACCCGGCAGAGGAATACATTGTCAGTGTGCCCCTATTATGTTTTGAGTCCCTATATTTGTTAACTTAATATCAAAGAGAAATGCCATGATACTCTTGTACTGGAATGCTCAGTTTAGCATGTTTGATTCAGAGAAAGCTAAACATTTCTATATCACTTATGAATTGATAGACTATAGTAATAACTATAGTAATTAGTCATGTGGCGCCCTGGATGGGGAAACACCAACCTCACAGTACCGTATCACCCCAATAGAGCACTCTGCTCTCAGACTGCACACTTACTTGTTGTCCCTGCAGTATTTAAAAGTGGAATGGGAGACAGTGGTTTAACTAACACAAGCTCGCTAATGTTAGCTAATTTGTGCATCACTGAGCCACACTAACGTGATAACATTATGACCTGATATTCAGCACAAACCATCATGGAAGACTGTTCTTTGGAACGAGTGAAAATCTACTGTTTTATTAGTCCTTTAAGGAGGACTAATTAGTCGATGACTATGCCCTGCACCTGGCAACTGCTATAATTGTGTTATGAAGACATATTTAAGACTTTAAAAATTGTCTAGATGTGTCTTTTTGAGTCCACATGTTAGACCATCCCTGAG
>NW_024582526.1:1145674-1150080 GCF_018398535.1 Haplochromis burtoni | reverse complement strand
GTGTGTGTGTGTGTGTGTGTGTGTGATTTTGAGGGTTGTTTTTTTAGCTGTTTTTATTAGAATAATTTATATTAGTCATCTTGTTTTTGAGACATTCCAGCCTGCAGTATTTTGGGTAGTGTCATGGAGAGATGGCTAGGTAAAGGTGAGTATCATCTGCATGTATAATGTATACTGTGCCTTTTAATAATACTGGGAAACACAGGTTATGCAAAGAGAAAAGGTCCTCACATAGAACCCTGCAGAACTCTTCTGATATGATTGATATGATTCATACTACAGCAGTGCAGCACCTTTAATACCTACGGCGTGTTCTAATCTCTGTAGTAAAATATTGTGGTCAATGGTATTGAACGCTGCACTGATGTCTAACAGGACAATTATAGAAATGAGGCGACTATCAGAGGCCATAAGAAGAGAATTTGTTACCTTTATTAGTGTTGTGGTTGGTCAGTGATGGCTTTTCAAGCAATAGTTTAATTACTGTCACCTGAAAGGCGAAAGGTACTTCAAAGCCCATTAACAGAGATGCACTGATCATATTTAAGATCAAAGCAGTAATCATTGGTAGGACGTCTTTGAGCAGTCTTGCAGGAATGGGGTTTAACAGACAAGATGATAATTTGGAAAATCTGAGTAGTGGTCTATTTTGTTTTATTTAACATACTCACTATTCAGCTCAAGGAGGTTGTCCAAGAGTCAGCTGTTTCCAAGCTCAAGCATGAACTTTCTGTCAAAAAGTTTTATAAGTTCTCAGAAAATGTAGTTTGAATATCAATAACTGGAAAAATGTTATCTAAAGGCAACAAGATTTGGTGATATGACTGAGCAATTCTGTAGTGAAAAAGCTTTTTCTGGATCAAGATGGCAAGATGATATGCATGAGGATTCAAGACAGCAACAGTGGTGTCTATAGTGAACAACATATTATTTGCCCTAATGTAGTTCTTCACTGTCCTGGTTAAAAAGCAGCCAGCGACTTATATTTCCATCTGAAGAGGCTCATGATATTCTACACCCCCACAGTCAGGGACTGTGGTACGCAATAGGAACTGGCCAGTAACACTGTTATTGGAATCAGCTTGCACTGCACACCACTCAGCTATGTGCATTCAAGTGCAGACACATAAATACACATCTACACCCGTTCACCTATCTAAAGCAGCTTCCACACAGGGGCACACACTGCAGAGGGATCAGCTTCCTCATTGAAACATGAGGCGGCATCTTTAATGGCTGCTGACATGGTGTGATTTCCTTCTCTCAAATTCTTTTCACAAGATTCTTTCCAGGCTGCAGGTCAAGTGAAGGGACTTTAGCAAGTTGTACAATGCAGGCTCTGTACAGAGATGGTTAAGTCCTCTGTTTTTATTCATGATTTTTTTTATGACCAGTGAGAATCGTTATGAAGATGTAAACCTGGCTTAAAATTGAAAGGTGAAATGCTATCTTTTCAGGCTATTAGAAAAACTTCAATTCAATCTAATTTTAACCATCTACCAATTAATGTTTACATATGGAAGAATTCTAATGTAAATCTGTTAAACTGACTATTTTTTTTGGTTATGAAATTGTTACAATTAAACAATCACACAACAACCAAACATCAACACACACTATATTATATAATTATTATATATATATTAAATATAGACTTAGGATTAGATTAGGTGGAACTAGGGGCTTAGAGACGTCAGTAAAATAAAGCAAATAGCACTTTAAATTATTACAGTAACTCTGCTGAGATTGTAAACACTTTATATCAGATTATAGGAAATATATTATTTAACTCTTTACTACACCTCTATCTCTACTATGCACAGTGAGATTTCGCTGTCTAGTTTAACACTTGTGATCAGATGTGTAGGAAAATTTACCACCTCTCTCTGCACAGTGTAGATGTCTCTGTCTAATTTTAACAGGAATAAAAGGTAACACCGTTCCTGCTGTTAATGATCATGAAAGCATCTGCGTGGCAGCTTTATAAGGTATGACCTTGTGCCCTTATTAGTGCACATAATTGCAATGCTTTTACTTGATCACTCAGTTCACCTCAGGACACTCAGCCAGAGTTTCTATTTTAACTGCACTTCCTCTTCCACCAATTTCATCTAGTTTAAAATATCTCAGAAATGCCGTTAGACAAGAGGAGTCACACTGTGAATCACCCAGGTCCTCACTCCACCTGCTTCTTCACCGGTGGTGACCGTGCGTTACGCAGATGTGCTGATTCATGTCTTCACCTCCACTACCCCACGGACACCTCCTGCACCACCCCGGTTCCCATGTCCACCATGTTGACAGCTGTTGCAGCTCCTCCTGCTTTTTATGACATCTTTCAGTCACCTCGTCCATCATCCTCCAGTGTTCTTGAACAAATCCTGCCAGATTTAATTAACTTTAAAAACAGAAGCATTTACCTTTAAAACAAGCTGAGGAAGCTGTCACTTTGCCAACGCTAAGGGGAAATATAATTACTGACACAGAACTGGATAAACTGTCACTTTCAGTTTATTGTAAGTAATCAGTCTGCGAGGGCAGATATCTAAGACTGGATTTCAAAGAGACAACTGCAGCTATGGAGCATAAATGATGACAGTAACAAATAAATGACGAAAGACATTTTAGTTATGTTGATTTCTCACATTGTAGCAGATAGAACATGTAATTAGAAACATCTGGATGGCATCCAGTCATTTCAAAGGTTTTTTTTGATAAGTGTAGTTTGACTGTTATTTCTCACCCAATGAAATCTTGGTTATCTATCTATTTTCATGTAGCAGATATAGATGTATTATGTATATTATTAGAACATGTAATAGCAAAGCTGAGCATATAGCGGGATGGCATCCAGGTCATTATTCTCAAATAATGTCGTATTTTTGTTGTGTACTAGTTTTTAGAGTTTTTGTTTTATTTTAAATGTCAACTTTTTAACAGAATTTCACATGGAATCAACGGATGCTATAATTTTGACAGCCATTGATACGCAGACATAAAGACTAGAGGCCGCGGGAAATTTTTGTTTTGTTAAAAAGAAGTGTAAGTATAATTTAGCTACCCAGCTCCTTGAGTTACCTTGTGGGTGTGCAGAATTCATATAAAATAAAGGAGTTACAAGGACCTAAATCACAACAGTGCCGACTGCTGCCTCGCGAGGAGTTTGTAATCCCTTTTTTCCTAGAAAAATACAAAATGCTGATACTTCACTCTGTTCATATGAGCCTTTGTTTGAATAGGGCCTGAAGCACAAAAGGCTCGTAAAGCTAGGCGCAAGAAGTATATGTTGATTAGTTATAGTGTTATCTTTGTTCACTTTTTTGTTATGTTTTTCCTTTGTTTTTTAACTATTGAAAAGGTCCATAAATGATTATATTTGAGATTTTCTTATATGCCCATTGCAAACTAAGACCCAGAAGTGTCGAGATTTGCGAACGAGACTATAATGGAAACATTCCACTTGATGTCCGTAAACCGCCCTTGCGTTCTTACAAATTACGTTAATGTACCATGGATGAAGAGACCTTAGTTGTTCAACTCGTCAAACGTGTTGTTGGAAATCTAAACCAAAAAATATAAAGCAATTAAATGATATGGATGAATTACTTCCAAGAAAGACCTAAGAGGCAAACTCTGAATGACGTTCAGTGACCTATCTATATATATATTTACCACGACGAAATACAATTTTATTGAATGATGCTTCAAGTATTTCAGTTCCGAGCTCTTTTTGCAGCATACTGGACAAATGTACGTGACCCGTTTACATTTACTCATTATATTATTTCAATAACTGCCAATTAATTCCGTTCACTGATTAAGTCCAGATTTTAAAATGTACACAGAAACAGAGGTGCTGTAAGTGATGGAGCTGTAAAATGCAACAGTGCAGAGATATATGGAGCTGCTATTGTTCTTACTGATGTTCTTACTGTGATCCTCTCTGCCTAATGTAATACTGTCAGCCCCCACAGTGAGCTCACTGCTCAATGCGGCAACAGCAAGGTGCTGCTGTCAAAGCTACAGTGTTTGAATTGATTTAATCCTTATGATACACACAGCTTTGTGGTTTTTTCTCAATTATAAAACTATTTCCTGTGGAACTATGCAACTTGAAAAATTTCCTACCAGTACAAAATAAAGTTTATTACCCCAACCACTCTGCCCTACCCAGTACAAAGTAACATAAAGTTGATATGCTAAACAAATTCTCAGGTAACAGCGTCTACCTACAACCTTCTCACTTATGTTACAAATTACACTCTCCCCATAGTAGTCACTCGTGATTTTAAGCTCAACAGCTTTGCCAAGCTGCCTTGGACCCGAGCAGCCATAGCCATTGTTCATCCTCGACAACTAGTTTCTTGACCACAATTAAGATACTAGTGCCGGAGATAAAGGAACAT
>NW_024582526.1:1136741-1145649 GCF_018398535.1 Haplochromis burtoni | reverse complement strand
TATATATATTATATATAGATGGTCCAGTGGTACGCAAGGACACCACACGGCGTGAATGGTGTGGGTGCAAATCTGAGAAGGTTGGAAAAGGAAGTGTATTTTTTCAATCAATTATACAACAACTTCTTTCTCTGCATGTCTTTTCAGGAGAGATGGAAGAAGATTTTTCCTTTCTCACTTTGACCAAGTTTTAGCATTGTTTTGGCAAAGTTGTAAATATGCTTTCAAGTTTAGTTCAATTTCAGCTACGTGGACAAATGTGTGACCAGTTGCATTATATATTATTTCAATAACTGCCAATTAATTCCGTTCACTGATTAAGTCCAGATTTTAAAATGTACACAGAAACAGAGGTGCTGTAAGTGATGGAGCTGTAAAATGCAACAGTGCAGAGATATATGGAGCTGCTATTGTTCTTACTGATGTTCTTACTGTGATCCTCTCTGCCTAATGTAATACTGTCAGCCCCCACAGTGAGCTCACTGCTCAATGCGGCAACAGCAAGGTGCTGCTGTCAAAGCTACAGTGTTTGAATTGATTTAATCCTTATGATACACACAGCTTTGTGGTTTTTTCTCAATTATAAAACTATTTCCTGTGGAACTATGCAACTTGAAAAATTTCCTACCAGTACAAAATAAAGTGTTATGTCATTTAAAATCACAAAATCATCTTATACCTTCTGCTCAACAGCTCCAAGTGCCTTGACCGAGCCAGCCACATGCTCCACACTATGTCATCCACAATTAAGTCAGCGAGATAAAGGACAGATGACTGTGAAAGCTTTCAGATTCGGCCTTGCCAGCCTCCCATCTCCATGGCAACCCAACCCTGAGTAGAAAGGTCTGCAATAAGATAGCAGGAAATGCAAACCTTGTATGGTTGTTAAAGCAGATTTAAGGTCTTACTAATGGCTGCATCATTGGTGTGAGTCAGATTTGGTTTGCTCAGGTGTCGTGTGCACACAGATACTCAGCCATCTGTCACTATGGCTCCTGGAGGCACAGCGATCTGTTGCTTTATTTTAATGGCTGTGCTATGCTGGAGCGTTCTCAGAGACTCGCACAGATAACCTTTCCTTTAGAGCATAACCATGGAGTTATTCTGTAGCTTTATTACTGTCAACAAATCCCATGAGAGGTTAAGAGTTGTTATTTTTCACTCACCATTTCGCTCCCAGCCCTAATGTAATCAGTCCCATTTACAGCTTTAGACATTGATCACAAATGTATAGCTCAATGTGGATTTTATTTATGGTTTTTTAAGAGAGTAGAAATTAAAATAAAAACAAAACAAAAAACAAGTGTCAGAGGCAAAAAGTAGCACGATCTGATATCCTCGTGTTGGTGTTGTTCCCAGATCATCATACTAAATGTTGTTCCAGGATCAACATTGCAAGTGACCAATCAGAATGTTGTGACGTCATACTTTTGCGACTTCGGGAAAAACCGGCGTAAAACAAAAAACTGTACTTAAGCTGCGAGAAACCGCCTCTGTCCGCCGATCAACGGACCCTGACCCTAACCCTAACCGTAACCCTTTAATAAACAGTAAGCAGAATTGATATTGTCCTTGCAACATTGGAATTTCATAAATGCACGAATGGCTTGGCGCGCAAAAGAATAACGTCACAACAATGTGATTGGTCACTTGCAATGTTGAACCTGGAACAACATTTTCATGATGATCTGGGAACAACACCAACACGAGGATATCAGATCATCCCAAAAAGTAAGTCAATAATTAAAAGTCACAAACTGCAGTTCCTCAAGTTGACACTTGAGGGTGTCCCTAAAAGCAGGTCAACCCCATAGACTCTCATGTTAAAATGTCCAACTTAATAAAAATAATCTTTATAGTCCATTATTTCTTGATGAACTCCCTTTCATAACAGCTATAAATTTTATAACTCATCCATTTGGATACTGATGAGACTTAAAGTTAGGCGCATAGCCACTCTGACTACTAGATGTGCTGACACAGGCAGCTGTCTGCTAGACCTCAGTTTGAGTTATCGAACTGAACTCACTGCTTTCACTTGCCTGCATTTGCAGATCTAGTATTTTTTACAGCATCGTAATTAAATGATCGGACAAGATATATGGCCCATTGTTGTGAAACATAGTTCATCCAAGAAGCTTATCTTTTGGTTTTGGTGACTTTTGAAACTGTAACGTTTGATTAGTTGGATACCGGATATTTTATATACAGTCTATACTGTTAATGAGTCCAAAGGTGAAGAGACTGACTGAAAAACTGTACTGTAACAATGTTGCTGTGCTCTCTCACACACATTGCCACTAAAGGACACCTTGGAAGTAACTGAGACACACAAGCAGTTTTGAAAAATCAGCATTTTTTTCCACCTCTGGAATGAGAACGCTCTGACCTATGACGAGACAGTCAGAAGTGTCGGCATTGCACCTGCCACAGCCAGCAGTAACTACTGTCCACGATGGCTTAAACAATGGGAGATCAGGTCAAAAGAAATATAAGCTGCAGCTTGATGCAGCGCTTTGTGTATAAAATGTAACTACAGCCATCAATGTAACATGCAGGTTGAAATATTCTTCATGAATGAACGTAAAAACTCTGTGAAACAGAGATGCACAAATTACTGAATGTGAAAATGTGAGAGACAAAATTTGCCAAAAAGCGTCAGTCACCACACCAAGACAGGCCTGTCAAATACTATTGTCTCTCCCTGTGTGAGACACTCGTGGTGTCACTCAGGCCACAAAGGAAACGGCTCTATCCTGTCACTGCCTCTTCTCCCATTTTTGAATACAACGAGTTGTTGCTTGTAGATTTGTCAAAGTGCAGTTTTACAAACTCTAACCACAGAAGTATAGATGTGTGTGCCACTTTCACTGTGCAGTATTACGCTCACACATCCATATTGATAAATATGTAGCTAGCAGTAGGATTTCAGTTGTATAAAATCACTGTGGTCTATCTGCTCCCTGTCAGTGCTCCTCCTCAAATGTCTACATATGCCCTCTGTACACTTATCTCACTTGGGTTTATTTATAGTCGTATACACTGCACTGCTAATCTCATGACTATTAGCTGATAGGAATGGAGTTAATGATTACACCCTAGCCTCATATTATTATTTTTTAATAGTAACTAGTAAGATTAGAATGAGTGAAAATGGTTGCTTTAGGTTTTCTTTATAACATCACGACGGCTATGGAGATATACAGAGTTGTGGTGGTGACACATCAATTATTTTAATACACTGAGGCTAAATGAGTGGTGCTGCCCTGTGATTACTTTATGAAGGTCTTGTTTGTCACCTCTGTATAAATGTCCCAGAGGCCCGCATATTATCTCCATGAGGACAAGATAAAAAAGTTGCTAAGCAACTGGTACCTGGCAACGTGTTTCTTGCCCAGAGGATGCAGAAATTCACTGATGAATCTCCTAATTGCTCATGTCCTCATAGATCAAATAATCTCTTTCACCATGTTTTTACTGTAATAACTACTCGAAAAATTGAAGGACTTTATTTCACAATACAAAGAACTGGAATTCAAAATTCCAAACAAATGAAATATTGTCTTATATGGAATTAGATCACGGAATATGAACTGTCATGGTCATTTGACCCAGCGTTGTGAGTTTTCCTGTATTATAATCTATGTATAAGTTCTCCTTGCTAGTCTTAAGTTTATTTCCATAGTGCCAGGTTATCCTGTTTTGAGTTTCGTATGGGCCCCGTTTAGTTCCTTGATCATTTAGTAATTTCCCCTTGTGTCTTTGCCCTCTGTGCATCTGTGTTTATGTGTTTGTATGAGTTCTTGTGCCTTGTTTCCCCTCCTTGTGGCTTATTCCATGTTTATCCATGTTTCCCCAGTCGTCTCCTCTCTCTCTTCCTTGTGCTCCTTCGCATTCCCTCGCTCCCTCTGGTCTGCCTCTCCTCCACTCCTGTGTCATGTTCTCCAGTTTCCTGTTTTATTGTGAAGGTCTTGTGTTTCCGTGTTCCACGTATCTTGTTTTGCTTCCCCTGTGGCGTCATGTTAATTTGTGTCAGCTGTATTCCCCGTGTTTCCTCACTTCCCTCGTTATCCTTCTGCGTATTTATGTCAGCGTCTCCCTCATAGTTGTGTGCATTTCTCCGTGTATTTAGTGCTTCCAGTATAGTTCGTCTCATTTTCCCAGTTTTGGTTTTGGTTTTTCAGTCCTCAGCAATAAAGCTGTATTTTGTGCATACAATAAAGTAACATTTTTTAAATCTGAAATGCATTTATCTTAAACTTTTTCTTTATTCTTTTATTTCTGTATAAAATAAGCCTGTTTTTGCTCATGTCATTTTAGAAACAAGACACAACTGGCTAAAAAATGAATCCAAACTGGATTTTCTAAAACTGCAGTTCCAAAAGCAAAAAGATTTCCATGTAGAAATGCTCAACTTCACAACATTGAAAAACATGTTTACAGGAGTCTGTCTTTCAGTTCTGTTGCTTTACCAAACTATCTACTGTTAGATGATTAGCTCTTCACTATTTTGTCCAAATATGCAAATGTGGTTTTTTCTGGTCACTCCAAAACCCAGCATGCATCAGCTGTACCTCAGGCAAATGAAAGAAAGAAAACAAAATGTAACTCAGAAATCTGAGCTTTTGGCTCACACAGATTAAGTTCACCTTATTTTTTAAAACGTTGGCAACTGTCTGACATAGTAGAATGACATATGACAGAAACAGGAAGAAAGGATAATGTGGCTCTTTAAAACATATGCAATGTTATCTTTCTCTCAGTTTACTTACCACTCCAATAGAGAAGTAGTTGTTGACGATGCTGTAGGGAACAGGATCTCCCTTCTCCTCCTTGTCGTCAGGGATGATGTCTATATTCCAGCGGTCCAACACCACCTCAGTGCTATGCTCAATGTCCCGAAGGACCTTCACCAAGCTACCACCCTCATAACCTGCCGAGAACAACCAGAGAATTCAATTTACTTCAATTCAAGGTTATTTATATCAAATCACAACAACAGTTGCCTCGAGGCGCTTTATTATATGTTAAAGTAGAGACCACTTTTTAACAGGAAGAGGCCTGGTTCTTATATCGAGCTTTTCTACTCTACTGGAGCATTCAAAGCACTTTATACAACATGCCATATTTACCATTTTACTCCAGCACTTTTTTCTATGCTTTTCTTAAATAAGTGCTTTCTATCTTACATTCAGATGCATTTATACTCCAATGGATGCATCAGAGAGCAACTTGGGGATATTTATAGTGCAGACTGGAGCAACCAGGGTTCAAATCATCAACCTTCTGATTAGCAGATAACCAGCTCTACCTCCTGAACTGCAGCCACTTTTATCCCGCTAAACAGTATAAAGCTAGAAACTTGGAATCAATCAGGAATCACATGAAAAAAATCAATCAGTCAAGCGTAGCGTGAGCAAAATCTGGCAGAGAAAAGTCGTTCTCTATATTTCATCATTTTTAAATCATAATCTCCACATGTAACAGGCAAATTACACTATACGAGCTCAAATATGGAACACAATGAAACTGATTAAGCTGCCTTTCCAAAGAAACTACCCTCCTTGCTTCAAACCCAGAATGAAGCCCAGACCTGACAGCCCTCCGGGAAGCCCTCTGGATTTGCTCCATAGCTGACAGCCTGCTTTAACAGCCAGGCATAGTAATAAGAAGCAGATGTTTGTTCCAAAGGTGTCACAAGGGCATGAGGCTTTAATGAGTGCCATCACACTGGGAGAATCATGTGTGTGAAATATGAGAGTATTTTGCATATGCATATGTTCTCACATTTGTACTCTTGAGAAATAAAAGAAAATTCACGGGGAACAGTTGTCTTTTTACATGAACAATTAGCTACTTTTTAGCTGTATTTATTTATTCATTTTGTGGTGTTTGCACAGGTACACACACAAATACACACATCGTCTACACAAATTGATACATGTTTTTGTCATTACGCCATCTGTGCACAACCTTAGAAGACTGCAAGCCTGTACTTGAGTGTTAGCATATATGAATACTTGGAAATTAACCTTAAGCACAAAGTGCAACCAAGATTGATGCAATAGTTTTGCTGGTATTTATTGAAATCAGGCTGTATTGGATAAAAGGATTTTTTTCCCCTGATAATGGAATAAGGGAAGTTATTACAGTCTATCCTAAAGGTTGAATGAAAGCGTTACAAAGAGTAACTCATGAAACCATCCAGAGACACTAATGGTATGTCAGTGCTGAGTTACCTTACATAATGAAAGACAATCACGTACGATACATCCTGATATTTGTGTAAATGATTACAAAAATCCACTGACACCAATAGAGGAAATTAAGTGTTCATGTGTTCACTGCATTATGTGTTATTTTTAAAGTAAAATTTGCCTTATCTTTCACCAATGTCCTACATTTTCGCCCTGTGTTCCATCTTCACTGCAATTCACGTAAGTTCCTTTCACATTATCATTATTATTATTATTAGCACTAACTTTCACAAATACAATCAGTGTAAGAATTAATGTATAATGTGTTTCTATTCCAGTACTTGCCAAATGGTAAATGATCAAGTCAGTCATGTCTCATGGGTTAAGAGAAAAGCTTTGCTCGGCAAATATCTCTACCAACTTTTATGACAATCCTTCAAATTATTGTCAAGATATTCCACAAAAAAACAGTAATTAAACTAAAATTCAACAAGGCCTATATCTTTGGGATTCATGCTCTAGAGATCATGAATTAGATTGAGTGGTGATACATCTGAAAGCTGTTCGATAGATTTTTTTGTTAGTTGATGAACATCTGACTAAAACAGACTGCAGAGCCATGAATCAAAACTGGCTGCTCACCTTCACATACAAATCAGACTAGATTCATTTTCCCTCTCAGGTAAATGATCATCAAGCTAATTGGCTGCAGCTAATATTTCAGAGTTTATCTCTGATGATCAGTTCAACAGCCCAAAGCCACCCAGACCTGGAAGCTTATTGACAAAATATCTTTCAAGTGCTCTGCTGGTCCTCGCAGCAACAATCGAGCAGTTATAACCAGCCAGTGTAATTACTGGTCCCAAGTACTACGAGAAATCAATGGTTGGCAAAGGACTTACAGCGTGTGCAAGTGATTTGCATATTAAGTTTTTAATTTGACACATAAAAGTCCCCTGTTTCTCTTCCCATCTTTCATTTCCCAGAAATGTGCAGAGACACATGGCTACCTTTTGTATTTGAGAAGTGAGTCATTCTTTAAATTAACTGTTTAAACGTGCTCTATTATGTTCAATTCAAAAATGAGTATCTAAATACAGAAGACATGAGGCATGTAAGGCAGACAGAGGTGAAAAATGAAGCTGATATGAGAAGAACAAAAGAGAGCAGGCGGGAATGTCCAGGAGAAAGTAATTCAGCAACCAGAGGGAGACAACAGTGATTGGTATAAACACGCAGAGTTTTAGGAAAGAACACTGAAAAGCAAACAGGCAATCAGGCTGAAGCGTAGCTATAGAAAGTGACAGCGGACTTGGTAATGTGAAACTAATCGGGACAGAACAGAGACTCACAAAGGCAGAAAAAAAGTGAAAGCTGTCCTCTGTGGCTCCCTCTTTATAGCCAATTTCTCCTTACTGCTTAGCTGTACAGCTCCAATATTGATGCTTTTTCCCAGTGATATCAGAAGTCTTTTTTGACTGTGGAAGGCAGCTTTAGTAAGCAGAAACACAGATATTCCTCTGAAGAGTTGGTGAACACCAAAAAAACTGAATTAAAGAGGACTTAAACTCATCAGGTGACCACAAACACAAATGATTATGAATAAGTATGGTGCTACATTAACTCCATTAACTAACAGGCTCACAAAATCTTATCAGTGTTTTCAGCTTGTTTCTCTTTGCCACAAAGTTTCCAAAAAGATCAGCTATGGCATCAGTTCTTGCAGGCTTTATAGATGCCTATGCAGCTATGTAAAGAAAATACAGAAAGATGCTGGAATGAGCTCCTCACCTCCTCCCCAGCGTAAGCAGCGAGCCAGGTCATTCCCTGTGCCCAAAGGAAGAATGGCCACCGGAGGGTGCCTGGCAAAGTTGGCCTTATCTGCAAGGGCACAGACAAGCAGATCGATCTCGTGCTATGGATGTGGAAATGTTCTTGAAACAGATTTTTATGACAATATATGAATGAGAATTCTAACTGAATTTATTACTGATTAATTACTGCTAAACCTACATTTGTACTCAGCTAGAATAAAGTAGAGAGTAATAATTCCTCACAGTGGAAAAAACTATGCGTGATTGCAGGAACTGTGGAACTTCAGAGCTGGTCTTTAAACAGATGTTTACAATTCATTTTTCAGCTAAAATATTTAATGTTCACCTTTATTTTTCTGCTCTTTCAGCCACATTCCATCTTTACTTTTATTAATAACAGAAAATATATGTGGACTGGTGCTCTACAATATGTTTCATCCACCAAATCACATTCACACGGTGCTTTTATCTATGCTAAAGCACATTCTAACATTCACATACACTCTAGGTAACTCAGGGTTCACTATATTGGTCAAAAATGCTTTGACATGTGTTCTGACCTACAGCTGCCTTTAAAAAACATAAAATCTGGTTAAGAATGCAGATAAACTCCTATCAAAGCAAAGTATTAGTTAGATTCTAACTTTTTCATAAGTTAGAATCTAATTACCTATACAGTCGAGGATCCAGCCCACTGTGCCATCACCTCCACAAGCAAGAACCCGGAAATCAGGGACATCGTGGAAAAAGTTGAGCCTAGAAAGACAATAGATCCAGGAATCATCACACATGATCTTCTGACATTTTAGTGCTGCTATCCATTCTCACATACAGCAGCATGAATAACAAGACACTCTAAAACTAAAATAGATCTGGTTTTCAGTAATAAGCCCGAGC